>NW_004567113.1:6168381-6170290 GCF_000260355.1 Condylura cristata
TTTTTTTTTTCTTTTTTTCACTTCTTTCATCCATTTCCTTGTTTGCATTCTTCAACTCCTTGATGGCTTGCCTCATTTAATTTTGTTTATTTATCATGATGATTCTGAATTATTTATCTGGTAGGTTAAGCAGTTCTTCTATTTCTTTGGTGGTTTCTGTTGACTGATCTTTTTGTGGTGAATTTTCCCCCTGAGGACTTGCTTGAATATTTGTTTGTCTTCTTTTCCTTGTTGTGTATTTTCTAATATTTTCTATTCGCTGAGACACAGTGTTGTCATTATTGACCGGATTTTTTTTTTTTTTTTTTTGATGTTCTTTGTGGAATGGCTGAGGGACTTCCAGACACTTCAATTGTGGAAGCTATTCTGAGTTGTGTTATTTTCCCCAGCCCCCACCATGTGTAATTGTGTCTGTTGTCTCAGCTGTTAACAGTCAGGGGTCTCTTGTGGTGCTCAGCCTTTTCTTGTTGAGTCCATGCTTCTGGAAGGTGTCTGTTGATATGTGTAGCCTTCAGATGCCTCAGGTTCCCTCTATCCTTGGTATGCCCATGGTGGTTATGATGTATTAGAAGTGTTGTAGATCTCCCTGGAACTGGGCCTGTGGCTAAGTTGGTGGCTGGCTTTGTTTACTCTCTAAGTACTGTGAGCCTTTCTGGCTCACAGGTCTTCAGGCCTCTGTTGTGTGGGTGGGATCTCCTCCTCCCCACAGGAGTGCAGGGGAGTGCCAGAGGGCTGAAATCCTCACAGCTGAGCTTTCAGCACTCTTTGTGTCTAGTCCAGACAGTCCCTCCTTAAGCAGTGCCTCCCCACTGCCTCAGGGCTTCTCACAGAACCCAGCTGTATCTGTTTAACTCCTGGGTTTTACCACAGATTTTGTGGGTAGATGCTGTAAGCAGGTAGACCTTTTAGCAAGTCTCCCCATTTCCACTTCCTAGAGCCTCTCTAGGAATGTTGAATGTGCCCATGGAAGATTGTTAAAATAGGATTGTGCCTGTGGTTGGGTCCTGTCTGACCGTTTTTTTTTTTTTTTTTTCCGTCTTTAACTCAGGCTCTTTGTAAGTCTTGTTGACCATGCCTTAAGAATGGTGCCAAGACCTGATCAAACCCTAATGTTGCCTAGTCTCAGATTTCTGTTGTTGGGGCAGGAGATGAGGATGGGACTAGAGGGGCCCCAATTGCCAGTTCCTCTTCTCCACCTCCCATGCTCTAAGTAGAGCAGTGCGTCACCCCCTCCACTCTCCCAACCCCCACTGCAGCAGCTTGAGATCTACTCACCTATCTGTGTTGTCTCAGTTTATATCCAGGGCTTTGTTGGGGCTGCTGGGGTAAAGGATGGCGATACCACTGGAGCTTATCCTTGGGTCTGGGCACTCCTGGTTCCGAGCTGCAGTCTTTTCCCACAATTTGGTTTCCTCACCTTCTTTAGCTGAGATATTTCATTTTATCTCCAGGGCTGTAGCATGGCTGGGGCAAAAAGCTGCTGCAGCTGTGCAGAGCAGTGGGAGCTGCTGCCACGCAGTCAGTCTCCCACGGCAGAGCTTTCTGGCATCCAGGCGCCTAGATTTTTAAAGGAGCAGAAAGGGTAGGAAGCCACTGGATTTCCCCTGATCAGAGTTGCAGGGTTCTGCTAATCCTGCATGAGTGCTTCTGGTTAAGAATTCCCTCATGGGAACTCCCCAATCGCCTACTCTCCTTTGGTTATCTTCCTTCTAGTGAGTCCAAGGCGTTCTCATTTGCACTGAAACTTGTAGTATGTAAGTCTATAGTCCGTTTTTATATATGCCTGTGCGAGCTTTGATGTAGTCATCTTGGCTTCTTTATTCTGCCACCATCTTGCCTGTTCCCGAGCTGGTTGAGCTGGTCATCAGCGGCTTTGAGCAGCACCAGCTACTCCAGGTTGGGTTTGCAG
>NW_004567113.1:6170390-6177987 GCF_000260355.1 Condylura cristata
AATCACCAGAATTTTTCCCAGGGTGACTAACCCATTTTATGTCCCCACAATTTAGGAGAGTTATGAATTATCTTATGTCATTTTTTTTTCTGTTAATGTAGTCATCTTGGCTTCTTTATTCTGCCACCATCTTGCCTGTTCCCGAGCTGGTTGAGCTGGTCATCAGCGGCTTTGAGCAGCACCAGCTACTCCAGGTTGGGTTTGCAGTTTCAGTGGATCTTCCCTGTATCCAGGTGTTGTGGGTCAGATTTGCAGTCTTTCCGCAGCCTGGGCTCCATTCACTGAGCTGAGCCGTCTCCCTTCACCTCCAGGCTTTAGCATGGTGCAAAATGGCTCCTGCAGCCTGCCAAACTTCCAGGCACCTGGGTTTTCCTGGGAGTTCCCTTATCAGAACTCCCCAATTGCTGATTCTCCCTCAGTTATTTACCTTCTAGTGAGTGCAGGGTGTTTTAATTTGGGTTGAAACTCATAGTATTTAATTCTATAGACCGTTTTCACTCCTCAATTCCTGTGCAAGCCTGGGCACAGTGATATTGGCGTCTTTACTCTGCCGCCATCTTGATCTCTCTCTGATATGATTTCTTTTAGAAAACAATGATGGAGTACTGGATAGCTAGCCTTTACATTTTTCTTTCTATCAACACATTTTTAAAATTTAATTAGTTGTGTTTTATTTTGTTTGTTTTTTGTAATAAAGATGGTCAGACAATGTCCACCATCACCACTTGAGTGAACTAGCATGGTGGCTTTGTTGGCATCACGATGCTTCGACATGTCCCCTTAGGCCACCAACTGCAAGCATCCCAGCCTCCCACAACCTCAGCATACCCATCCTGTAGGCCCGTGTCAGGCTCCATTAAGGATTGCAGGCAGCAGTGATTTCCTCGGCCTGCCACCTCAGTGTGAGCATTTGAACCACTACAGCAGGACTGAAGTGGTGAGGCTCATTCCACTTTGATTTGGTTTGTCTCAGCTGTTCTAGTGGTTCCCCTATCTAGAAGAAGCTAATCCTGGAGTTACAGCAACCATCAATGTCCATTGATCCTGGTTTGGAGATGCTGGCAGGAACATTGCATCCTGTTGGGTCAGCATGCATCCTGATCTCCCTGAAGCTGCAAGGAGAGAGACCAGCACACACTGATTCAACCCTGCATTCAACACCCAGCCCCATGAAAAGGCACTGGGTGCAGTCTGCTATTAGAAGCACAGAAGGCAACTCTGCCCATGGTTATCCAGAGCCTGCCAGTCACAAGCCTAGCATGAACTCAGAGCAGGTCTGTTTTGGGTTGGCTCACGGTTTTTCTTCTGAAATGGTACCAAGATTTTGAATGGACAAATCAAGTTTGAGCTCTGCAGTTACATTCAAGCCTTTGAATCCACTATGTGTTAAATGGGGCAAGCTGTTTGATGTTTAACTGACACTAAACAATTAAGTCTCAAAAATAATTCAGTCAGGCTTGTAAGGTGGAGACATTGAATAGGATGTAACCAGGGTGGCAAACAGCTGAATCCATTCAGCAGATGGTCTCTGGAGAGGATTCACCAGATGGCTCAGAAAAGTATTCAGCAGAGAACCTCTGTGGGATACAACAGACCTTTTCAGTCTCCACAGAACTTTATAGGGTGCAGATATCCATAAACCTCCAAAACTCTGTATGTGCTTGCAGAGTCCCTTTTTTTTTTTTTTAAAGATTTATTTATCTATGCATACAGAACTGGGGTACAGGCCAGAGTTGCAGGGGCGGTAGAGGATTCACCAGAGACAGGGGAGCAGAACAGAATGACTGACAAAGTATACTGCTGAGGGAAGCAGCAGGAGGGTCAGGAGAGGGCTGCTGTGCCATGTGATCACCTGGGGGCAGGGATCGAAGTCATGCTGAAGTGGCTTTAGCTTCTTAATGCTGTGCTTTAACCCACTGTGCCACCAGGGAGGGCCTGTAGAGTCCCTTTTACTGACCTACCTCCAGTCCTGTCTCTGTACAAAGATCGCCATCAGCCTGAGTTCAGTGTCCCCCAAAAGCTGTGTGCTGCCGTTTTAAGTCAATGGCTCCCAGAGAACTGTAACACTGATGTCTCTGTCACCGCTTCCTAGTGACTGTGCTGAACAGCACTACTGATCAGTGACTGACACCGCTGAACAGTGACCAGCACTGCCCACCTGTCTGCGTCACCACTGAGCTGCTCACAACTTATGATAGCCCAGCAATGCTTGCTCATGCTGTTGCTTCTAACACTCCCTGGTTCAGCTTCTGACACTGCCCAGTCTGGTCTTCAGACTATTGCAGTGCGCTGTTTGGGAGTCACTCAGCAGCCCCACAGGTGATCACCATTAGTGTATTCTGTTGACTAGTAACCATGTACTACTACCTTCAGGCTCTCATCAAAAAGCCAGTGCCACTTGCGTGGGCTGTCCTTGTTTTGGAATACTGGACAATGTAGATTGCACCTGGGGTGCAGCACAGACTACTGAGGCCAAAGAACTCTTTCATTTGTCCCACTGTCCTGTTAATAAAGCCCATGGCTGCTCCCTGAGCCTGAATGATGTCTTGCAATTCTGAGCACAAGAATCAGAACCTGTAGATAGTGATCTGCCTCCCTCTGTGGCAGTATTATACTCAATAAATTATAATTACAAACAGAACTTTATTCTCTGATATCTATGGCAAACATATATTTAGACAAAGATTTTACTTGTATTTTTATGAGTTTTTTAATATATAATTTTCTATATTTATTAATTTTAATGGTACTATTAAGGGTAAAGATAATTAAGCTTAACCTTAATTATCTTCATAAAGCAATCTTCACTTTTACCTATTTCAAAAATATTTTTATATCTCCATATGGACAGGTTTTATTTATTAAGCCAAAGCTCACCATTATTCCCCTCTTCCAAATTTGAGGAATCACCAGAATTTTTCCCAGGGTGACTAACCCATTTTATGTCCCCACAATTTAGGAGAGTTATGAATTATCTTATGTCATTTTTTTTTCTGTTATTACAGACAAAAGGAGTACAATGCCCAGTCTCTAAGCATTCTTGTTAAGTGAAGTATAAATCTTCTCTGTGTACCTTCTACAACAGTTTGTAGAGGAATCTGATGTACCAGAGTTGTTCAGTCATCCCAAGGCACTATAGTATATTTCATCTCTGGGGACTGAAGGAAGGAATCCCCTCTGATGCTGAGTCTGAGAACTCTCCCTTCAGGTTCTTGCACATTGAAACATACTCTCATTTTCCACACTTTCCTAGCAATGCCATCTGACCCTGTGCTATCTGTTGCAACACTCAAAGTTTGCTAGGATTCCAGAAGAATTCTTATATCTTAGTGGATTCATCTAGGTCATCTCTGGAAGAATTTTTGTCTCAATTTTACTTAAGCCTTAAGAATTTAATATGCTATTATTATCACTTACGAAGTAGTGTGGTTCTAGAATTTAGTTTATTGTTTTTTTTTTTTTAATATTTATTTATGCATACAGAACTGGGCTACAGAGGTACAGGGATGGTGAGAGGATTCACTAGAGACAGAGTGGGGAGCAGAACAGGCAGATTGATGAAGTACACTGCTGAGGGGAGCAGTAGGCGGGTCAGGAGAGATCTGCTACGCCATGTGGGTCACCTCCGGGGCCTGGGATCGAACTCACATTGAAGTGGCTGTGGCTAGCTGGTGGTGCTGTGTCCTAACCCCTTACACCACCAGGGAGGGCCTGGAAATTTTTATTTCTCTTTGTACACCTTGTTTGTGTACAGATTTTAGCTATTTAGCTATTCATCAGATTATTGAAAATTATAGGAATTTACTTCTTAAGGTATTGAACATATATAAATATTTTAGCAGGCTATTAGTCTTATTCTCTTCACTATCAGTAGTAAACTACCTTATTTGCTACTAAACTGATTTATTAGGCTTTTCCCCTCAAATTCTTAGTAAGCCTCACTAGAGGTTTGTCTACTTTGCTCACCAATCAAAATGGATTATGTAGGAATTTTAGTTTGTTGGGGAAAATGATCATTTCTAAAATAGATAAGACAACTTGTTATATTTACATTAAGAAATTGATTTCTAGTTTAAAGTATTATTACTGAAATATGAATAAATTTAGTACTAGATAGAAAGAGTTATAATTTAAAAATAATATGAAGTTTGTATAATTTCAAAATAGAGATATGTAGCTCAATTTTTTTATAAAATAGAGCAATTATTATTTTAACATATTTAGTTAAGTGATTTAGCTATTGTGCCAAGCAAACTGCCATGGAATTAGTGATTTCAATTTTTATTTATTTATTTATTTACTTAATGGCAGATATTGGTAGATATGCATAACTATAGGTTTGTAAGTGTATATATGATACATTTTTGAATATCATATACTTGAAATAGCATATATAAAAGTGAAATTCATAAAAAATATATTAAACCTTTTTGAAAATGTAGTTCAACTATCATCTATATATTGGCTGTAAAAGACAGGCAAATAATTGAAAGGAAAAAAAAGTTAGTTTTCAAGGATTATTCATGCTATTGTTAACTCAGTAAATTCATAATTTCAATAAAAAGTAAATATTCTAGTGAAAAATCATGCTTATCATAATATTTTAAAAGCATGTTATGAGTTTTGAATTTAACTATAGTTTATGATAATTGCTTCAACTTAGGAGGATTATAAAGAGTTTATCCTCTCTCTGAAAGAGATCTATTTTCACATTTTTCTGTTCCCTAATGAAATATAATTCATTCAAGCAAGTAACAATATTCACTAGATCAGGAGAGAAAGAAATCAATTTCTTGAAGTGTTGTTTACAGCCATATTATTTCAAATGAATAAATTTGTTTAATTATTAACTTTAAAACATGTCAGCCACTCAATTGTATTTTGGTTCTTAAAATTTTGACACCAAAATTATGTAAAATACAACCTCTCCCAATAATTCACCATTATTGAAAACAATTTTGGAAAATTTAGCAGCATGATCAATTTTAAAAATAATCATTACTTTTAAAGAAATACTCTTTGTCAAGAAAATAACTGAAGTTTTCTAGAACTTTTATAAATAGTGTGCTAAGGTTAGCATGTAAAACTCTTGAATTCATACTCCAAATTGAGTCAACTACTTGAAGAACATGAATTTTTCACTTTACAAACAATTACATATAAAGATGAAAGTTTGAAATTATGTTCCAACTGTATCAGGAATACAAATATTTCAACAGGCTGAAATCATTCTTAAAATTCAATTTCCTCTATAAAACCTATAGCAATAATCTAAAATGCTATACAACTTATACTAAATTATAATTTAGTATGAATTTTATTAGCTTTATTGCATTCTTTCATAGTGTAAGAAATTAACATTTGAGAAATGAATAAGCCAAATACAGAGCATTTGGGGAGTAATTATTTAATCACTAGTTTTAATATTTTAGTTGAAGTGAAATTCACATGTGGAAAAATGTACATTTGGGCCTTCCTCATGGGCTAGGGGTAAGTGTCAGTGGTGGCACTGTTGAAGGCACACTGCATGTGCTTGAGTTCAATCCCTAGCCAGAGAGCTGACCCACATGGCTCAGCAGACCTCTCCTGTCTCACCAACAGCTCCTCTCAGCAATGTATTTCAGTAGATCTGCCTGTTCTGCTCCCCTCTCTATTTCTGGTTAATCCTCTCACTCTCTGTGCCTCTGGCCTATGCCCTAGTTCTATGAAAAATAAACAAAATAAATACAAATCTTATAGTTAAGGAAATTATTTTGGAATAATTATTTTTTAAAAGAAAAACACATTTTAAGTGTATAATTTTATTAGTTAAATAATTGAATACACTCATAAAATAACCATGTCAATCAAAATGTGTTTAATTTTCTAGAAAGTCACATTCCATTTTATCAGAAAACCATTGCTTTGATTTTTAAGCCCATCATTTCAATTTGTTCTTCAACTTCACCTGAATAGAGTCATATCTTTTAAAAACATTAATTAGATGGAATTCATGAGTTTATTGATATGATCTGATAGCTTTTCTCTAAACTATTAGCAGTAAATTACACTGATTTTTTCTAATGCTATTCAAAAAACAAAATTAATTATAATGGAGTTTAAAATATATATATTGCTAAATTTGATTTTCAGATATTTTACAAAGAATGTATTTCCTTGTTCCAAAGTGCTAGTGGTCTGTAATTTTCATTTCTTGTAACGTAGGTTTTGATGTCAGGGTTAATCTGTCCTCACACACACACAGTTAGAAAATATTCTCTCTTTTCTTTTCTTTTTTCTTTTGATAACATTGTCTTACACTATATTTGACTTGAACATGTAAGTTCATGCCTCATTAGATGTGTTATCACATCATGACAACTGAAATTTAACAATTCGTGTTACTTATCCCATGGATCATTTTGCTGTTCTGCTTGTGTTCAGAGGCAATAGAAAGTATCATTAAAATTTGCGATTTTTTTCATCCTGTTGTGTTGGTATTCTTTTTTGAAGGAATGAACACAATTAGGGAAAATACAATTTGCTTTTAAACTTGCTTTTGGGAACTTTTTTTAGCAACTGGACTAAGTGATGTTTGATGAATAGATGTACTATTTAGATGTTACTTAGTTGAATTTATTGTGTTAGTGTATGAAAAATAAGTTCCAACATTTTCCTGCTAGGACACATAAATTGACACATATATTGATTCAGAAAACATATGCTGAATGCCTTTTTTCTCCCAGAATTATTTTAATATAATTGATAGGCACTATTGTGTAAGTTTAAAATATGCAATATGAGTAAACACACATATATCATATACTCACTATTTAGATACTGAATATATATAAAAATTATTACTACAATAAAGTTGGCTAACACTTTCAATATAATCGCCATTTAAATTTTGAGCTGAGGACATGTAAGTTGTACTAAGAAATTTTCAAGTATACAATTAATATTTGTGAACTCTACAAATGATTACACTATATGACCATGACTATATGAATATAATGGCTGCTATTATTTTTTGTATATGAGTATATAATGGTGGTTAAAACTTCACTGAATATGGATTATTTCATTCTTTATATTTGATAAAATTACCCAGAGAAATTTAATTTACAGTTTTCTTTTATAATAAAATATTGATAACATATTTCATTACTTTAATAGATATGGTCTAATTAGATTTCCTATTTCTTCTTTCAAGATGTGCTTTTCAATAGATATGTTTAAATTAATAAATTGATTTTAAACCATTTTTAATGTTTTGCTATTACATAGGTAAGACATTTAATGATATAATTCAATAAATAATGCACACCAATTCTATTGATTATATAAGCAAAGTTTGTATTAAATTAAAAACTATATTACCAAACAGCATGACAAGCATAGAGTGTTTATATAAAGACAATAATTAAGAATCCTCAATATTTTTTATCTTATTTGTTTTTAAAGATAGATTTATTTATCCATATAAGAACTGTGTTGTAGGCTAGAGGTGCAGGTTAGGTGAGAGGATTCACCAGAGACAGAGTGGGGAGCAGAATAGGCCAATTTGGTGAAATAACACTTCAGAGGGGAGCAGCAGGCAGGCAAGAGAAGTCTG
>NW_004567113.1:6179783-6207332 GCF_000260355.1 Condylura cristata
TCTTTCCATTTCATGGTGTCTTCTTGTATTTATTTTAACAGTGTTTTATAATTTTCTTTGTAGAGATCTTTTACCTCCTTTGTTAGGTTGACTCCCAGGTGTTTGATTCTTGTTGTTTTAATTGAAAAGGGGATTATTATTATTATTATTTCTCCTTCTTCTGATTTTTTTTTTTTGTGTGTGTGTGTATAGGAATGCCTCTGACTTTTGTCTGTTGATTTTATATCCTGCTCCTTGCTAAACTGGTGGATGGTTTTGATTAGTTCCTCTGTGGAGTTTTTAGGTTTTTCCATGTAAATTAACATATCATTTGCAAATAAGGATAGTTTTACTTCTTTTTTCCCTATTTGGATTCCTTGTATGCCTTTTTCCTGTCTTGTTGCTCTGGCTAGAACTTCAAATGTTATGTTGAAGAGCAGTGGTGATAGTGGACACCCTTGTCTTGTTCCTGATCTCAAAGTAAAGGCTTTCAGCTTTTCTCTACTGAGGATAATATTGGCTGTGGGTTTGTCATATATGGCTTTTATTGTGTTCCTTCTATTCTGAGTATTTCAAGGGCCTTAAACATAAATGGGTGTTGAACTTTGTCAAAAGCCTTCTCTGCATCTATTGATATGAGTATGTGGTTTTTATTCTTCTGTCGGTTGATGTGATGGATTACATTAATTGATTTTCTGATGTTGAACCCTCCTTGTATTCCTGGGATAAAGCCCACTGGGTCGTGATGTATTATTCTTTTAATGTATTGTTGGATTCTTTTAACTAAGATTTTGTTGAGGATTTTTTCATTGGTGTTCATTAGGGAGTTTGGTCTGAAGTTTTCTTTTTTGTGTGTGTTTTCTGTGTTAGGTTTTAGTATTAGTGTGATGTTGGCTTCGTAGAACATTTGTGGTAGTTTTCCTTCTTTTTCAACTTTTTGGATGAGTCTGTAGAATAGGCACTGGTTCTTTTTACAAACGAATGTAAAATTCATTTGTAAATCCTTCTGGTCCTGGACTTTTATTTTTGGGGAGGGTTTTGATTACTTCTTCTATTTCCTTGCTTGTAATTTGTCTGTTTAGTTGTACTATTTCTTCTTTATCTAGCTTTGGGTGGTTGTAGAGTTGTTGGAATTTGTCCATTTCGCTAAATTGTCCAATTTGTTTGCATATAGTTGCACATAGTATTCTCTGATTATTCTTTCGATTTCTGCTGGGTCTGTTGTGATTTCTCCTCTTTCATTTAACCCTTAATATTTTCAACAGAATGCTCCAATTTGATTGTTCAAACTTGCTTGCTATTAAAATTACTCTTTTTTTGGAAAATTTGATTTTTTAAAAATGTACTGCTTAATTTATGATAAAATGAAATTGGTTTTCAAATAGGCAATCAATTAAATCACAACCAATAGTATATAAAATTTTCTATGAGCCACATATGACAATATTAAATGCTATCAGATTTTTTTTTAAAGATTTATTTATTTGTGCATACAGAACTGGGGTACAGGCCAGAGGCTCAGGAGTGGTGAGAGGCTTCACCAGAGACAGAGCAGGGAACAGAACAGGCAGATCGATGAAGTACACTGCTGAGGGGAGCAGCAGGCGGGTCAGGAGAGGTCTGCCACGCCATGTGGTCACCTCCGGGGCAGGTCGGGAATTGAACTCATGCGGAAGAGGCTTTAGATTCTCAGTGCTGTGCTTTAACCCGCTGCACCACCAGGGAGGGCCGCTATCAGATTTTTAATAGTGGGTTTAATACTAATCAATTTCATTTTTAGATTCATATTTATTGGATTTCTAATGATGTTAGTATTAATGTATTTATTACTTTTTTATATACTTATTTATTCATTTATAAGTGCCCCTGGATAGATAAGTCAAATTAAAAGATGTGGTATATATATATATATATATATATATATATATATATATATACAAAATGAAATACTGGGTCTCCCTGGTGCCACAAGGTATTAGGTCTCAACACTATAAAGCTATCAGTAGCCCCTGATTTGATGCCTGGACAGGGAGCTGATCCACATGGCATAGCAGACTTCTCCTATCTGGTTTGCTGCTCCCTCAGCAGTGCATTTCCATAGATCTATTGGTTGCTCCCTACTTTGGTGAATCCTCTCACCTTTCCCCAACACCACTCTCTTACATCCCAACTCTGTTTTTAAAAGATTCATTTATTTATGCATACAAGAACTGGGGCCCAGGTCTGAGGTGCTGGGAAGAGGTGGTAAAAGGATTCACCAAAGACAGAGTGGGGAGCAGAACTGGTAGATGGACTGAAACACACTGCTGAAAGGAGCAATAGGTGAAATAGGAGAGGTGTGCTGCACCATGTGGGTCACTTCCTTGGCTGGAGATTGCACTCAAGCTGCAGTGACTTTCCATGGCTTCATAGTGCTGAAACTTAACCCCTGTGCCACCAGGGAGGCCCCAACTCTTGTATGAATAAATAAATAAAATGGGATACCACTCAGAGTTTAAAAATATATGTATTCCATTGCAGCAATGAACAACATGGATGGAGCTGGAATGTACAGCCCTAACCTGAACAAGCCAGGAGAATGATGGTTTTACTTGTATGAGCAATATTAAGAAAACAAACAGAAGATCAAACAAAGACAAATATTAAAAACAATCACTGAAATCTGAACATAGATTTGAGGCATCTAGGAATTGGGAAGTATGTGGAGGGAGCAAAGAAGAAGAGAGAAAAGAAAAGCAGGGTGAATGAGTGACTGTGGTGGAGGATTGGGGCTGCTGTGGTGAGAGACCATAGCAACCACAACTGAGGGAAGAATTTCTTTATTGTTAAACAAACTAGCAACAACAACAAAGATGTCAAATATCAAGTTCCATGAATCTTGTTTTTACAAGATTTACACTTCAGTGGAAATTAATATCTACACATAAATAAAAAGATGTATAGAAGTTCTCATAATGAGATCACAGTATGTTAGTCAAATAATTTCTTGACAAACAAAATAAACAAATTACTTTTCTAATAATTATATATCATTTGCAAAGATAACACAATGTAGTTTTTTTTTCTTTTTCTGATTCTCTCTACTTGTTAATAAAAAAAGAGGAAAAAGTTAAAAGTATATTAATAAGAAATAGATGATATTCTTGACTAACCAAGAAACCAGGTTGTAATTGACATTATAGATATTAAAGATAATGATTTTGCTATTTTTAAAATATCTAATGCACATTGAAAAAGATGTTTGATTAGTAGTTACTGATTACATATTCTTCCACAGAAATAATTTTTTAAAAAAAATCAGAATTGTTTAGTGAGAACATCGTTATTTTTTCAAAAATGAGTCAGAGAAATGAGTAGTCTTAAAATAGTCCTTTTAAATGGCATTCTACCTCTAATTTCTTATATGTTAAAAAATAAAGCACATTTTCTACTTTTTCTCAAAATATATTCTACTGAAAAATGCCTTTGACAGAAATGCAAAAGTATTTGTTTCTTATGGAACTTGCAATATGCAAGGAAACAGAAGTTAAATAGCTAAGTCACAGTCTAGTCAGTGCCCAGAGGAGATGAAGGGGATCATTATCATAATCCATATTTTGTTCTGTCAGACTCAGAACTACTCCATGTCCAATTATTGTAAATAGACTGTTCTCCGTCTACCAACCCATTTCATCTAAGTATTCATTTTTCCTGAATTATTTTCCCATTAATTATCAGATTTTTAAAGGAAAGTATTATTTATGTTTATGGAATTTCCAAATTTGGAATAAAGCCACATTTAT
This sequence comes from Condylura cristata, assembly GCF_000260355.1. Lineage (NCBI taxonomy): Eukaryota > Metazoa > Chordata > Mammalia > Eulipotyphla > Talpidae > Condylura > Condylura cristata. The sequence continues at coordinate 6,183,545 of NW_004567113.1, forward strand.
TGGGATTTCAAATATTTGTCTATGCCATGTCAAAAAAACTTACACACTTCTTAGGAGACCATAAATCATATGTTACTGTTTTCACCTCAGTTGTAATCTATTCTTTACGAAAGTTCTGCATGATTGACACAATCACTCCCACTATATAGACAAGAAAATTGAGACTAGGCAAGTTTATATAATATATCAAGGTCATGCAACTTGGTAAATAGTATAATCAAGATCAAAGCTAAGTAAATGACCACATGGATCATGACTGACAACTGAAAAAACAAGCTTTCAATGATACAATATTTCAGGTCTCATCAGTTAGAAACCATTTCTTGTAGTAGTGCTTCTCTTTCAAAATCACTAAAATTTTCCATTAATGAGATACAAATTTTCCTTGTTATACATTCTTTTATGTCAGGTTTCAGTTAATTACATTTCATATTATTGTATAATAAAGTTATTTGTTAATTCAAAGACTCAGATTTTCAAGAGTCTTGGAATATCCCCAACATATATTTCATAGAACTTATAGATTTCCTATATGGCTTATTTTAATCAAATTTATAGTTTTAGTACTCCATGAGGAATCAGACACATAATTTTACAATTTTAAAACATAGAAGTTACCCTTATTGTATGTTGTTTAATCTCTGATTCTACATTAATCTTGAAGGTTGGAAGGCATCTGGTTGTAGGGTATGAGTGATGCACCATTTAACATGTTGACCTTATACTGTAACAATGGGATATTTTCCCAAGAAAATCTCTGCACAAAATAGACAGTTATGGCATGAAATCAGTCATTCTTGTTACTCTCCCCTTTATCTATTTTTTCCAGGCCTTCAATGTCTTTCTCTAATTACTAACAAAACTAGGTCATAAATTAAACAAACAAACAAAATCTAGGAGAGATGTAATCTACAACACAAGTTGTAATCTATATCCCACGAGCAGCCTCTATTATTAATTTCAAGCCAACTCTGAACCAGGACTCAACCCTTTCATAAAATCTCTTTAAAATAATTCCCAGTACCTTCCTTGGTGGCAGCAGGTTAAAATGCAACACTGAAAACTAGCCACAGCCACTTCAGTGCAAGATTGATCTTCAGCCCTGGAGATGATCCACAAAACATATCAGATCTCTGCTGTCTTGCTCACTTTCAACTAAATATTTTTTAAATATTTATTTATGTATGCATATAAGAACTGGGGTATAGGCCAGAGGTGTGGGTGCAGGGGAGAGAATTCAGAGTGGAGAGCAGAACAGGCAGATCTACTAAGTGTACTTAGGGGGAGCAGTGGGTGGGTTAAGAAAGGTCTCTTGCACCATGTGGGTCAGCTCCCTGGCCAGGGACTGTTAAAAGGTGCTGCAGTGGCTACCAATAGCTTGATAGTGCTGTAAGTTAACTCCTGCACCACTAAGGAGGCCATAAACTAGGTAGTTTAAAAGGGAAGCCTCTGGGGATTTACATCACTTCTTCTATGGTATAAAATGTTCTCAATTTCTGGCCCCTCCTGGTGGTGCAACGGGTTAAAGCACAGCACTGCAAGGTAGCTGCAGCTGCTTCAGTGCAAGTTCGATTCTCAGCCCCAAAGGTGATCCACATGGTGTGGCAGACCTCTCCTGGCCTGCCTGCTGCTCCCCTCAGCAGTGTACTTCATCAATCTGCCTGTTTTGCTCCCCATTCTGTCTGTGATGAATCCTCTCACCACCCCTGCACCTCTGGCCTGCACCCACGTTCTGTATGCACAAATAAATAAAATATTAAAAAATTTAAAATTTAGAAAAATGTTCTAAGTCCCCTCTTGACATCATTGTTTAACAAGCATCTCCTGATTCTACCACAAGCACCTCTTTACCCACAAATATGCACCTTCCACCTGCATTTGCACAAGCAGGAGATATGACTGCTTTCACTTTCCATTTCTTTTTCTCTGAGCTTTATGATATCTCTCTCTCCCTCTCTCTCTCTCTCTCTCTCTCTTTTAAATATGTGCATCCAAGAAATAACCAGACTATAGTGTAAGTAGGAAAGCAGTTTAGAATATGAATCATATTTGGTTACATGGCCATAGTGTGTTTCAACAAGGTCAGCACACAGGAGAGTTTTAAAGGATTAAGTAGGATGTGTTCTGAACTTAAGTCATTTTGTGAAAATTTGGAGTGGTTTCTAAGTCAATTTTTTTATCTGTGTTATTAGTTACTTTAGACAGAAGATTGCAGACTTATTTGATAATATCTTTCTCTGTAGTAGTAAAATGGTCAGAAGTTTCAATATGGTGTTTAGAAACAAGATAGAGTCTGTTTAACTCAAAGCAGTTTCTACAATGTGAACTAACTTTACTATTCTAGTTCTCCAAGTAGACATATTCAGACACATTTCACACTCAAATAAAGGACCTTCTGGACTTTTAGTGATTATCGACTTTAGAAAGCAGCAGGGAATTACAAACAGCACATTATTTTCTTTGTAATCAGTATTTCCCATCGCAGAGACCGTTCTTTGACAATGAAATAGCATAGCCTTCTGGTACACTGAAATAATATTGTATTAACTTCAACCTTATGTTCTCAAAGTGGTTTCATATTTTTGGAAAAGTAAACTAACTGATATTCTGAAATGATGAATACACATATGGGAAATTCAGTTAGCTTTTTAGTAATGTCCATCAAGAGGGAATGCTCAATAAATGCTTGATTGTAAAAGTAAACTTTAGTAGGTTGAATGGTGGTCACCAATAAGAAATGTCAGTAGGAATCTGTGAATGCGACCCTATACTAAAAAGCATCTTAACAATGTAACAGCATTATTCATTGCAAGATCAGATTATTCTGGAGAAATCAGGTGGGCCATAACTCCTATTAAGAGACGGAAGACAAGACAGTGGAAAGACATATACAGGGGAGTGGTGTGAGACTGAGACGGGGTAGCAGTGTTGTGTACCTGAGTGAAATAATGCTAAAGCATTCTGATACCTACCAGGAGTTCTGTAGTGTAGGGACATGGATTTTTCGTTTGAGGATTAGAAGGAATAAAACCTACAAACAAACAAAAAAAGATAATAACTTTCAGCTTCACAACTGTGAAAAAACTCTATTTTATTTTAAAATATACAATTTGTTCTAATTTACTGTGGAAGATCTAGGATCTTAATATAGACACTCTTTTCCCCAAACTTACATAACTGCACAATGGAAATCATTGTCAGTGTTCTCTTTCTATAGTGGGAGCATGGAGCATATAAATAAGTTTAAATGTGTGCCCCAGCTTTATGTTTTGGGAGTTATGTGAAAAGTTATATTCTTAGATTTTCTTTCTTTTTTTTTTATTAAAGATTATTTATGCATAGGTAATTGAGGTACAGGCCATAGGTGCAGGGGGTGAGAGGATTCACCAGAGACAGAATGGGGAACAGAACAGATGGACTGACTGAAGTATTCTGTTGAGGGGAGCAGTGGGCATGTCGGCAGAGGTCTGCTGCGCCATGTGGGTCACCTCCCTGCCAGGGGATAAAACTGGAGTTGAAGCAGCTGTGGTTAGCTTTGTAGTGCTGCACGTTAACCTACTGTACCACCAGGGAGGGTTCAGATTTTCATGAAAAGTATAAGATAGTAATATTGGTCTATATTGGGGAACATATAGCTTCATTTTTCTTGCACGTTTATTTAATTTTCATTTGTAAAAATATATGATTACACATTTAAAGAAAATCAAATATTGCTCTATGATTTATATGAAACAATTATCTACTTTATCCATTCTGTATCCTTAGTCTTTCATTCCCAGAAACCATTATTTTCTCCCTGCTTATCTTTTAAAGTTATTCCATGTTATAAATTCAGATAATATGACTACTTTTATTTTTTTTTTATTCAATAGATTTAGTTTCCTATTTGCTATTTATTATGCTAGGTAATTCATGTACACATTATATATAGAAATGGTAAACATTATTGAACCAAATGATTTAATTTGATTGACTTATTTTTTGATTTCCATATTTTATATCTTTAATTTCTAAGAATGTATCATTATTTTCTCTAAATATCTTCAAAATCTTACTATACACAATTTATTTTCTTCACAACTTGTGTTTTACCTTTACTCTCTATGAAGCTAATAAATGTTGTATTGCAGGAGTAGTCTTACAATTTGAATGTCAGAAAGTGTCCTTATTCTACACTCATAATAAATTAAGAATATTGTGGATATGGAATTGTAATTTTTTTTCATAATTTAAGGCAAAGCATTCTCTCATATTCAGTGGCAAATGAGTTCTCTAGTTAATGTGTTTTATTTTTTTCTTTTTACTTGGAGTTCCTGTTTCCCTTGATCCTTCTTTAACATTTAGGATTCTTCACTTCATATCAATAATTAAGAGCAAATCACCAAAAAAATTGTCAAATGTTCTGAAGGTATAGGAAGGAATTATTTACAGATGACGATACTGACAGAGAAATAAGAAAATAGCTTTTATCTTGGAAGACACATAAACACTAGCTTATCATATTCCTATCTTTGGAACTAAGCAGTTTCTGTAGAAATATACCACCTCAGTCTCCTGGCTTTAATATATACCTCTGTGACATAATTAAAGTGTTTCTACAAGCCTAACTTTTGGTCATAAAATTTGTTCCATCCTCTGTTGTGCCCAATATTCCAAGTATAAAGGCACTATGGTTACATTTCTACAGGAAATAAAATCCTGGTCTTCTATAGGGATGATGAAAAGAAAATTAGGACTTGGTAAAACCAATGTCCTTTGGTAAATATAGACACTTTGTCTTTGTCTCCAGTTCTCTGTAGCTAGAATAGGTCTTTATTTTTTATTTCTACCTTTTTTTTTTTCTTGTACAAACAACTGTTTTCCTTTGACCTAGTTTTAATTATTTAAGTTATTTTAATCATTAAATCTCAATGACATTCTTCAAAGAAATAGAACAAATAATATTTAAATTTATATGGAACCACAAAAAAAAAACAAAAAACTTGAATAACCAAACTTTCCCAACTAAAACAAAAGAGAATGAATGCAGACATCACAGTCCCAGATTTTATACTATACATCTATGCCATAATAATCAAAACTGAATGGTACTGGAATAAGAATAGACTTACAGACCAATGGATTCAAATAGAAAACCCATATATAAACCTACAGTTTTATGGACAGCTAATCTTTGACAAAGGAGCAAAGACTATGCAATGGAGCAAGGAAAGTTTGTTCAACAAATGGCATTGGAAAACTGGACAGCTACGTGCAAAAAAAAAAAAAAATGAAGCTAGATTACTAGCTCATGCCATGCACAAAAACCAAATCAAGATGGATTAAAGAATTAGACATGAGATCTGAAACCATAAATTATTAGAAGAAAATATTGGCAAAATACTATATAGTGTATACATTAGTGTATACATTACCCAAAGCTGACTGTCAACCAGTTAATACTCTCAACATCTAGGATCTTCTTAAACTACATTTCATATGAAATCATCATAGTCAGTTAAAAAATTGTTTGTCAGCTTCTTTCAGGTCAGCAGGAAAATCTCATTGGTTTCAAAACTTTTTTGGTATTTTCAAGGAATCATATAATTAAGTAAACTGCTCTCAAAATAATCTACCTATTAATGAATTTAAAGTTAAATTCTCATGGATCTTAGAAATACCTGTGGAATCTGTCTTGCTAAGCAATTTAACAGTTAAAAGTGATCCCATCCTACAGCCAGTATTTAAGTAGTGTGGATTTTCTAGGATGTATTCATCACTGGGTAGGAATTTCTGATACAGCCTCAGAATCAAATCTTTCATTATGCTCAATTCCTTTATTGAAAACACACACACACACACACACACACATATGCAAACATAGTGGTATTTTCCTACAACTTTTGTTTTGTTTACAGATGATTCCGGAATTTACATAGGGGGGATTTCAGAACTCCACATTCATTATGAATTACATTTCTGTTAGATGATTCTATATGAACTTTTTAAAATTGCAATATATATTCCTGTGTTGGGATATCTTTCTGTTCCATAGAGAAGAAACTGCTTTCACTATAGTATCATTTCATCTAGAAGATGAGTTATACATAAATATTCATAATGATGTTACAAGGACATTTACCTGAAATTAGTGGTACTCCTTAAATAAAATATACAAAATATACAAAATATATAATAGATAATATTGTAGAATCACCACAATTTTGCAGAGTGACAATTTATTTACAGTGAAACCAGGTTATTTTGAAGTTTCATGACAACCAATTCTCACACACATTGTCAATCCAGAAATAATAGTTGTCACAAAATCACGCTATCCTGTGATTTCAAATGGTGCATTAATAAGCAAGAATTGGAAATTCATATCGAGGGACAGCATGTCTTTTTGGCAGATTAGTAGTTTGATGCAAATGTGCTTTGTTTTACAGAATAAGTTTATGAGGTATAATGGAACTAACGCATCTAATGTCGCTTTAAAGAACACCTTCATGGTATCTTTATCAACTACTAGATACAGCATATATGTGAAATTCTTTCGGAAGTCCTAAATTACTTAAAATATGAAAGTTAAAGAATTTTAATAACTGTTTCCCTTCCGACTGCCAAGGTTTCTATGCAGATTGTTATCACTGTGAAGCAAAATTAACAGATTTTTTTCTCTTTCAAATCAGATAAACTGAAGACATTCTTGGAGTATGTATATATGTGTGTGTGCATGTGTATGTGTGTGTGTATATATCTATGTATGTGTATATATATATATAAAAATGTAATTATCATCCATTATACACACATATATTTATCATCCATTATACACACACACACACGTTTGATTTTCATGCATTATATATATATATATATGTATATGGTCATGTGTACATAGACATATATGTACATACATATACATATATGTGTATGTATGTGTATATCATTATTCCACAAAACATGATTGTGAAATGATCAAACATTACCTGAAAAGTTGTCAGAAACAAAAAATTTACAGTCCTCTCTTATACTTCATTCCTCAAAATTTAAACTGAGCAAGATTTCCATGGTGATTACAAAGATACTTTAAAGTTTATGAAGGATAACCCTAGCTCAAAACTTTCACTATATGGATAAAAGAATAATGCATCACAAGTGATTCAACTTTCCCAATGCCCCTTAGACAGAGGGAGAGATGAAACTAGGCATCTATTTTATTTTTTTATGTTCTCTTAACCTCTTCTCTTCCAACACTCTTTTTTTCTTCACATCCAATAAGCCTTGAACTTTTGGGTAATAGTAAAATCAAACATGAACTGCTAATTTAAATCTTAGAACTCCTTAAGTAATGGGTATTTTGTTTCAGAATCCTACTTAACCTCTTACTGGGAAGTGAAAGGGATAGCCACAGTGCAAGACAACCAACAGTTCTCCCACACTGCTTATTTCTGAGAGCAAATTGATAGTGATCAATTTAAGAGAGGCAAAGATAAAAAAAAAAGAAATACTTAATTGACTATGAAAAAAACAATAGCAAAAACTAACATGTGCATGGATGAGGCAGGTTCACTTAGCATTAATGTAAGCATTCAATTGCAAAATTTCACTTTTTCCCCATTTCTCTCAACTCCTAATATGTAGATAATCACATAGTAAGGAATCAATAAACCTGTAGTGATGATAGCAATCATCTGTTTAATGATTTTCTAAATCCAGGGAAGAGCAATTCTGCAATAAAGGAGAAATGGTTTATTTCACATTTAGATTTCTCATTAGCATGCAAAATTTAATGATAATTTTTGGGCCTCTAAATGTTATGAAATTATAATTGCTGTATTGTTCACTTTAAACTCTTACTTGCCTTTATTAAGTAAAATTCAGCTAGCAAAACCCAATGTTCTCAAAGGTCCCAGGCAGTAGCACTTGAGCTTATTAAAGCACTTGTTACAGAACAGGAGAATCAATTTGAACAGCAAGTTTAGGTCTCATGTTCTTTTCTTGAAAAGGATACTTAAGATTAATATCTCATCTGTGTGCAAATCTTAAGGAGAATGACAGCAAACTATTATGTTATTTTAGTCTAGAAAACTAATGTGAAACAGGTAGATTTTGTTGAATTTAAAAATAAAACAAACAAAATGATATTTTCTTGTATCATTTAAAGGTTATTTTAATCTAATAATTGTTGCAGGAGTCAGTTTTTTTTTTTTTTTTCACTGTCATGCCTCTAAATGTGCAGGGTTTAAAGATTTTATTAATAATCCAACATTGCTTCTCTAAGCATAATTAATTGATGCTTGTGTTCATGTGCATATGTGTGTGTTTTGATAATAATAAACCCAAAGCAGTAAAATTATATTTCTGCCCCAATAAATTATTTAATCATTTCTAAGTTTAAAATGATCTTAGCTTTCAAGTTTGCCAGGAAAAATTTCATATATCTTTACATAAATTCCCAGGCCATTGAGAAGTTATTCTCCCCATAGTTCTATGTAAGTTACAAAGCTGAAGAAAAGATTTTCTTGGAAGCAACGTAAAGCTTTACATAATGCCTCCATTTCATGTGGACTGCATTGCCGACTTTTTTTCTAGTTTCTGGAGTACTTATATTATTATTCACAAATATATCTTTCTGAATTCCAAAGGATTAAGAAAGAATCAAGAGAAGTAAATAAGGTATGTTTAGGTTTGATGCACTTATATCTCCAGTTCTGATAATGTATTCAGAGGTTCAATATTACCAAAATTACCCTTGGATGAAAACTATAGCAGATCCTACAATAATACAATGTAGTAATAGTGACTTCATTAAAATGTTGATAAAAAAAGAAGTCAGTTCCAACCAGAAGCTACTGCTTATATGGAGTTTATATGTTCTAACCATTTCTGCATGGTAATTGAGCTTGCTCTCACATCCCAATGATGTGTAGCTTAGATTCATTTGTAGATCTCAATTGTCCCAGTCTAAGTAAACATGGAAGTAGATGTGAGTGCATCTTACAATGGAAGGGCATCTTAACTAAGGTTGTGTTGCAGCTTGTACATTGACATGTTCTGGTGACTTGTGACCCTGAAGTGGAGTAAATGACTTGGAAAATGAATAAATCAATGAGAGAAATCAAATGAATCTTTGCTATTAGAAATATTATAGTTTTGAGCCTCTTTGGTGGTACAAGGGGTAAAGCCTTTGCACTATGAGGCTAGCTATCAATAACCACTGCAATGTGAGTTCAATCCCCAGCCAGGGAGCTGCCCCACATGGTGCAGCAGACTTCTTTTGTGCCCATACTGCTCCCCTCAACAATGTATTTCAGTGTATCTGCCTGTTCTGTTTCCCACTCTGTCTCTGGTGAATACTCTCACCCCTCCCCAAACTTCTGGCCTGTACTCCAGTTACTGTATACAAAAAATAAATAAATCTCAAAAAAAAAAGAAATATAGTAATATAGTTTCATGGTTTAATGATAATATTGTGAGACTGAAAATATATGCATTTTTATCATAATTTATTATTGCAGCAGTTGGAAATTAATATAGGGGTTCAGAAATAGTCGACGTAAAACCAATATGTCAAAGAAACAAATTAGTAAATATTTATGGTGTACATACTGGAAAGAGTTTGTATAGCAGGAATATTCAAACTAAAATATGGATACATTTCAGGGCTATATTATTATATAGCAGCTTATCTAGTGATAAGCCTGTGGCTGTTTAATTTTCATAGTGATTGGTTATAATAATACTAGAATTTCCATAAGTGATAAAACATCTGTCAGTATCATATAGCTACTCAAAAATATAAAAATTCAAAAGGAAATCTGCATTCTTATATTCATAGCAGCATTATTTACAATAACTGATCAATAAAAACAACTAGTGCTTCCCCAAAACAGATTTTGAGTGGCTCAAGAATAGGTACATATAATACCACAGCAACCAAATAGGATAAACTCAAGCCGTTTGTGGCAACATCAATGGAATGGCAGGGATTAGACTGCACAAAATCACAAAATAAGTGAGAAGAGAGATAAATATTGGATAATGTCATCTATATGTAGCATGTAGAAAAACCAAGCACACAGTCAAACAAGACACCAATTAATCAGATTTCAAAGCCAGAGGGAGAAGGGACCAAGAGAGCACAATGAATTGTGGAGAATGTGGGCACTACAATATTGGGAGAGTTACAATGACTCCATGTGAGCAGGAATTCCTAGACTGACAAAACATTAGTAAGGAAGTAAAACAGTGGTATTAAAATAACACTTAAAAATTAAAATAGCATTTATATCAAATATTATATAACTATATATATGCATATTTATGTACATATACAGATATAGATGCGTGTGTATATACATATATAAAAATTCTATTTATACTTAACTAGAAATATTTATAGAATATTTGTACTTGCGGCCCTCCCTGGTGGTGCAGCGGGTTAAATCACAGCACTAAGAAGCTTAAGCCACTTCCTCATGAGTTCGATCCCCGCCTGCCCCGGAGGAGATCCACATGGTGAGGCAGACCTCTCCTGACCCGCCCGCCGCTCCCCTCAGCGGTGTACTTCGTAGATCTGACTGTTCTGCTCCCCTCTCTGTCTCTGGTGAATCCTCTCACCCTCCGCATCTCTGGCCTGTACCCCAGTTCTATATGAATAAATAAATAAATCTTTAAAAAAAAAGAATATTTGTATTTGCAGCTGATTGGAATTGAGGAGTATTTTTCATTTACAGATCATAGAGTTCTTTGGAGACATTAATGCTTATAAGGTATCAAATAAATAAATTAATTATAAAACATACTACAAATATAGAAAGACAGAAGGTGATTTAAAAGGTCATATAAAATCTATGCACATATTATATCTACACGTTTTTATATAAAATAGTTGTGATGTTATCTTCCCATGATTACAGCTGAAATACCCAAATGTCCCTTATCTTTGCAGATAATAGAAACTTGAGAAACATTGTTCCCCAAATATATAGACAGCAAAGTAAAGCAATAGATAGCAAAGTTATAGAAGAATGTTAGAATTAGTAATTGTCATGATGAATTAAAACAAGCAATACTATTAGGCCAATGCTTATCATGATGCTAGTTCGGTGAAAATTATTGCCAAATAATCTGGAAATAAATCATTTGGTACAACAGTTAACCTCAGCCAGTCTATGTTAACAGACAAAAAAAGTTGGTAGATAAAATAGTTGTCTCTGTTATAGTATTAGACACTACATATGAACAGCGATTGATGTATTATCTCCTGTCAACACTGAATGTCCAAACTGTCAGTCATAGAAAATGTTGCTGTGTTCAATATAGTACCTTTTTAAGGAATCAAGCCAGCTATTTGGTGGCAAGAAAACAACATTTTCCCCTTGCACCTTGCAAGAACCAGCAATTTATTCTAAGAATAGGCATTGGTTTGTCCATTCTGCATTCAGGAACTTGACCAACCACAGTACCTAGGAATGTACTCCATCCATTAGTATGGAATTCCATTTTGCATATCAGACCAGTTTATAGGAAAAGGGGTGCAAGAATCGACACTGTGATTGTGTTCTAGTGTACTATAACAATGCACTGCTGAAGATGAATTAATAGTCCTTGCTCTGAAGTAATGATTCTCAAGGATGAGTGCTGCCTTTCACTTATCATTGTTCATTTTGAAGCTTTTGTATTGCATTATGCTCATTGAAAGGATAAACTATAGTCTAGAAAACAAGAGCAAAGTACATAAGTTTCCCTGCTATTAATCTTAGAGACTGACTTGGGATTTTGTATTTCTTACTCACTCAGTTCTGAACAGAATGGGAAGCAGAACAGGTAAATTGACAAAGTACACTGCTGAAGGGAGCAGTGGGTAAGTCAGAAGAGGTCTGCTACGCCATGCATGTTTAAAGATTTAATTCCTAAAGTGAGGATAGTTTATATTGATATAATGTAGTTATCGCTACATTATAAGCTTTGTCTGCTGTTTACCCACTTTGAGATTCTTGTGTCAAGAGTCATGTCAGAAAGAAGATATTTCACGTCTTAGAAAATATAATTGATCCTGAACACCCATAGAAATCAAGGATGAAATTCCACATAGTAATAGTGTGAAAAATATTTGTCAACTAAGTTATGCATGCGGGTATCTCAAGGTACTCATGTACTGTGCTGATTTAGAAAGTAAATAAACAAACAAACTTCAAAAATACATAGTAATAAACTTCCAGACAAACAAGCAAACTAATACACATATGAACTAAAAAATCCACTCAATGATATTAAAAAAAAAAAAAAAAGCAAAGGAGGAATGATGGAAAGAAGGAAGGATGAAGGAAGAGGTTAAGCAATTTGCTTGAGGTCACACTGCAGGTGTCAAAAACAATTTTTTCACCCACATGGATTCACTTCATGTATTATAAAAGAGTTTGCAGCCTATGTATATATTCCTGGAAAGAAGTATTCAAATTCTAACCCTAGAGCAAGAATAGCAGTCAAACAGATTCTTGAAGAGAAGTTCATGAGTCTTATTTACTGTTCTTGGAGTTTAACACACACAATCTGAAACTTCAAATTTTGTGTCATTGTGGCCTAAAACAACTCTACACTAAATATAAAATACTTGATATACTCAAATCAGAATTTTGGGGCTTTGGATATTGTTAACCAACTGAAATTGAATTACAAAACTTCAGAAAACAGATTTTTTTGAAGATTTATTTATCTATGCTTACAGAACTGGGGTACAGGCCAGAGGTGTGGTGGGTGAGAAGATTCACCAGAGACAGAGTGGGGAGCAGAACAGGCATATGGACGAAGTACACTGCTGAGGGGAGCAGTGGGTGAGTCAGAAGAGGTCTGCAGTGCCATGTGGATCAGCTTCTGGGAGAGGGATCAGTGCTGCAGTGGCTTCAGAGAGCTTCATAATGTGGTGCTTTAATTGGTTGTGCCACCAGAGAGGGCTGAGAAAACAGATTTTTTTTTTTATAGAAGATGATTCCCTAATTTCCCACGTATTTGCTAAAAAAAAAAAGTTTAATTAGCTACAATGTTGCTTGGTATGGAGCAAAACATAAGAAAAGCAATATGTCTATGTTATTTCTTTCATTTAAAGTATTGCCATTTTTCTAAATGACTTCTAAAAATTATACTGACAAGTTATATTTATCCACTTCCCAAAACAATAGAAGAAAACAAAGATGCTTTCATATTTTTATTCAAGACTTTTTTTGAGGGAAAGGAGAGTTTCCAGTAAGCTTAATAAACAGTTGATCTCTGCTTTCCTGTTGGTAGGGGAAATTCTAAGGCCAGCATGAAATGCTTAACTGTGCAGATAATATGTTTGTGTGACTACAAATATGGGTGTTTTTCCTATTTGTACATAACTATGACAAAGTTTAATTTATGATTTAGGCACAATGCAATATAATGAACAATTACTAATAGTGCAATGGAAAAAAAAAGCGCACTGGTAATTTTTTTTTAAAAGATTTATTTATTCATATAGAACTGGGGTACAGGCCAGAGATGCGGGGGGTGAGAGGATTCACCAGAAACAGAGTGGGGAGCAGAACAGGCAGATCCATGAAGTGCACTGCTGATGGGAGCAGCGGGAGGGCCAGGAGAGGTCTGCCTCGCCAAGTGGATCTCCTCCATGGCAGGCGGGAATCGAACTCATGCGGAAGTGGCTTAAGCTTCTTAGTGTAGTGCTTTAACCCACTGCGCCACCAGAGAGGGCCAGTAATTTTAAAGTGATATTCCCCCAAATTCTTTAACTCCTTAGTGAAATATAAGGCCCTAGTGCTGTGATAATTCATTTCACTGTAATGAAATTCTCCAAATCCGGTTCCAACATGTAATGGTAAAATTACATTTTGATATCATGTTTTCTTTAAGTTATAAAATAAATTTGATATAATCTATAGTATATTTTACAAATGCCCAGTAAGTTTCCTTTTTTATTAACTATAGTGATTTTAAAATCAATACATATGAGATGTGTAGGCGAAAGACCCATACATTGACTTCAGTGATGTTATGTAATTTTCTCTGACAACAATAAAAACAAGAGAGCATGTAAGTAAATGGGACTACATCAAACTGAAATACTCTACACAGTGAAATAAATTATTAAAACAAAATCAAACTCTTCTGAATGGAAGAACATATTTCTACATCATTCATGTAAAATGATGATCATGATATCCAAGATCAACAAAATCTCATGCCACTTGAACAAATTGAAAACACATAACTTGGTCAAAAAGTGGGCAGAAGAGGCCCTCCCTGGTGGCGCAGCGGGTTAAAGCACTGCACTAAGAAGCTGAAATCACTTCTGCATGAGTTCGATTCCCGCCTGCCCCGGAGGTGACCACATGGTGTGGCAGACCTCTCCTGACCCGCCCGCTGCTCCCCTCAGCAGTGTACTTTGTCAATCCGCCTATTCTGTTCCCCACTCTGTCTCTGGTGAAGCCTCTCACCGCCCCTGAGCCTCTGGCCTGTACCCCAGTTCTGTATGTACAAATAAATTTTAGAAAAAAAAAAATGTGGGCAGAAGAGTTAGACAATGTGCAAAGAAGACACTAATATGGCTGACAGACATGAATCCAAGTTCATCCTCACTTAGCATCAAGTTAACACAAATCAAAGCAAAATGAATTAACAACTCACACCTATGAGAATAGACCGTGTTAAAAAAAAAAAAACACAAATATCAAGTACTGGTGAGTATATGGAGAAAAAAGAACACTCTTACACTCTTGGTGGGAATGTAGACTGGTCTATCCCTATGAGAGCTAAACATGGATATACCATATAAACTGGCAATTCCAAATTCCACCCATAAGTTCTCAAAGAATATAAAAACATCAATGTGAAGTTACCGAACATTCCCACCCCCATATTTATTGCACCATTATTTAGAGTAACCAAGTTGGGAACCTCCTAAGTGTCCAAGGGCAGATGAGTGACTTACAATGATCAATGATATGGTGTGTGTGTGTGTGTTTTCATATACACAAAGATATATACACACATTATAAACTCTCTCTATATATTTATACCTTATAAGTTTATATCTATATATAAGTATATAAGTTTTATACACATATACATACACATGCATACATACACCCATATATTTACATATATACCTACAGATCCTACATACCTACACACATACATATATATATATATATATATATAGAGAGAGAGAGAGAGAGAGAGAGAGAGAGATCTGTGCGCGCACACACGCACACACAAACTTTTTAATATATACGAGGCCCTCTCTGATGGCGCAGTGGGTAAGGATGCAGCACTGCAACCTAGCCACAGTCACTTCAGTGTGAGTTTGATTCCCAGCCCCAGAGATGACCCACATGGTTCAATAGACCTTTCCTGGTCCACCCTCTACTCCCCTCAGAAGTGTACATCGATCTGCCTGTTCTATTCCCCACTCCGTTCTGGTGAATCATCTTACCACCCTCTGCACCTCTGGTCTGTACCCCCATTTGACTGCATAAATATATATATATAAACATTTGTCAATTATGACAGCATGGATGGAAGTAGAGAATATGATGCTAATATCGAGAGAAATACAAATTCCAGCCGGCTTTACATATATATGGAATATACAGAAATATAAAGCAATGGGTTAGAGAGAAACAAATAAATAACAAAACTTAGAAATCTGTGTAAGGAAGCTATCAGAGGATGGAGGGGATGTGATTAGTGGTGGAGAGAGCCCAAAGGACTGTGGTAAGGGTCATAGATTCCTTCATGATAGATGTGGTCTAATAACAGTCATTTGAAGAGGTGTTATCCTATAACTCTGACTCATAACAGTGTTGTAGACTAATGTTAGGTCAATAAACGACACAAACAAACAAAATATATATAGACTAATGTTAGGTCAATAAACGACACAAACAAACAAAATATATTAATTATACCACCTAATGGTATACTTGGAATAAAAGTATTTATTGGCCCACACCATATATAATGAAAACAACAAATGCTATATTGTTAGAATAAATAACAAAGATGATAAATTATAGAAAGCAAATACAAGATAAAGAAGAAAAATATGGAAAATAAATTAAGTAAATTACTGCAATGGTCCCAATGTTCTCACAGCTCTGCATGTTTCCTTAAAAAGCTTGAGCAAAATAGAAATTTCAAACTTTCATATATTTGCTTTTCCTATCTCCTGAAAAATATGCTTTGCAAGACAATTTTATCTTCCAAATATTGTAGAAATCCTAGCAGTCATTTTTGTCTCTTAAAGTTTGTTCCACTTAATAGGATTAATACCATTCCATGAAGCATTTGAATATCAAATTAATTCACTACATGCTTCTTAGGTTGATTTTTCTGGTTTTATTTTTAATAAACTATCATATTTTGCAATATTAGCAGAGGAAAGAACAGTTTCAGAGAACTTTGTTATATACAATTTTAAAAATATCTATGGTACACTATCATAATTTTGCCTGATTACACATTTCTCTTGCATTTAATTTTCACAAACCTTTAAATTCCCAAAACATATATGAGACTGACCATGGAAACAATGTTTTGTGAACTTATATAGGCTTGGTCCCATAGCCTTGAACAATGAAGACACCACTATCAAAATAAGTTTGTTTTTTTCCATAGATAGGATTTACAAATATTTCACTGATCCACACCTCCCCAATATGTAGGGCTGAATAATTTTCTATATTAAACAAATATATGTAATCTTATATGTAAAGAGTATTTTTTAAACAATTTCTTTAAGTTAAAATTCTATAGTCTATTTTTCTAAAAGAGTAAATATTTTCTTTATCTGGGTTTCTTTGAACTGCTGGGTAGGCTTATATCAATCATGACTAAATAGTAAATAGACATAGGTAATTGTTTTATCATTATGGTGATTATAGAGCTATTGATTGATTGATTTAGATAGATAGATAGGTAGATAGATAGATAGATAGATAGATAGATAGATAGATAGATAGATAGATAGATAGATAGATAGATAGATAGATAGACAGATAGATAGATATGTGTGTCTGAGAGAGAGAAAGAACTATGGATACTTGTGGTAACATCTATGGAACTGGAGGCAACAATTGTGCAATTTAGAATTTTTCCTTTTAGCTTCTATTAATATTTTTACTAAATGATTCAGCCTAGATTTGTTTATAGATGCTGAATTTTTCTTTTGTTTATTTGTGAACACATTGACCAGTTATTTACTCACCAAACTCAAGATTTCTTGTAGCTGATACATGACTGGTCTAATTCCCTATTCTTGCAGTTAAAGTATAAACATGTCACTGACTTCTGGCCTTTGAAATGTGAGCAGAAGTGATAGACACTACATCACTGTCTGGCCTGCTAATACCTTCCCAAGGGAGATGTATTCCCTATAATGCCTTTCTTTTTTCTTCTAAACTTGGAAATGTCTTTTGAAGAAGATTGAGCCACTATGTGGAAGGGATCTGCATCACTGAATCACTGCAATGCTGGAGAACTGCCTTACTATAAAAAAAAAAAAAAAATCCAATTTTTACTCTAAGTAATTAAAAAAAAATCAGTTCTGTTGTCTTACATCATGGAGACTGTAGTTTGCTAGAATAGTTAACATTTATTTAATGTATATTCAAAATCCTACCTGTGATAGGTAGAATAATTTTTGCACCAGGAGGAAACTATTCATGTCCTGAGCCCAGAGATCATTTGGAATGTTTAATCACTGCAAAAGATATTTTGCAGGGCCCCTCCTTGGTGATGCAATGGGTTAGGAAGCAACGCTGCAAACTAGCTACAGCTGCTTCAGTGTGAGTTCGATCTCCCACCCAGAGGTGATTCACACGGCCCCGCAGACCTCTCCTGAACTCCTCAGCAATGTACTTCATTGATCTGCCTGTTCTGTTCCCCACTCTGTCTCTGGTGAAGCCTCTCACCACCCCTGCACCTCTGGCTTGTACCCCAATTCTCTATGCTTAAATAAATAAATGTATTATTATTATTTTTAAAGAAACTTTGCAGATGTGAATACATTCATGGGTAGGTTATTCTGAATAATACAAATGGACCTCATCTATCACAGGGCACCAGATATTAGGCACGATCAGAAGGAATTGTGACATTAGAAGCACAGGTTGGGGTGATGCAGGGCTAGTAGTGAAGAAATATAGACAGCTTCTAGCAGTTAAAAAAAAAAAAAAAAAAAACACTCACCTAGGACACTCAGAAATAATGTAGGCTTGCCAACCAATTTCAGATTTTTGACCACCACAATGGTAAAACAGTAAATTTGAATTGTCCATACCACTTATTTAAAGTAATATGCTATCTCAGCAACATAAGCTAATATGACCTCTAAATATGTAAATCTATGAGGGAATATAATGGTTTATGCACTAAATCATTTTTACTAATAGAATATCCAAGTTAGCTTATTTAGTGTATACAGATTAAAAGATCTCTATTTGGTTCCTTTGAGCTACAGTTTTTACATGGGTTGTTTTATATTTCAGAAGATGCAATTATAGTCTGTGAATTTTTCTTCCAGAGCACATGTTTGAATAGAAAATAGGGATCTATTATTAATTTTCTCAATTTCTGTCTATATACTGTATTCGATATATTAGACTATGCATGGGCATTTATTTCTTACTATTATTTAGACCTTTTGTTATAGGACAGGGAGCCGGTAACACCTGGGCAATATTTCAAAATGCCTTTTAGAACTTACATTTTTGCATAAAGTATGTATATTTCAGTCTAAATATATCAAAAATTAATTCACTATATGTCATTTGATTTCCCTTCAACAATTTCTCTCCAATCAATGGCATTCATGTACACACAGCTAGTCAAATCAAAAGACTAGCGTTTTTCTTTATACTCATTTGTCACAGTCAAAATCTGATTGAATATAAACTCTATACTCTGGAAATTTGATTCTCCCAAGGCTCCATATAAGCAGTTCTGAAGCTACTCTACATGTAACAAGATTTAATATATACATACATATATTACAGATAATAAAGGTGGGCTTTTATTTCAACATAAATAGTTGAAATACTATAGTGACCGATATGTACAAAACTGGAGTCTAAGATGTCCGTGTGTATATGCCCCATATACAAACATATACTGTATACAAACAAACACAGATGGATAAATGTGTGTGCACTTGTGCGTGGATGTAAGTGTTAACCTACAAAGTTTTATTTCCTGGTCTGTTAACTGATAATCCCTTGAGAGAAATCTTAGTAACAATAAGTATAGCTGTCTCTAATAATTTGGTTTTTAAATACCCTTCTGAAATAAAAGGAGCCAGGGTTCTTTGGATGATTATAGAACAGAAGCAGGAAAAATAAATAAGTAAATCATTAAGCCTCAGGTAGCTTCTCTTGCCAAGTATAAGACCTTATTTACAAAGAAAACAAAACAATAAAAGAAAAACTTGGCATAACAAAAGGAAAATAGAAGCCAACTGAGACAAAGCTCTAGCATAAAAGAAAAAGAAACAAATGAGTAACACAACATAATAGCATCAGTAGTAAAATAAGTACCTGAGTTATTTTTGACATAAATAGGATTCTCAAATATGTAGAGGTAGAGAAAGGACAAGGCGGGAATACACTGTCTTTCAATAGTTGCTGACTCCAGTGAGTGCCCAGAAAGTTACAAAATATTTATGAAGGATCTAGGATGATTCACACAGGCTGGTTTCCCCAAAAGGAGGATAAAGAAGGTGCTGCATCCCCAGCCCTGCCACTTTGGGGCAGGCTTAACTTGGAAAATGTGACTGCAACACACAGATGGAAAACTCATTTCTAGAAACATATTAAAGGTTCCACACATGAGGGTGAACTCCAGTCCTCTAATAGCACTTTCCGAAAAGGACTGAAAAGTCTCCAGCTACCACCTCCACCTGCAAAACAGATGTCAGAAAATATGAGACTCCACATATGAATAAGTCAATAAATAAGGTTAAGAATGGTGTAGAAAGCTATGAAAATAGAGTAGATCAAATAAAGCATTGAATGTGTGACCTTGAAGAAGATGGCAATACACAGTGGACCCAGGTGAAGTAGAACTATAAAATTAACAAAGAAAACAAATTTAAGAATTATCAGAATCATAAAGAAAGGCAATATAGGGATAATGGGTATTCCAGCAACAGAGCGTGAACACAGGACAGGGGATAGATTAGAGGTCAGAGGGGAGAGGACAGAGTGTAAAGGGAGAGGAGTGAGAATTCACATAAGTAATGCAGGGAAATGCCCTAAACTTTGGGAAAGAATTAAATATACCGGTCCATGAATTTAAAAAGACCCCTTAAGTGTCATAAAATATACACCAGGGCACATAAAAATACCAGGACTTTGTGGCCTGGGGCAGGAGGTTGTCTCACAACCAGTGTCACGGCCTCTTGTCCTGCAGCCCTGGGGAAGAGAGAGCACAGCTCTTACATCGGCAACACCTAACTGACTAAGAAAAGGGAGTCGTGGAGCAGGCTACAAAATGCAGGATGCTGCTCAAGAGCAAAATCCTGGCCTTTTTATTGATACAGTATTAGTCAAAAAGGGAAGTTAAAATGAAAAGGGAGAAGTAGAAGAAGAAGGGGCAGGGTGGTTCTGTATTTCTCATCTTGGTATTTGGGTTGGTCCTGATTCCCCAGTCAGGATTTCAATCCTATCAATAAGGCGTCCCACTGATCAGCTTCTGGGGTCCTTTGTTATACATCAGTCAATGGCCCCCTGGGCATTTCCCATCATATCTTGTGATATACCTTGTGATGTGTAAGTCAGGAGTAAGTTTATGCATCTGTCCGCAGCTCCCACCCCACCCCCCGTCCCTCCTTCCCAGTCATATATCTTGATGCACCCCTTCTCTGGGGGATCTAGCTTCTATGCTCCTAATTGATATGAAGGGCACCTTGTAGGGCTTGACTCTGATGACCAGGAAATTCTGATCTTGCTTTGTTACAGAATTGTAGGTAACAGAGTGGAGACTGATAGGCCGCTTGGGTTTAGCAGACCCACACACAGCAATTGCAGCCACACACCACTGACCGAGGAGTAAGATATGCAGAGAAGCTGGGGTGCTCCCGAGTAAAGCAACAGGACAGTGTAATGGGCTGCAGTTCCACTTCCATACCCCTTAGGCCTGCACTTGTAACAGGGTGGTCCCTAGGAAAAGGGGAAGTTCCGGGTTCCCTGTCCCACCCAGAAAGAGGGTGGAGCTGAGCAGAGAAAAAGGAGAGAAGAGAAGGAGAGAGGAAGAAGAAAAGAAGGAAGCAGGATGGAGAACAAGAAGGACCTGAGGAAGCAACATGGAGCAGCAAGCATGTGAGGAAGAAACTGTGCTTGTTTCTTGACCTTGGACTGGTTAAGGCAGATGTGGGTGAGATACCTGTAGGGAGGTGACTATGGCAGTGTTTATCATGATTTTGATTTTGCTCTTTTCCTCCCAGATCTGTCTGGCCATTTCTGACCCTTTTCCATGGGGACCGCCAGAAGGTGCTTTAGTCTGGTGGCAGCTTTCAGGCCTTGCTTTGGGCCAACCCCTTTTGGGTTGACTTTTGCCCACGAGGGGATGGGTAACTTCAGTTGCTTGATTTAGAAGTTATATTCTTTGTGTTCCATATTGTATATTTACTGTATTAAAGTCCCTTTTCATTAAAGTTTTATATGTTTTGTCTTGACGCAGCGGATGGCAGAACCCGCTTAGAGCAGGCAGGTTTGGGGCTTCAGTGGTGCCCCTCTCCCTGTCCTGTAACACACTGACCCAGGGGAGCTCAGTGACACAGCATAGTCCACAGACTACACTAGAGCCCAGCTGGAAGCCACAAGGAAGTAGCACAGGCAGGAATATTTCCCTCCCTCTCACTCCCACCAGTTTCTAGTCTCCTTGTTCTTTAACTCCTGATTGAGCAACTTCAAAATAATCTCTCCAAAATGTATTAAGGCTTGGAAAGGACAAACATTTAAAATAATTAAAACTCACAAAAACTAAAAATCATAGCAACACCAGCTAGGAAAGAAGGTATGTAATATCTAAATGGCTGTTAAAATCACTTAAAAATAACTGGTCTATTATGGTAGATATGTAGATGGCTTGGTGGTGGTGGGTGTACTATGGCAGTAATATCTGATGGGAGTAATACCTGTTGTTAATGAAAAATTAATTATAAAAAAATAAAAATAAATCTGCTACAGGGCACCCCGATTTGAATTGGGTTGCCTGTCTGTGGGTCTTCACCCGCATTTTTACGATTCAATCGTATTATGGACACACTCAAAAAGGTTAAATAATGGATTTATTTATAAGGAGAAAGGTAAAGGAATAACCCAGGGAAAGAGGAAGAGAAATACAAGATAACTAGGATGTCCTACCAGTTCTGCTGACTTGGACTCCACCGGCACGCTGAAAACCGATTGAGAGCCTAAACGATCAGCCGCAAACCACCAGGCCAAGAGACCCCCAGAGCCCACATGTCCGGTTTTATCCCAACCTGGCTGCTCAGCTCCACCCTTACGTCCCAGCGTGCTTTTCCTTGGTTCTGATGGGATTTGGAGTTCTAGTATCTGGAGTGGGGGCGGAGTCCATGAAACCTATACCTGTTAAATACCCAGGGAAGAATTGTAGGTTAAGGGATATTTTTAATAAGTGATTATATTTTTAAATTTTGGAAACACACTTCAACATGTAACAAATACAAGTTTCATGGACTCTACCCCCACTTCAGATTCTGGAACTACGAATCCCATCAATACCAATGAGAAGCATGCTGGGACGTGAGGGCAGAACTGGGCTCTGGGTGTCTCTTGGCCTGCTGGTTAGCGGCTGGTCCTTTTGGCTCTTGATCGGTTTTCAGCATGCCGGTGGAGTCCAAGTCAGCAGACCTGGTAAGACTTTCTAGTTAACTGTATTTCTCTCCCTTTTTCCGTGGGTTATTCCTTTACCTTTCTCCTTGTCAATAAGTGCATTATTTAACCTTTTTGAGTGTGTCCATAATACGATTGAATTGTAAGCGTGCAGGTGAAGACCCGTAAAACAGGCAACCCAATTCACATTGGGGTGCCCTGTAACAAGCAGAACTGGTAGGATAGTCAACGTGTATTTCTCTCTCTTTTTCCCCTGGGTTGTTCCTTTACCATTTTCCTTGTAAATAAAGCCATTATCGAAGCTTATTATTATTATTATTATTATTATTATTATTATTATTATTATTTTGTCTATGTCTGCAGTACGATTGAATTTTTATAATTTCTTTTTTTTTTTTAAGATTTATTTATGTATACAGAACTGGGGTACAGGCCAGAGGTGCAGGGGTGGTGAGAGGATTCACCAGAGACAGAGTGGGAGGCAGAACTGGCAGATCAACAAAGGGGAGGAGCAGGCGGGTCAGGAGAGGTCTTCATTGCCATGTGTATCACCTCCAGGCGGGTGGGGATTTAACACATGACGAAGTGGCTTTAGCTTCTTAGTGCTGTGCTTTAACCTGCTGCACCACCAGAGAGGGCACACAGTTGAATCTTAAGCGCACAGGTGAGGACCCATAGAAAGGCAATCCAAGTCACATTGGGGTTCCCTGTAACAAACACAGTAACACACACATATATCAATTGAAACAAGTAAGAACAATTAAATTTCCTTTCTTTCATGCCATTTTAAAAGTATCTATGCAAAATCGAATAGTCACAATTTTTTTTATTAAAAAGTTTATTTTTACATCATTTTGCACATTTTTTTTTCATCTCAATTGTAATCCCCACGGGTTTCCCATCACCAAATC
>NW_004567113.1:6213814-6221369 GCF_000260355.1 Condylura cristata
TTTTTTAATAAAAGATTATTTATGCTTATAGAACTGGGGTACAGGCCAGTGGTGTGATGGGTGAGAACATTCACCAGAGACAGTGGGGAGCAGAAAAGGCAGATTGACAAAGTATACTGCTGAGGGTAGCAGCAGGTGGGTCAGGAGAGGTTTGCCAAGCCATGTAGGTCATCTCCCTGGACAGGAATCAAATTAGTGCTGCAGTGGCTTTGGAGTGCTTCATAACATGGGGCCTTAACCCGTTGTGCTACCAGGGAGAGTCCAAGTCACAATTTTTGATAATTAATGTGAAGATATTATGATTAGCAGACAAATTAAATCTTTTATCAGTATATTTGAAATAAATATTTGTCATATTAATACAGACTCTATATCATATTACTCTCAAAAGTTATGAATTACAAAAAAAATTGAGTTTCTACAAAGTTATATGTAATAGATCAAATCTTAAATTTCTGATGTCTATTTATTTGCTAAGCACTTTCATATAGTCACTTAATACTCATGGAATTTTTTTTCAGAGTCTTATATAAAGATGCCATGCATTGAGCAACTTAAGAAATATTAAAGTAGTCTTCTAAACACCCATCTTGGCTTAGTGATTATAGTTCAGTCCCTCAGCAAATCTTACTTTGGGCTGTTTTGCTTAAGCAGCAGAACACTGTTGTATACATTCTCCATCTGCAAGGGAGAATAGGGTCCTGTAACAGGTATTTCTACACATCAGATCCAAGTGTACTCTTAAATATGCAATTTTGGCTGGGTCCTCCACCTTGAACAGACTGCCCACACGCAGACTACCAGAGAGCATGCTGCCTGAAGGTCATGCTACTCAAGCCATTTGTTCTCTATGAGGGTTGTACAATTATAAGATATTTTTAAGCACATTGGTGTACATTAAATCCATTTGATTAAAATAATGTTTAATTTATACTATGCATTTGGAAGATAGTGAATTACATTCAAGTTCAAAGCACTAAAATACAATTACCAGACACATGCGCTTGATGGAACATTACAAAGCAATTAAAATGGTGATTTTGCAGACTATTGAAAAATTACCATGCATTCACATTACTTAAGTGTGACACATGATTTTGTGAGCAGCATACTTATTAGTTAATTCAAAGTTAAGCATAATAAGAATAAAGATAACACATCAAACTTTTAATGATGTGTTAAGTGATAAGATTTTTGGTTTCTGTCTTTGAATTCCTCTGTTGGTCAGTTTTTAATGATGGGATGGTATGAGCATAATACTGATACATAGGCGTGTAAAAAAGAATGGAAAACAAAAACACTTTATTTTCTTTCTATCTAAAATTAAATAAATCAAATAAATGAAAGCGAGTTCTACTAAAACTTCAAGAAGGAACTAATACCTGTCTTTCTCAAATTCTTCCAAATAACTTAAGAAGAAGGAATGCTGCAAAATGAATTTTATGAGTTCATAAAATTAAATCTGATACCAAAAGCAGACAAGGATATCAAACACACACGCATACCTACACACAATTTATAGACCATTATCCCTGATGAACGTAGATGCAAAATATTCTCAACAAAATCCAAGCCCATTGAATTCAACAGTTCATTAATAGAATCATGCATTTTGGTCTCTCTGGTGGCTTAAGGTATCAAGTTTCAGCACCATCACTACCACAGAATGAGCTCAATCCCCCTATTAGTGTCAGGGAGCTGACCCACATATTACATAGCACTTCCCTCACCCACTGCTCCCCTTAGCTGTATATTTCCAGTAAATAATCCTGTTCTGCTCCCAACTCTATCTCCAGTGAATCCTCTCACATATGGCACATCTGGCCTTCACTCAAATTCTCCTAAGCAGAAATAAATAAATATTTAATACTTGCATCCATCAAATAATGTTCCATTTTCCTAATGTATATATTAAATGATTTATTTAATACAGAGTTAAAATAAATAGAAAACAAGGGGAATAGAAAGATAGGCCATGCTCTTGAATTGAAACACTATATAAAATTTTTCCCTCTTACCCAAAGCAATATACAGATTCAATGCTATCCCTATAAAGTTTCAGTGGAATTTTTCAAAGAAACAGAGCAAATAATATCAACATCTATAAAAAGAAACAAAAGATTCTGAATATCCAAAGAAAACTTGATAAAATAGAAGAATGAAAGGTACCACACTCCTAGCCTTCATTGTATACTACAAGACTGTAGAAATAAAAACAGAGATGGTGTTGAAATAAAACTGACAAACAAGCCTATTAAATAGAATTAAGACCTCAAAAAGAAGTACACATTTATATGGACAGTTAATCTACAATAAAAAAGCCAATATACAACAGAAAAAGGAGTGTTTCTACAAAACTGGTGCTGGGAAACTGGACAGGTAACTTTCAGAAGATTGAATTTCACCATTTTATACTTTACATCAAAATTAAATTGATTAAGGGCACGGATAGGTTATTGGTGTGAGATAATGGTCTAGTTTCATTTTTCTGCTTGTGACTTTCCAGCACCATTTGTTGGAGAAAATGTCCTTTTTCCATTGTACATTATTGACTCCTATACTATAGAGTAACTCTTTATATAAATATGGGCTAATTTCTGGATTTTCTATTCTATTGCATTGTTCTGCCTCTTTATATTCCAGTTTTATACTGTTTTAATCAAGCAAATGTAAGCAAGTGTTAACAAAGCAAACTAAAAATAGTCTGCATAGCAAAATAAACTATCAGTAAAATGAAGGACTGCATAATACATCTGACAGAGGGGTGATATTCAAAATATATGAAGAAATTATGCAACACAACAAAAAGGAAACAATCCAATCAAAAAGTGATCAGAATAGCTATAGACATCTGTACAAAGAATTATAAAAAAATGACTGATAGGCACATAGAAAAAAAATAATCATTATCAGTTATCATCAAGGTAATTAAAATCAAAGTCACAATTAGCTCATTATAGGTAGAATAACTATTATTAAAAAATTAAAAAAGGAAAGAAAGAAAAATATTGTCATGAACATGGAGAAAATGGAACATGCATCCTACGCTTTTGGTGAAATGTAAATTGGTAAAGTACTATGGAAAATTGTATCAAATTTTAACTAAAATGTAAGAATAGTAAAACATGTGATCCAGCAACTCTACTTCCAAATATTAATGCAAATAATAAGAAAACACTTATTCACAAAGCTATATGCAACCCTATTTCATTGTACCACTATTCACAATAGCAAAAGTTATGGAACCAAACCAAAATGCCCATCAACATATGACTTGATAAAGAATATGTGTGCATACACTGAAAAATTACTCAGCTATTAAAAAATCAAAGAAATTCATGTTATTTGCAACAGTATTGGTGAAACTGGAGGTGATTATTCTAAGTGAAATAAGTCAGAAGAAAGACAAATATAGATGGTGTCATATATATATATATATATATGGAATATATACAAATAAAACAAAAAGTCAGATGTCAGGGTGCCCAGGACCCCTGCCCCATGATTCAGCAGCCAAAATGGCGCCTGGCCTTTAGCCAGTGAAAAACAAAATATGCTAACACCCGCCTGTATTAGGAAGTTAAATCTTATTGGCTATGCTTCCGTGTGATCAATGTATGCTCGTTGTGTGTCCTGCCCAAATATGGTTGTTGTATACGTGAGCAGTGCTCTAATTGGCCAATGTACATGTGAGCAGTGTTCTGATTGGTCAATGAATGCTATTTAAGCAACTGCCATAACTGACTCTGGTGGGGAGGCAGCAGGGAGGAGGAAGAAGCTAGAGCGAGGGAGAGAAGCAGGCAAGAGAGAGAGAGAGAGAGAGGGAGGAGGGCGCGCAAGAGAGGAGGGCGCGCATGCGAGGGAGAAGAATAAAGGGTCCAGAAGAAGATATATCGTGGCATCTTTCTGTTGGCAGAGAGTGTGTCATAGTCAGATAAAGCCAAACCACTTACAAACCCTACAAAAATCAACTGTAGGTCTGATGGTATCATACGGTGTATGGAAGGAAAAAGAATAAAATGGAGAGGGAGCATAATGGACTTTATTTTTTTAAGATTTATTTATTTATACATGCAGAACTGGGGTACAGGCCAGAGGTGCAAGGGCAGTGAGAGGATTCACCAAAGACTGAATGGGGAGCAGAACAGGCAGATCAACGAAATACACTGCTGAGGGGAGCAGCAGGCAGGTGAAGAGAGGTCTGCCGCGCCATGTGGTCATCTCTTGGGAGAGGATGGAACTCATGCTGAAGTGGCCTTAGCTTCTTAGTACTGTGCTTTAACCCACTGTGCCACCAGGCAGAGCCCGCATAATGGGCTTTTGTGGAACATGGTGGGTGTTTTGGTAGTGTGTGTGGTGTGTAGCATCCAAAGTGGGGGTTATTTTGCCACTAAGTCCTATACAGCATAATGAACCCATGTTACCACACACATACACATGCGAGCACAGAGATACACACACACACACACACACACACTCATTTTTCTTTATGGTGTGAAAGAAAGAAAAAAAATGATGTGGTATATTCATACAATGGACAATGCAATACTTGGGGGTAAAAAAAGCACATACATACATACATGTATGAATTTTTTCCTTTTGTTATATCACAGATGACATTGGAGGGAATAATGCTAAGTGATACAGAGGTCACATCACTTCACTTCTATGTAGAATGTAAAGAAACAAAACAATGGGTTAGTAAATCCAAACTTAGAACGAACAATAAACATCTATTATAAAACGAGTTACCAGAGCCGAGAAGAGGAGAGTTATAGAAAGGAGAAAGTTGGTACAATTAACTATGAAGGAGGACTGTGGATGACTTGATGATGGGAAATAGTGTGGTAACCTACACCTACGAAGGTTGGATATAATATTTTGGAATCATATGTGGTGTAAGTTTTTTTTTTAATATTTATTTATGCATATAGAACTGGGGTACAAGCAGGGGGTGCAGGGGCGGTGAGAGCATTCACCAGTGACAGCAGGGAGCAGAACAGGCAGATGCTCACTGCTGAGGGTAGCAGCAGGCGAGACAGAAGTGGTCTGCTGCGCCCTATGGATTACATCCGGGGCAGGGATCACTCTGATAAGTCTGTGACTACCTTGCAGTGCTGTGCTTTAACCTGCTACACCAGTGAAGAATAGCAACACTATGTTTTGATGATTTTGTTTTTCTTTTTCTCCAATTCTTTTCAATTAAATTAATATTAGTATTAGTGTAATTGAAAAAATTTGTAGAAAGAAAAATCATCAAAATATAGTGCTGCTTTTCTTCACAAGTGTCAATGTTGTATAAGATAAGGACAGGAAATGTTAGATGGAAGCAACAAGAGATGTGATAGCTAAATAGCACAGGTATCCTGGGTTGCATCCTGGAAAAGAAAAAGGTTACTAGTGGTAGAAATTTAGAAATTGGAGCAAAGTCTCTAGTTTGGTTGAGAATGAATATTATTGTTAACCTCTTAATTTTAAGTACTCAATTATTTAAGGTGTTACATAAAATGTTCATAATGTGAGGATATAATGAAAGGTTTCAGAAACTGCACTATCTTTGAATTTCTCTCTTCTGGAGGTCTAAAATTATTTCAAAATTAAAAAATAAAGTTATAAATAGCCTGTAGAAGCAATCTACTTAATACATGCTAGAGATGTCCTTCTCTAATTGCTATTTCTGCTAGATGCACTGACATCTTATTAATGCTTGGATAAATTATTGAAATTGACTCAAATCACCTTTATGCCACCTTTCTTTTACCTGCTCCTTTACATCCTTCCAATGCAAACTTTATCACACACAAAGATAAATCAAAAATTATTTGTAAGGAACTTTATAGTGTGTCCCATAATGATTACTACATGCCATGATTTTTAACTTCATTTCTCTCTGCTCTTGTACCTAATACACATTTACTTGACAGTCTTTGTAGTTCCTTACATTTGTAATCTCTTTTATGCCTCTGTTCTCACATGTCTGAGACCGCTTTTGTCAAAATTACTTATTTCTCAATTCTTGAAGTAAATAACTTATACTATCTTAGAGCTTTGTTTTATTTATTTATTTTTTAAATCAGAATGAACAGATCCCAAGATGTGTTCTTGATTTCTTGCTTTCTTTTTCTTTTTTTTTTTTTTTTTAAGATTTATTTACTTGTGCATACAGAACTGGGGTACAGGCCAGAGACTCAGGGGTGGCGAAATATTTCACCAGACACAGAATGGGGAGCAGAACAGGCAGATCGACGAAGTACACTGCTGAGGGGAGCAGAGGGCGGGTCAGTAGAGGTCTGCCACACCATGTGGTCACCTCCGGGGCAGGCGGGAATCGAACTCATGCAGAAGTGGTTTCAGCTTCTTAGTGCAGTGCTTTAACCAGCTGCGCCACCAGGGAGGGCCAGATTCCTTGCTTTCTTAACTGATATAAATTTTGTTGGTGTTGTTTTTTTTGGAACCCTACATATGCAACTAATTTGCATCAGGGACATTATCTTTATCCATAACTCCTTAGAACCTCACATTAAATATGTGCTGAACAGAGTTTTATTTCAGCAGTCAAATAAACATTGATGCAACAATGGGAAAAATAAAAGCAACTCTAATGAGTCATAGGGGGCATGAGTAAAAAGAATAAAACTTAAAAAAATCAAATAATATAACATTACAATTAAAATACCCATTTAAAAATTCCATTATGATATGGAATTTGAACTAAGATGTGAGTAACCACTGAAAATGTCATCTGCTGAAATAAGCATCATAGGGGGCCCCGTCATATGCAGAAACAAACTCCTGACAGCACTGTGCTGTGGAATTATGGGCATTGCTGCAACAGAGGAACTAGAGGTGTGTGTCTGTGTGTGGACAGTACAGCTCTGAAGTCTGAGAATCATGCCAAGTGTCACAGCCTTACCTTTCCTCTGTCAGAAAATCAAGGACTCAAGAATTCAAAGCGCATTTTTATTTTCAAGATTCAGTGTCCCAGAGGACCCATTCTGAGGACTATTAAGCCTGCTATTGACTCTATTGGGACAACCTGGATGAGTCATTCATCTTCAGTGACTAGGAGTCATCAAAGAAATTCAGGGGAATAGCATGGAAGACATCTGAGAAGCTGAAGGCACAGACTCACCCTGTACAAAGCCCTTTCAAATTGTCAATTTATGGATAAGCTGATATCAGTCAATGCCAGTAATTATTTTTTCTTTTTAAAAATAATTATGTTTATCTCTATTTACTGTAGAATAACTGTCCTGCATTAAAGATAATAAAAATCTTTTCATGTAGTGCCAGCATTCTGACAATTTGACAGCTTTATTTATTGGGTTGAAGAAAGCAACATGGAAAGTGTCAATGATGAAGGCCAAGGAAACCTGAGGTTTTTTTGTTTTGTTTTGTTTTTAATTTCTTTTCTTTTTCTTTTTTTTAAGATTTATTTATTTATGCATACAGAACTGAAATACAGGCCAGAGATGCAGGTACAGTGAGAGGATTCACTAGAACAGAGTGGGGAGCAGAACAGGCAGATCAATGAAGTACACTGTTGAGGGGAGCA
>NW_004567113.1:6221988-6223230 GCF_000260355.1 Condylura cristata
AGTGCTGGCTTTACCCTGCTGCGCCACCAGGGAGGGCCGAAATGAGGGACTTTTTAAAAGTGTATTTTATAATAGAGCATCTTCTTCTCAGAGACCCAAATCCATGACTTCATTATCATGCAATGCAATTGTCAAATTTAAGGGAATGAAGATGGACAGAGTGTCTCATATTATCCCAAATTTGCCAGGTATCAAGGTGTTCCCATTGTAATGAGCATGCATTCATTCTGAGCTAGAGGCCCAGAATCAGTTCATATAGAACATCTCTCAGTAATGACTCAGTGTCAGACTTTAAATGCAATAAACTAAAGAAAACAAGATTGACTTTTTTCAGATAGGAAGATCATCATCAGCTAAGACATGGAAATCAGTAGCACTAATTATTTCAGTGGCAAGCTCTGGAATATCAGGAAGGACAATGGAAACAAAAATACTCAATCTTATACAGAAAAACAGAATGTGATAAAATTGAGCTGGTTAGTGGCATAAGTTATTCTAGTAGATTTATCAAAGGTGCTAGAAATGGATACTAATAGGAAGCCAGATGTCCAGACACTGAAAATTCAGTGTCTAGTTTTGCAAATTTTATAAGTGGATTCAAAATTTGTTCCTGAGATCAGAGACATTAACAGGGAAGGTGGATATTAGCTTGCTTTCTTTCTCATACATATATCCACAAGGATCGCTACCTAAATGTGATTTCACAGTTTGAAAAATGGTATCTCTAGAGGGAGAAAATTAACTATCTAAGAAAAGCTAAAGCAGGCTAAAGCAGGAGAAGTATTATAACAAGATGAAAACAACAGAGAATTGACAAAATCTTTACTGTAGAAACATAGGGAATCCAATCCTAACTCACTGAATAGGAAATTAAAAGTATTATTTGTGTGTTTCTGTATCTGTATATATCAGGTGAATATTATGAAGTAGATTTATAGCATTACAGAAGAAACAAGTTTTTCAGGGATACATAGCTTTAAATAAAATCATGGCAATTGAATGGGAGAAAATAAGACTGGAAGTAGTATTGGAATATAAAATGTGGGGAGAAGCAAATCATACAGTTTATGACAGTATAATATGTCAATATTGGCAAGTTGTTTCATTATCTTTTTTTCATTAAAATATATTGAAATTATATTTTAAATATTAAAAGTAAATAATTAACAAAAAAACAATTGGAGGGCAGGGTTAATCTTTAGCACTTAATCTTTAGAACAAAATAACAGAATGAAAATCTCT
>NW_004567113.1:6223338-6268526 GCF_000260355.1 Condylura cristata
TCTGTCTGTCTGTCTGTCTGTCTGTCTGTCTGTCTGTCTGTCTGTCTATCTATCTATCTATCTATCTATCTATCTATCTATCTATCTATACAGAACTGGGTTATAGGCCAGAGGTGTGGGGGGGTGAGAGAATTCACCAGAGACAGAGTGGGGAGCAGAATAGGCAGATGTACTGAAATACACTGCTGAAGGGGGCAGTGTGCAGGACAGGAGAGATCTGCTGTGCCATGTGAGCTACCTCCCTGGCAGGGAATTGATCTCATGCTGCAGTGGCTTTATAGTGCTGTCCTTTAACATGTTGTGCACAGGGAGGACCCCAAATGTCGTGGACCAGCACAGCAGGAGCAGGAGACAAGTTTCAGGGATTGCAATTCTGGCGCAGGTTGGACAAGGATGAGGTTGAGTGACAGACAGACACGACTTCTAGGAGCGCATATCTGAATGTAATTTAATTTTAAGAGTGCAGAGCATTTATACAATTTTTCTTGGCAAGCAAATACAGGGGTACAATGATTCTTTCAATAGAAGCGTGACAGATAATACATTTTTTTATTGTTTCTGAGATGTTGTCAGGGGCCTGAAACTAACCTGGGGCCCTGGGAAACCATTGTGTATTCAAGGTTCAGTGGTGCTAAACAAATACTCTATCTATCACCTTTGCCTTGCTAATCCTTTTAATTGCTCTCTCCATTCTTTTACAAGCCACCTGGTGTACAGGAGTTAATAGAATTAAAGATTGTAGAAGAGTTTCTCAGAATTAAGTCAGTATCGAGAACAGAGGAGGCTACATTCCTTTCAAGAGTATCATTAGAAGGAAGCACAGTGTTCATAACATTTCTTTGGTTTAGTATGTTGTGTGTCAGCAGAATCAGGAAACAAATCAAAAGTTACAGTAACCATTCAAGAATCAGTCATTCTTTTATTCCTCTAGGGCCACGTATTCCTCCCGTGTGCCCGGTACCTTGACCGTGCCATGCTCTAAGGATTTATTTCTCACTTAGGCCCCACGGGAGGGGATGTGGCACCCAAATATTTCAGTATTTCTATCACATGCACTTATTCCTCTCTTTTATTTTCATAATATGTTCAATCTTTCTTTTACTTTTCTTCAAGGAGGAAAGCCTTCCTCCTAGTCTTATTTGAGGAAGAACATTGGCTGCTAGGCAGAAAATAGAGCCCCATCAAAGGTCTCTGCAGGTAGTCCACTGCCCTACTGCACATCACAGTGGGCATTGGCACCAGGCAGAATCTCCCAAGTGCTGTTCTCCATGCTCTCTGTCTAAAGTGAGCCTTTCTCAGCCCTTATGTGGAAACTTCTTTTCCTGGGTGCAGACACACTGAGGACTTGCCACACTGTTTACCTTGAGAGCTGAATCCTTTCAGGGGGAGGGGGACACATATTTGTGTCTAGCTGACACAATTTTGTCTAGTGGCAGGTCATTTATAAGTGATCCAGATTTAAGGTGCCCTTTTCCCCACAAAATGCATGCTGATAATTTGTGAAAATGTAACTCAGCAAGATACTGCTTCATAGTAATATTAAGGTTGTAGAAGAAAGTGAATTTCCTATAATGAAAGTTCAAGGGAAATTATTTGATCCACAGAAGGGTTTTGGTTTCACATAGGTTTGAGTTATGATTTTTGGTCTTTCGTATTGGGATTAAAGAAAAAGTGGTTTGATAATTTGAGTAAGATTCTTTCACAACTTTTCTGACATGCATTCCAGAAACTTTATTGTGCTGAGCAAAAAATATTGGGAAATGAAATTAGAGATTCACCTTTGGGGTCTAAATCATTTTCTACTTCCCATCAGCATAAAAAAATACACTCCCAGTGAATTAATTAGGAAATATATTATACTTTAGTAAGGGTTTTAAAACAATCATGGGATGGAGAAAATCTTCCCCAGCAATGTAGGAAACATCTAGAATTTATAGAGTGAAATAATGACACACTATCTACAATTTGTCTTGTATGCGATGAGATTGGTATAATATAGTAAATTCTGTAGAAAAGTGCACAATGCAAAAAAAAATATCTATCACATATATAATATAAGGGAATTAAGTGCCATAATGCATAATGATATTTTTAAGTTGATAAATTGAGACATTGGTCAAGAGAAAAATAATTTTTTAACTCAGATAACCCTAGAAATAAGAGCCTGAGGTTAGGCCTAGGTGGCAATGATTTATTATAAGATGTAGAGCAGAAAGATTAAAGAGAAATAAAAATATTAGGCAAGAAAAAAATCAAGAACAAGCTACTTAAAAATCATGTCCACATAATCAATACATAAAAGTGGGGTTTTCCTGCCTGCTCTAATAATGCTTCTTGTTCCAATAGGCTGCTTCCTTCTCATTTGTGGTAATTACTAATCAATTGTTAGCTACTTGCTAGAGGTTGCATGTTTTACCTTGCATGGGAACTTAGTCCAACTGTCTGTGGTATGGTGCTTCTTCCAAATCCAAAGAGATGGAGGGGTCAGTGCTCTGGCAC
This sequence comes from Condylura cristata, assembly GCF_000260355.1. Taxonomy (NCBI): domain Eukaryota; kingdom Metazoa; phylum Chordata; class Mammalia; order Eulipotyphla; family Talpidae; genus Condylura; species Condylura cristata. The sequence continues at coordinate 6,225,838 of NW_004567113.1, forward strand.
GTGGCAGGTGGGCTACAGGCTGCACCCCATAGGGAGCTACAGAGATTTGATGTAAGGAGGTTTGACCTTTGAGCATGTTCAATGGAAGCATTTGCATTAGAGAAATTAGAGAGACTAATGAGAATACATGACACGAATGTTCAAACCCAATGAGTATAAAAGACATCAAATAAAATGGTAACAATCATGAAAAGACACTCAGCTTCAATAAAATCATAAATACAAATTTAATGAAATTTAATATATTTTTCAAGAACAAATCCACTTTTATTGACTTATCTGTAAGTTTAAATCCTTGAGGGGTACAGTATCACACAGATTTTGTGTTCTCTGGCCTTAGCTGCAAGGTTGCTTTGGAATTTTGTCCGAATCATGCCACTGTTTCCATGGGCAGGTGTTACTTTCCCCAGATTGCTCTAGTTTTATTCGGTTTGCCAGTAGAAGTCACTGTGTTGTTCTTTCCTTTGTATACATAAGCACATCTTTTGCCTACATAGAATTCCATTTCATCTGGAACATAAACACCTTCAATTTTAAGAAGAGCGGTATGCTCCCTCTGATTCTGGAGACCCCACTAGCAACCAGCAAAAATGGCTTTGGACCATAGCCCTCCAGACATAGTTTAGAAGTCTTGTTTCCAGCAGGCCTCCCCAGGGAACCAAGATGGTGGGTATACATCAGTTTGACAAAACTTGAATGGCATTCACTGTTAGAATCTGTTTGTAGAAAGAACTTTCATTTTATAGTGTTGGGAATGCCACACATTGGTGTGACTCCTTAGAATGCAAAATGTATAATATATAAAATATTAATTCTACATTGTGGTTAATGAAAGAGCCTCCTGCTCTGCTCCCCTCTCTCTCTCTGGTAAATCCTCTCACTGCTCTCCTCCTCCCCATGCACCTCTGGGCTACACCCTAGGTCTTATATGCATAAATATATCTTAAAACCATAAAAATTAAATAAAATTAACACATGTCTAACCTCCAACTGACTAACCAAAGTGTTATGTTATCTATAAAATAATTGAACAAATGCACACCTTTTAAGCTATACAATGAGAACCTTTTGCAATAAATAAGAAAATAAATAATATCCATCAATGGAGAGGTGTTTAAATATATTACCCACTTAGTGTTATTGTATCTATATCCTAGTTGAAAACGAAGTATTCTGTGGATACTTATGCTGTTTCTGTATTTTGCTTATTGCAAATAATGCTGGAATGAAAGAAAGGTTGTTTTTATCTTTTAAAATTAGTTCTTGGATAAATACTCAGAAGTTTTATAGCAAAGCACATGACATTTATGTTACTTTCCCCCAACACTATAAAAGCCCCCCCCCTTTTCTTACATGCTCACCAATATTTGTTGTTTCTTTTCTTTTTGATAATAAACATGCTTACGGGAGTGAGGTATCTTATGGCAGCTTAGATCTTTATTCTCTTAATAACTGGTCATGGTGAACAAACTTTCATGTGAATATTGGATATCTCTATACGTCCTTAGGAGAAATGTCTTCAGAGTTATCCATTTTTAAATCAGATCTTTATTTTGTTGATTTGTATGAATTATTTATATATTATAAAGTAATCTCAGATAAATGATTAAAGAATCATTTATCTATCCATAGGTTGTCTTTTTGTTTAATGGTTATTCTTCCATTGTACTAAATTTTATATATGCATATAATTAATGCATAAGTCATTTGGCATATATATATAACTTATTCATAATTATGCATTATATATAATTTATATATAACTTATACATTGATTTTGTATGTGTGTATTTGTATATGTATGCATGCAAACAATGGAATACTACTGACCAGCTATAAACATGTTTAAATCTTACAATATCACAATGATGGGCTGAGAGAGAGTTGTATGGTAAATGAAATATATCAGAACAAGAATCATAAATGCCATATGATTTCACTTATGTGGAATATGAAAAAAATGAAACCAATAAAACAAAAAAATTCCTACTTAGTGAAAACAAACTGGGAGTTTCTAGATGGGATCTAAGTTTCAGGATGGGTGAAATTTTAAAGAGATTGGAGTGTGTGGAGATGGTTACAAGCTAATCTTTTGGTGGTGACCATGATGTAATGCTTACACATGTAGAATTAACTAAATACAGATTCCTATAAAAATTTTTAGTTTATTATTCAAAGAAAGAGAGTAAATATTGCTGATATATGATAGAACCACAATGGCCAAAGTAATCCTGACAAGAGCAAAGGAGAATGGAGTATAATACTGCCAGTTTTCAAATACTAAAAAGCTAGTGTATTCAATATGGTGTGTTATTGGTATTAAAATAAAATAAAAAGTAGATATGCAGGGCAATGCTGTAATTGAGAAACTAGAAACAAACATACACTTGTCTGAACAGTCAAGGCAAAGCAAATGAGAGCATACAGTAGGTAAAGGAAAGTTTATTTAAGAAATGATGCTGCTAAAACTGAACAGACATGTGGAAAATAATGGAAATACAACACTACCTCATACACCAAAATTAACTCAAAATGGAATAAGATATATATGTAAGTCCCATAAATAAAATATATTTGTTGTTTATAGAGCCTCCCTTTTCTCAGAAATTGCAATTCCACTTTTCCAGTTACTCATATTTATGACTTTGTAACAATGCATATTCCGTGATGAACTGTCAAGATACCCTATTTTTTCTTATCAGTAAAATGCTTCGGGAATTTGACCAGAGTGCATATCTCTTCTATTACTTAGTAGAAACAACATTACTTCACACCTTAAGAAATGTAATAGCCTTGCTTTTCTTCGCAGGTATATCTTTGACATTTTTACAGAGAAACCAACATAATCTCATACTGGCAGGACACATGTCTGTACTCCTGCACTCCAAGTCACATTGTGAAGCCATAATTGCTGATGTAATGGCACTTGGAGGTGCGCCTTTTGGAAGTACAGTAAGTCCTTACTTACTGTCATTGGTAGATTCTGGAAATTCACTTTAAGCAAAATAATGTGTAATGAAAGCAGTTCCTCAAATGTCATTTGATTGACTATTGGCCAGGGTTGCTTCTTTTTCAGCATTGTTATAAGAAATGATATAGAAAGAAGCAATATTACTTGGGGACCTGCCATCGTTAGTTTAGATGAGGTCAAGGTGTTAGAACCTCCTATATTGGAATCAGTGTCATTATAAGAGGAAAACACCAGATCATCTCTCTCTTTCTACAATGGGAGGATACAACAAGAAAGTAGATGTTTACATGCCACAGAGCCAGATTTCACCAGACACTAACGCTGGGTTTGTAGCCTCCAGAACTGTGAAGAATAAAGTATTTGTTGTTTAAGCCACCTAATCAACAGTATTGTGTTCTAGTAGCCTGAATTAAGATGTGACTATTTTTTTTTTAAGATTTATTTATTTATTTGTGCATACAGAACTGGGATACAGGCCAGAGGCTTAGGGACGGTGAGAGGCTTCACCAGAGACAGAGGACAGAGTGGGGAGCAGAACAGGCAGATCGAAGAAGTACACTGCTGAGGGGAGCAGCGGGCGGGTCAGGAAAGGTCTGCCATGCCATGTGGTCACCTCTTGGACAGGCGGGAATCGAACTCATGTGGAAATGGCTTTAGCTTCTTAGTGCTGTGCTTTATCCCACTACGCCACCAGAGAGGGCAACATGTGACTATTTTAAAATATAAATTCATATCACTCCCCTGCCAAAATATATAATGATCATGAATTTCCTGTCAGTAAAATCCAAAATCCTTGAATCTTCTAAGTGTTTGGTGATTGGGCTCAAACAACAGATTTCTTCTCCTACTTTTCTTTTTCTGGTTCTCAACTTTGCAGTCAGGATAGTCTGCAAGACTTGCTTGAAACACACTAAGCCCATCTTAAAATCTGTATCTAGCTCTTCTATTAGAATTATTTTTCACCCAAATAACTGTTTGTTCAATGAGGTATACTTTACCATAGTATATATTTATTTTTAAAAAGATTTATTTTTATTTATTAATACAAGAACTGGGATGTAGACCAGAGGTGGGGATAAGAAGATTCACCAGAAAGAGAGTGGGGAGCAAAATTAGGGAGCGATGGGTTAGACAGGAGAGGTCTGCTGTGTCATATCTGGTTGGTTCCCTGGCTGGGCATTGAACTCATGCTGTAGAGGCTCGTTGTAGCTTGATAACACTATGATTTCAAGTCCTATGCCACCAGGGAGGTCCATACCACTGTATTTACAATCCCAAATTTGTAAACCTACTTAATGTGCTCTACTTATATTTATTTTTCTGCAGATTTTTTTTTAAAGATTTATTTATTGTGCATACAGAACTGGGGTACAGGCCAGAGGCTCAGGGGCGGTGAGAGGCTTCACCAGAGACAGAGTGGGGAACAGAATAGGCAGATCGACGAAGTACACTGCTGAGGGGAGCAGCAGGTGAGTCAGAAGAGGTCTGCCACACCATGTGGTCACCTCCGGGCCAAGTGGGAATTGAACTCATGCGGAAGCTGCTTTAGATTCTCAGTGCTGTGCTTTAACCGGCTGCGCCACCAGGGAGGGCCAATGTTTTATAATTCCATTATTTATTATAAGTATTTCTTGTTGTCTCACTGCCATTATCTAGAAAGTAAATTGTCCAAAGAGAAAATATTTTGTTTTCTAAAATCTGGAGCAGTGCCTGACACACCCTGGAGATGACACATGCTGGATAAATAAATGCAGAATGCTGGGTGTATGCACAAAGAGGGCAGGGTGCATTTTATAAGGTGAGCTCAGCTACAGTGGTAAGTGTGAGCTACCCCAGTTGTGAAGATGCAGTCCATTAATTAGATGTGGATTTTATGAAAAGATAATGTAATGTAGGAAAAAATATAAAAGCTGCTAGTTTTGTTTTATAAGGACTTATAAAGAACAAAATTATATTTCTCATGATAAAACTTGAACATTCCATGCTGTAAAGACAAAAGGAGGCATTTTGCAAAAATTAGCTTGGATTCAAAAATATAAATGTGCCACATGTATTTACTACATGCTTATATCTGTAATAATTCTTCACTAGTTCTTCAGAAAGCAAACAAATTATAAAAGATGGGGTGAATAAATGTATATTTATGAAATCAACATTGTAGTTACCTTACTACTGTGCATAGCTCTGCATGTTGTGGGCATGAGAAAAGTAAAGTAACTGGCATACTGAAAACGTCTTTAGAAGTAAAAATTATTTCACATTTGGAATTTTTAATGATTCACAATTAAAGGTACATATAGTATCATCTAATAGTGATGGACTTTTTTTTTTCTTAACATTTAATGATCTATAAGTACAGTATTATGGGAAAAAAAAGTTTATATATACTTAAAGACTTATTTATTTATGCATACAGAACTGGGGAACAAGCCAGAGACTCTGGGGCTGTGAGAGGATTCACCATAGTCAGAGCGGGGAGCAGAACAAACAGATCATCGAAGTACACTGCTGAGGGGAGCAGCCGGGGTCAGGAGAGGTCTGCCACGTCATGTGGGTCACCTCCCTGTCGTGGGGGATCGCACTAATGCTGAAATGGCTTTTGCACTTTAGTGCTGTGCTTTAACCTGTTGTGCCACCAGTGAGGGCCCCTCAAAAGTTTATATTTTAATAAATCTTACATTTAGGCTTTACTTTATTTTTTCCTACTTAAAAAGATTCAACAGTGTTCTAAGATATCTTCAGTCTTTAGGAGGTGTGTTAAATTATTTCCATCTGTGATACCCAAAGTCAGAATCTAATATATTTAATTTAACTTCACAATACTTATTTTCATCATTTAACACTTATCTGACTGATAAACAAGAATAGAGAGGAAGGGGTGGGATGCTTAAAGAAATTATTTTCATTTCATTATTCAATTTATGATACTTATGGGTCACCCAGAGGAGTCTGTGAAGGATGTAGCCTTGGGAACAATTTCACCATTGAAGAGCAATTATTAAACCATAATATCTTTTAAAGTATTTTATGATCAGGGAATTGGTTCACTCTCAGGATTTATTGTGGTGCATATTAAATAGGACATTCTGTGGTTTCCACAAGTGTAGTCTGCAGTTTGTTTGTGTGTGATTATGAACATGGGTGCCATGAAGTTATCAAAAGAACTAGAACTAGTTATCAAAAGAACTAGAACTAGAACCTATGAGTGTCCATTTCATGATGATCTTTTCTTCTTAATGAACATGACAAATGCATAACTCATTTCCTTCTCACAAAAGATTTTTTGGTGTAGATATTTCATCTATTCTCTAAATAAGAAGCATGCAGTATTACATACTGATGTGGATATTTTCTGGACCTATTTTATATGCCTCCAAGATGTCAACAGCTTGTCAAATTTCTTATTGTCTAATGCCTCACCTTGTTCTCTACAGAGATATTTCTATATAGTTTTATTCTGTTCAAACCTTTGAGCAACTGAATTTAGAATCTCGCTGAACAAACTTCCAAGAAGTATAAAGGAGCAGGGAGTCAAGAAGGTAAACAAATTCTTGGATTAAGGAATTAGGATAATAGTTTCACTTTCTTTGAAGGAAAAAAATATTACAGATTGCTTTGTTTCATGGGTTGACTCACCTAGATAATGCCAAAGCCTCCAAACACTTCATGAGAATCTTTTAAGTGAAATAAGAACTTTGACTGAGAAAAAGCTAGCAAAGTGAAGAGTGGTGCATGAAAGGTGAATCTGAGACAGAAATAAAATTAAATCAAGTTGCAGAGACTTTATGGAACGTTGCTAGTGTTTATTTTTTCTAAGTGCAATGAGAAGTCAAACAGTAAAATTAATTCAATTTTAATTTATTGAACAAATTAGCAAGGATTACATGAAATTATGAGACAGATTGTAAGCAGACTATTTTAAAGTTTCAATTTATTTATCTGTTTGTTTGTTTGTTTATACATATGAGTATTGGTGTACAGACCAAAGGTTTGGGAGAGGGTCACCTGAGACAGTGTGAAGGCAGAACAGGTAGATTGACGGAAATACACTGCTGAAGGGAGAGCAGCTGTGGTATGTGAGTCAGCTCCCTGCCTGGGGATCAAACTCCTGCTGCAATAGCTGCGGAGAGCTTCATAAGTGCTACACTATAACCCACTGAGTCTCCAGGGAGGGACCAGAAATCATTTTGAATGAAATTCCGGGATTTTTGTCCTTTACCTTATGCAAAAATCATAAATTAATTCTCTATAGCCAATTATAACACAATAAATATAATTGAAAAGTCTTATATTTAAAAGGCATACATTGTAAGTAAGGATTGTACCCGTGCATTTAATTTTCCTTACAATACACTCTATTTTAGGCTTTAACATCCATAGTGATTACAATTTGTAGGTATTGCAATTTGTAGTCATTAGTCTTTCTTATTATACAATTTACATTTTGTATAGGAAAATGGGACAGGTATGAAAAAACTTGGCGTTTTCATTCATATTGACGGAAAAAAATACTTCAAGAAAATAGCTTGAGGTATTGCTTAGAAATTTCTTTTCTGTTAATATTTTTCCATTGTGCTTTTATTTTGTTTATCTGGAAATGTATTTGTTTTGCTTTCCTATTTCTCTCATAAAATCTTTATTGCTCTTTGTTCTTTAATTCAAATACCATATTTACCTTTCTAAAGGTCATAATTAAATTTATTTTTTTATTTACATGGTTGAACAGCCATTAACTACCACTAATTCCAGAATATTTATAACTCTCTAACCTTTAGCAATCACCTCATACCCTCCCCCTCCCTCCCACCTCCACCACACACACATATTTCCAGACTTTGGCAGCCACTAATCTACTTTGTGACATTATATATTTGTGTGTTTTGGACTCTTTATATAAATGTAAAGCCATCATCTGTGCTGCTTTTGTGTCTTTTTTTTTTTTTTCCCACTGAGCAAGATCTTTATAGTGATTATAGTGTAACATATATAAGTGCTTTATTCCATATTATGGGAATGTGTTCCTATGTTAGAAATAATGCATTCAACATTGATGCACAAGTTTTGATGGACATGTTTTCCATTATCTTTGCTACATATCTATGTAGAATTTCTTGGTCATATGGAAATAATATTTTTAATATTTTAAGTAACTGACAAACTGAGGTCTCCAACTTGTCAACATTCTCACTACTAGCTGATGTGGCCATCCTAGTGAGTTTAAAGTGAGATCTCATACTTTTTATATTTATTTATTTTGCATAGAAGAACTGAGGTATAGGCCAGAAGTGCAGGGATGAGAGGATTCACCAGAGATAGAGTGAGGAACAGAACAGGTGGATTTACTGAATTACACTGATAAGGGGTGCAGTGGGTTAGACAGGCCATTGCAGTGCTAGTGCCTAGACTTAATCCCTAGGCCACCAGGGAGGAACTCATTGGGGTTTTGATCTGCATTTACCTAATAACTAACAATACTGAGTATATGTTTTTTTTGCTATTGACAACTTATCTTCCTTGAAGTAAATGCTATTCAAATTATTTGATTATCAAAAATATGGGTTATTTGTCATTTTGTATTTGAATTACAAGGGTTCTTCAGATAGATTCACTGCTGTGGGTCTTTTCTCTTTCTTATACTGTTTTTTGAAACACAAAGTATAAATTTTGATAACATATTTTTTGGCTGTTTGCATTTTTGGTGTAATATAAATGAAAAAGTTGCTTATCTGAATGTGAACAATATTTACGGCTATATTTTCTTCTCTGTATTTTGTAGTTTTGTGTCTTGTCTTTATGTCTGATGCATTTTGAGTTTTTTTTAATATCTTGTAAAGTTTATGCTTTTATATTTCCTACATTATTGATAGAGAACTTAATTTTCTTGCTTGGTATGGGCAAGGAACTTAAGCTCTAGATACAATGATAGAAACTGTAAATGACAATGTTTGTGTCCCCTCAAAACCAATTCATATGGTGAAGTCTTAAACTCTAGTGTAGTTGTATTAGTGTAGTTGTATTTGGGGTGTGGCTTCTAGGAAGTGATTAAGGTTAATTGAGGTTATAAATGAGTTTGGAGCCCCTTCAATAAGGTCAATGTTTTTATAAGAGAGATAACAAAAACTTACCCTCTTCCTGTGCACACATGAAATAAATGAAAGTTCTGAGAGAACAGTTTCAGAAGCAGCCTTCCAAAAATGAGTCTCTAGCAGAAATTAAGCAGTTCTACACTTTGATTTTGGAGTTTTAGCTTCAAGAGCTATGAACAAATTAATTTCTGTCACTTAAGCTAATAGGCCTGTATTATTTGTGATGGTAGATTAAGCAGACTACTACAGAAACATCGAACCATGCAACTGCCAAGATATCCAATATTATGCACTTAAGTGATTCATAGTCAAGTAATAAATCGTCTCCATGTGTTCACAAAAATTTAGGGAAATGAAAATAGTATTTTTTTTTCTCCTCGAGGGATTCATTATCTATTTTTTATTTTTTAGAAATAAAAATACCTTGCTGTTGGTGCAGCACTGTGAAGTTGTCAGCAGCCACCGCACTATGAGTTAGATCCCAGGCCAGGGTGCTGATCCGCATGGTGCAGCAGACCTCTCCTGACTCACTTACTGCCTTACTCAGCAGAGTATGTCAGTAGATGTGCCTGTTCTGCTCCCCACTATAGTGAATCCTCTCACCCCTCACACCTCTGGTCTGTACTCCAGATCTTGTATGCATATTTTTTTTAAATAATTTAGAAATTTGCGTTAACTTCTCACAGTTACTTCACTGAACCTCAAATCTATTGGTATTTCACAAATATTTTTATCATCATTATTGAGGTTAAGTTGATTTATACCTCTCTATATTACTCAAAAGGGTAGGAGCACTTCCCTTCAAAATATGTTACCATACCGCACCCATACCCACAGCACCCATTGTCTTTCATTATAGTAAATTTGATAAAGATGCATTGGATTTGTACATTACTTTGGTGTCCCCTCCAATTTTCTTTCCGTCCTTGCCCAAAATCTATGATAACCCAAGTTCTACAGTCTGGTTTATAAGGTTGGTTTGGTTTTGTGTGATCTACTTTTTCTTCTATATTCCATATCCTGTATTTAATGAAAACATTCTACGTTGGTCTTTCTCGTTCTGACTTATTTCACCTAGCATTTTCTATGCAACCCGCACTTAATTTTAATAGCTTTGTAGTTGTCCATTATACTCATCCTTGTGTAGATAGGCTGTTTCCATGATTTCACTATTATAAATGGTGTTACAGGTCTATAGTAGTCAGCTGTCTCTTTGCTTAGTTTTTTCATTCTTTAGGTAGATACATAGAGGTGGAATTTCTGGATAATATGGTAGAAATATTTTTAATATTTTGAGAACCATCTATTCTGCTTTGATATGGGCTGGGGAAGTCTGTATCACAATCAGTATTGTACACACATTACATTTTTTTCCACATCTTCATCAACATCTTTTCAGAGATGTCTGCTGTAACTTCTCTTCTTTGTTTCTGATTCTGACAGAATTCCAGACAAACCTGGTACCCTACCCCGGTATCCACTTCCCTCTGGCAACGTATGCCCCCATCATCTCTGCTGAGAAAGTCTACCACGAACAGCTTTCTGTGGCAGAGATCACCAATGCTTGCTTTGAGCCGGCCAACCAGATGGTGAAGTGTGACCCTCTCCATGGTAAATACATGGCTTGCTGCCTATTGTACCGTGGCGTTGTGGTTCCCAAAGACGTCAGTGCTGCCATTGCCACAATTAAGACCAAGAGCAGCATCCAGTTTGTGGACTAGTGCCCTACTGGTTTCAAAGTGGGCATCAACTACCAGCCTCCCACGGTGGTCCCTAGGGGAGACCTGGCCAAGGTGCAGCGGGCCGTGTGCATGCTAAGCAACTCCACAACCATCGCTGATGCCTGGGCCCGCCTGCACCACAAGTTTGACCTGATGTAAGCTAAGCGGGCCTTTGTCCACTGGTACATAAGAGAGGGCATGGAGGAAGGGGAGTTTTCTGAGGCCAGAGAGGACATGGTTGTCCCGGAGAAGGATTATGAGGAGGTGGGTGTGGATTCTGTGGAAGGCGAGGGTGAGGAAGAAGGAGAGGAATATTAAAATTGCCTTTCGGGCCCTCCCTGGTGGCGCAGCGGGTTAAAGCACTGCACTAAGAAGCTGAAACCACTTCCGCATGAGTTCGATTCCCGCCTGCCCCGGAGGTGACCACATGGTGTGGCAGACCTCTCCTGACCCGCCCGCTGCTCCTCTCAGCAGTGTACTTCGTCGATCTGCCTGTTCTGCTCTTCACTCTGTCTTTGGTGAAGCCTCTCACCACCCCTGAGCCTCTGGCCTGTACCCTCTGCACACCCTGACCTTAATAGGCTCTAAAGCATTCTGGTTAGACTGTATTTCAACTGTAAATCATGTCTTTCCCATGTGTGTCTATTTTCTTCCATCATGTCTCAAAGTAAAGGCTTTAAGAAAAAAAAGTTTTATTATTATTTTTCTGTTGTTATTTCTTTGTGTATCTAGATAAAGTTTTGACTATTTTATAGTTTTTTTTTCTTTAGAATAGTAGCATTTGCTGTCACTGATCTTTTGTACTATTTTTTTTTCCATTTATATTTCCTTTATTTTTGCTCTAACTTTTATTATTGCCTTCCTTCTCCTGGATTTTGGCTTTGATTGTTCTTCTTTTGTTCTTTATGATGAATGATAAGAATATCTGCATCTTCATTGCTTATTGATGTAAGCTTATAATGCTTACATCAATAAGCAATGATTGATAATGATTGTTTTCAATATATCCATAGGTTCTTGTAGGTTGTGTCACCATTTTGGTGTTTTATTATTACTTCCTATTTCATTTTGTTACTAATCAAGCAGTCATTTCACAGTGGGTTGATCAGTCTCTACATATTGAAGATTTTTTTCTGCTTGCTTTTTGTTGTTGATTTCTTTGGAAATACTCTCTGTAAATCTCTTGACTTTACAAGTGAGAGAGAAAATCCTTGGCAAAAGAAGTAAACTATGTTGGGAAAGTTGAGATTGCTTAGGTAGTACAAACAAAGACTAAAATTCCAGATTTTTCTGTAATATATGATCTCTATTTTCAGCAATAGTTATTTTCAATTCTATATGAGGAGTAGTTCAGAGTTTATGCCTTTATTCCTTGCAATGTCTATCAAAGTGTTCCCTGTACTCCAGTTTGCCCCCCAAATCCCTTAGCTGTCCTGTTTATTTCATCCACTTTAGGGTAATTCTCATATACTCACTGGTGTTTTGCTGTTTCTCTTTTATTTACAATATGCACACAAGTACAAATTTTGTCTTCATTTTTATAAAGCTTTTACTTAATTTTACATAGAAGAACTGCAGTGTAAGCCAGAAGTGCCACAGATGAGAAGATTTATGAGAAGCAGAGTGGAGAGCAGTACAGGCAGGTTTACTAAAATGCACTTCTAAGGGAGCAACAGGTAAGACAGGAGAGATCTGCTGCTCCATGTGGGTTAGCTGCCTGCCAGGGGCTGTGGTAGTGATAGCGCTGAGACTTATCCCAGAATTTGTATTCTTATGACTTAATGTGCATTATGCTCACCATTTATTTCACAAACTTCCAACCTTCCCCAATGTTTATAAGATTTGCAATTTCCTTGACCTAATATTCTAGGCCCTCCCTAAGTTTTTCTTAACTTTGGGACATCAGTATTAATCTCCTTTTCTTTTATTATATTATGTGAATCTATAACTCTACCATTCAGATGTTCTTACCAGGGTGCTTCTCCTTTCTTCCAGAGATAAATAACAACATCAGAAGACTATTTTCATTGACACTAAGGAGGACAGATTATACTTCTGACATCTCATTGGTAGACTATTGTAACAAAGTTAATACTCCATTTGTACAACACATAAAGGCATAGATAAAAACAATTTTCTATCTTTTAAAGTTAATAGGGGAAAAGATGAGTAACTGTTATTGTTTAAGCCTTAGTTTTCTTTATTCTTAAAATATATTTTTAAGTAACATATCTTACTACATATCTTATCTAGAGATTTCATGCATGTCCCTATGATCACTGAGGTTATTCCAGCTTCTGTAACCTTTAACCATACTTTCTTTGGCTGCATCATTTGGTATTGAGCATATATTATAATGGCTTGTAAAAGTCAAGCTTTTATATGTGATAGATAGCTTCGAAATAGATACTGAAAACTTTCCAACGAATTAACATTAAAAACTAAATGTTTTATCTTTATAATAGGAATTCCAAGATGTGCACATGGAATTCTAACATATTTCTGAAAATTAGATTTTAGATTTGACTTTATACTAATTGTTACTTTAATAATGGTAATGAAATAATTTAAAATGATAATGAGTTGATTTTAAAATAAAAAAAACATTTCAGTTGCTATATCTAACAATTTACTTGGATTTCTTTGCACAATACTGTTTATTTCTTAATGTTTATGAGAAAATTATTTTCTGATTTATTGATATTTACTTTGGTTAGAATATATGGACTTTCTTTATAGGATGAGGATGCTCTAACCATTTCCTACATAATTCACTTATGAGGAGGGGCAGTATTTTTTTTTTCTGTCTACATTTTTTATGAATAGGAAGACTTTATTTTCAAAATATACCTGCTTCCTCTATTCCTGCCACATAGCTTTTTTTTCCAACATTCGATATTGACAATTAAGGTGCAATTTTACTCTAAACAATGTTCTGTCTTCTTCAGGTGATTGATTTTGACAAAAAAAAAAAATCTTGAAAAAAAATTGTGTAATGGTGTGTGATATTTTCATTTGTATTTTAAATATAGGGTGACTCTTCATGCAAATCTATTTAGTAAAAAATTACATGATGGAAAATGAGGAATAAACTGCTTTATGCATCATGAAATCCATGTTGTCTTTTATGTAGCTGTAAAATGTAGCATCGATAACTGATCCACGTAATATCCACGGTTGCCAAGAAAATATAAATAGCATTTTGCTTTCTCCAAGTGAGAAAGTCACCTGAGTACAGTGGAAGAGTAAACTAAATTAATTTACGGGGTTCTGTTCTGTAAGGATATACCTGTCTATGTGTTTTCTAAGAATTCTACACTGGGAATAGTGCTGTACATCTAGAGGTTCCCTGATATTTAAGAAGAATGTTGATTCCATTAAAACTATTTTTTTCTTTTTATTTAATTTAATGAAAAACTGATTATTTCAAAATTGGAACAAGTCTATTTTCCTTAATTAACTTAGAGAAAGATGTTTTTATCTCTGAATAAAAAAATAAAATCAGTCAAATTATACTACCTGGGAATAGATATTTGGAAATTATTGGCCCCTGAATAATATACTCAGATGTATAGGTAGAGCTGTCTTGTATGTTAATACACATGGGGATTCGAGCCACTGCAGAGATCATTTGAAGGCTGTTGGAGGTCTGCCTGTGATGTGTGAAAAGTGTCTGATGGTGGGCCCTTCCTGGTGGGTTAGGGTACAGAACTGGGAAGCTAAGACCGCTTTAGCATGGGTTCAAAGACCACTTTAGCATGGGTTCAACCCCCGACCCGGAGGTGATCCACATGGCGCTGCAGGCCTCTCCTGACCCACCCGCTGCTCTGCTCAGCAATGTACTTTGTAGGTCTGCCTGTTCTTCTCCCCATTCTGTCTCCGGTGGGTCCTCTCACCACTCCTGCACTTCTGGCCTGGACCCCAGTTCCGTGTGCATAAATAGATAAATCTTACAAAAAAAAAAAAGTGTTTGCAGGTAAACCCCACTGCATGACCTGGAAAACTGAGTTATCTTAGCTTTACATTTACATTATGAAGATAAGACCTAAATCACAATGTAATCTCATCTGTATATGTATTGCCACTCTAGTGCACAAACTTCAGAGCCTGATTCTCTTTAGTCTCTTAGTGCTGCTCCTAAGTCTATCACAGCATACAAACCCACACAGAATTTACAAATCAAAGGAAAAGTCCAATGTATATATTAAAGCTAATCACTACTCAGTATTTTCTTAAGTCCTATATTAGGTCTCATTATTCTTTTTTTTTTTTTAAGATTTATTATTTATGCATACAGAACTGGGGTACAGGCCTGAGTTGCAGGAGCTATGAGAGGATTTACCAGAGACAAAGTGGGGAGCAGAACAGACAGGTATACGAAGGACACTGGTGAGGGGGACAGTGAGCAGGTCAGGAGAGGTCTACTGTGTCATGAGGGTCACTTCCCTGGCCATGTCACTTCCAGGGTGGGAATTGAACTGGCACTGAAACAACTGCTGCTAGCTTCACAGTGCTGTACTTTAACCCATTGTGCCACCAGGGAGGGCCTTGTCTCATTAATATTCTAAAAAATTATTTATGTGTATATATGTATACATATATATGTGTATATACACACACACACACACACACACACACATGATTATCTTACCTATGACAAAATTACAACTAAAAAAAAAGCAATAGCCATCAATATGGAGGTATCATTAATTAATGTTATATCATTAGATCCTATTGTAACATTATAATTCTCCATTCAGATATATCTATGTATTACTGTTTATGTTTCAATTTGTTTTAAAACTGAACATAATTTTAAACACAGCCTGGTAATAAGTGAAAGGATTTAAACTGCATTTGGACAGGATCTGGTTCATGAGGTTATCACAACTAAAATCTTTCCTAAATGTATTTCATATTAAAATATTGCATTGGGCCCTCCTTGGTGGCACAGCGGGTTAAAGTGCAGCACTGTCAAGCTATCCGCAGCTGCTTCAGCATGAGTTCTATCCCTGCACTGGAGGTGACCCCCATGGCTGGGCAGACCTCTCCTGACCCAACTGCTGCTCCCCTCAGCAGTGTACTTCATCAGTTGGCCTGTTCTGCTCCTCATTCTATCTCTGGTGAATCCTCTCACTGCCCCTGCACCTCTGGCCTGCATCCCAGCTCTGTATGCACACATAAATACATCTTTTAGAAAAAAGCTAAAGTATTAAAAAATATATATTACATTGTTTTTGATATGGCCACACCTCATATTATACACTTCAAAAAACATTTTCTTTGAAAAAAATTATGTATGCAATTTTCCCATCATCATATTTGAAATGGCTTAAGTTGTGACATGAAAATCAATAAAGTGTAACATGAATGAAAATAATAGCTCACATAAAATATGGTGACAAACCTTGAAGCTTGTTTAGAGGAAAATGTTTATCATCTCGTTGATTTTAACATATTTTATTGTGAGCAAGCGAGCCTTTTTGGAGGAAGGTGCCATGGAAGTATTAAGGAGCTCACTGGTGTCCTAACAAACTAAACTATTATAGTTCTAATATTTGATCTATTATTTATACAGACATGCTTTTGATTTTGTTGGTATTCAGAATACCAGTCATTGTTGAGGACTAGATTTTTAAATAACATTTCAATAATCTTTCTTAGTCTATCAAACATATAAGCCATTTGTTAATTTAGAAGAACATATGCCCTCTCACTGTCAAATTTCAATCTTTCTAATTTTTGCATTTTTATATATATATCCCCCTACTCTAATTCCCAAATCAATATTATCAAGCTATACTAAAAGTAAAATTAGCATTTTCTGGATATAAAAAAATTGTCAAATATTAGCATGCCTAATGATTATTCTTTGTCAATAACTGTAAATGTCTTTAAAACATGAAATCAGGCTTGTATATCCTTTTGCAACTAAATTAAAATTTACCAAAAACAGTTTTATATAGCAATTATATATTGGAGAAAAGAGGTAGCATCAAGATAATAAGCTAAAAAAAGGTAAACACTCTCCATGTCTTTACATGTACCTATTTCCAATTCTCTATCTTCTCATCTCATACATCAACAAAAATTAAAAAATGAAACAAGTGTTCTCTACCTATATAGAAATAGATCTTGAAATAGAAACTTACATTATCAAAAATGTACCAACTAAACTGAGTTCATGCCCAAATATCAAATATCATTTCAACAGTGTGATCATTTAAATTCATATAATTTAATTTGATAATATTAAAACACTGGTTTTAGACATAGTGATATGTGAAACAAATGTGTCTTAGAATTTAAGAGTCCTGTTAGCTGTGTTTCAGTGATTAGCATACCATAGCTTGCACATTTATTTTCTATATATCTATGCATGTGTATCTGTGTTGAAAATGTACTTAGAAACATGCAATCTATCAGTTCATTTGTACTATCAAATTAAATGTAAATAGATTTCACAAGGCCTAGCTCCTATTTTTAACTCCAAGATGAAAAGTAAACCCAGTTATGTACATGCACTATCCAAGATTATCAAGAAACAGCAAAATACAAATCATACTATATACAAACTCTAAAATCATTTTCTCTTTTCAGAAACATACCTATAAAATAGTAACAACTATTATAGTTTTAGGAAACAACATTTAATCAATAAATATATTCATATATTTACAATCCCTTGTGATGAGTTAAGATTGCTTTTTTCCAATTAATTGTAATAGATCAAATGTCGGAGACCGTGCCAGATGTCAAAGTCCAGCTCTGACAGGTGGCTGGTCATGGGTCTTCCCGAAGGATGAGGCGGCGTCGGTGAAATGAGCAATGAGGCAGATACTGACACTCTAGCTGGTGCAAGTATCTCCTACAGAATATCTCAGAGGGTCGTATTTGTATGTTAAAGCAGGCAGTGAGATTACATCAGCAGAAGCATTAAAACAAAGTAAAAATAATTATTACATATTTTTCATAATCATTTGGAGACCCCCGTGGCCTCATACTGCGAAGAAACTTCTTTGGTCATTTTAAGAAAAGAAAAGAAACAACCAAGGCTTCTAAATGTACCTCATTTCCCAGAATAATCAATCACCTGGGGCATTTGGTAATGTTTAACTATCTTACTAACTCCCTAACTTAGATTTTTATCCTTATATCCTATTGTTCTAAAAATCATGTATTCCTAAGAATATTTCTAATATATCATATATCGCTTTCCTAGAAGTTCTACTGTTGTAACTTATCATTCTTATCTAACTCCTATAATCATTGTCTTAGTCCTAGTCCGGTGAAGGCCAAGGGTATCTAACCTCCATGTCACCTGCGAAGTGCTGACCTTCAGAGCACATCAGAAAATCTACTTATGCCACACGCACACCTCCCGGGTGAGATTCCAGTCACCAGCCACAGTTAGCTTAACACAATTTTGTTTCCCATTGTCTTTAGCGCCACAACCTGTGTTTCCTAGCCTCTTGCAATGTTAATATGTGTTACGTATATGCCAATTAATACTTTAAACAAGTTAGTTTAGACAGGCCAGTCATATAACCAATTTAGACTATTAACCAAGAACAAATGAGGAAGCTTCAGCAGGCGTTGCTGTGGAGACTCCCATGGTTTCATCTTCTTTGGAGGTTTGGAAAACTCTTCCACTTCTTTCGGAGTCTCCCCAATGTCTGGACCACATCAAGAGACAGCATTGGTTGTACAGCCTACGTCAGTCAAAAAAGAAATATTTCAATAAATTATAGGTAAGACCTTCTCTTTTTAATTTTCTGTCATTT
This sequence comes from Condylura cristata, assembly GCF_000260355.1. NCBI lineage: Eukaryota > Metazoa > Chordata > Mammalia > Eulipotyphla > Talpidae > Condylura > Condylura cristata. Next base: position 6,244,400 of record NW_004567113.1, read on the forward strand.
CAACATAAAATGTGATATATAGCTGGATAATAGTACTTAACTTTATTTAAACATATTTTCTCATTCAAGAAAATTCATTTTCCTTATCTGACAAAAGAATTATCCTTGGGATAATAAACATTTTTATTTTCAGGAAAATTGAATAAAAAAGTAGAGTTTCCTTATGCCCCTAATGGTCCTTAAAGTTACTTTGATCATTCACACCTTAAATAATGATCCATGTATGAATATGCTCTCTTTTGTTTCTTCATCATCCATTAGTTATTTTATGTGCTTCCAAGTTAGTGTAATAATCCTGCTATAAACATTTATGTGCAGATTTTGGTATTATGCAAGTTTTCATCACTTTTGTGTAAATATCAAGAAGCACAATTGTTGGATCTTTTGATAAGAGTATATGTAGACTTGTAAGTAATTTCCAAATCATCTTCCAAAGTAAGGGTGCCATTTTGCATTCCATCCAGCAAGGAATAAGTATTCCAATTTCACCACTTTCTAATCAGTGTTTATTGTTGTCAACATTTTAAATTTTTGCCTTTCTTCAGATATGTAGAGATACCACCTACTTTAATTTGTAATTCCCCAGTGACATGTAATATTAAACATTATGTTAAGTAATCTTTGTTTCTTCTTTGGTGAAGTCTATGTTAAGTGTCTTTTGCCCATTTTCTAAATTGATATTTCCTTTATTTTGCCCTAAATTTTATTTTATTTATTTATGCATACAGAACAGGGGTACAGGTCAGAGTTGCAGGGACAGTGAGAGGATTCACCAGAGATAGAGTGGGGAGCAGAACAGGCATATTGGCAAAGTACACTGCTGATGGGAGCAGTGGACAAGACAGGAGAGGTCTGCTGCACCACACGTGGGTCACCTCCGAGGCAGGGCTGGAACTCCGACCTAAGCTTTCCTAGCTTCACAGTGCCAGCTGTGCCACTAGGGAGGGTCCTGCCCTAAATTTTAAAAGCTCTTTATATACATTGAATATAACTGCATAACTGATACGTGTTTGAAGAAATGTGTTCCCTGTCTCTGGCTTGAATTTTCTTTTGCTTAAGCTTCTGTTACTTTTAATAATATTATTTTAATGTTTCTGTGTGAATCATCATTAAAATCTTGGCAAGCATAGTAACTGGATATTTGGTCACCAGTAAAAATGAAAGTGAGCAGTGATCCAATTAGATTGTCATTATAGGTTATCTATGGATGCTATTTGTTTATGTTGGTTAGGCAATATGCTAATTGTACAAAAAATATACCAAAAGAAGCTTTAATTCTGAAACATAGAAACACTATTTTTTTTTAATATTGTTTCATTATTTATACACACAAATACCAGGATACAGGCCTAAGGTGGTAGTGGTGGGGGGATGTATGAGAGATTCACTAGAGACAGAACAAGAAATAGAACATATTGACTGGAATACACTGCTGAGGGGAACAGCAAACAAAACAGAAGAGTTAGCTGTGCCACGTGGGTCACCTACCTGGCCAGAATCAAACTCTAGCCTCAGTGGCTGTGGATATCTTCATAGTGCTGAGACCTAAACCCAGGAGTCATCAGGGAGGGCATTGGTCATGGTTTTTGTTTTTTCTATAGACAGATTAAATGACATAAATTTAATGTTGCTTCTGTCTTTATGAATACTTTTCAGAAATTTTCAGATTTTAACTTAAGTACAATAAAAAGCAAATGAGAAAATTCACAAAACATTTTTGAAAATAGCAGCTGATTATTCAACAAATATAAAAAAGGCTTGACAAATTAGAATTTTTAGCATCTTTACTTGCCAGGAATGTGACCTCAATTTACAGCATTTCTATGTGCTTTGAAATATTTGCCAGCTCAGACGAAACAGTCCCCTATGGTGTGGTCTACTCATATAATGTTCTAAGCATTTTAAAACATGTTGGGCATAAAAAATTCAGGAGATTTTACATTTAAATCAACTCTTCCAGAATCCCTCCTAAAACTGTCACTCCTGGCAAAGGTCTATGGCATGAGCAGACTGTCCGGACTTAGCTTAACATTTGCCACTGAAGCTCCATTCTTATCCCATTGTTCACCCATTCCTTTTATGTATGTTACCTTCAGAACTTGTTCATGATTGGGCTTTGCAAAATGGGTATTTAATGTATTTTACTAATAACCTCTTAAATCCTGTAAATGATACAGATTTTTAAAATTCAAAATCTGACATTGAGTTTGTTCTATTTCTAGAAAGTGATTAATAATATCAATTTCAGCATGGTCCTTAAGTAACTGCTTAACAGTATTTATGTATGGAAATCTCCCATTTTTTAGATGCAAATGGTAAATAAATACAATTTCATCAGTTGCACATAAAACTCGATTTTAGTGGGAAGAGAAACTTGTAATTATCAAATACCATATAGATTAGAAATCAGACAAGCTGCTAGAATAAGAAAATGTAATGATTCCTGTTCTTGGAAGCTGTTATGAAATTGATAATTTTTTTTTAGAAACTCTTTGTATCTCATTTTTTTTTTTTTTTTTTACTGAAAATGTTAGTTGAGATTGTCATCCCAAATCTTAGGGTGATTCTCTTTTTTGAGGATAGTTTTCCCTCAAACTGCATTTTTCAGTGTGTTTACTACCTAGCAACTAAACCATAAAACACTAATGCTAGATCTTAGATTGATAGGGTTTCTTGCTAGCTGCACTATGAAATATTTTTTATGATGAAATTGATAGAAATTTTCCTCCACAACAACAAAGGATTTAAAAATTATTGTACCACCTTTCTCACTTTAGGAAAGCACCTTTCAGGTTTCAGGGATTCCTGATTGATATTCTTTGAAGTGCTGAAAACACCATGCTAGTAAATGATACTGTGCAGACTAAAATCATCTTTCATCTGTAGTACTCTAGGCCAACTATACAGACTTTCTGGTGACAGATTGAATACATTCCACTTGGTGTCAAATGACAGCATCATTTCAGATCATGGTGCAAGCCTTAAAGAAAGCAGACACTGAAAGACAAGTCCTAGGCAATCTTTTCCACCTGACTTTCCTAAGTTAGGTACATTGTCTTGTGAAAACCTATTACTTCTCAGAGTGAATACAGCTCAGAAGTCTACTTTATGACCTTAAAACATAGTTAATATTAATCCTGAGAGGTAGTGTGCTCAGTGATCAAAGCTTTGGGCTCTGAAACTAACTGGCTAAATTTGAATCAAAATTCTTTACATATGAACTGTGTGACATTTAATGCCAAGTGGAAAACTTGCATGGAAACTTAATCATGGTTGGTGACCTGCACATTTAATGCGAAATCACCTACTACACCAACTCCAGGAGTGTTCCAGCTTACTGCCATCTTCAAGTCTCCAATAGTAACTTACATTTTCATTAGTAGGCCTTCTCACACACTTTATTGAAATGATGGAAACTTTCTAGAGTAAGTCTGTTAGGGTTCTCTTTTCTATTTATAAATGCCTCATTGTGTCCCACTCTGATTATGCTATTGATATTTAAGAGAAAGTGTCTCCCTTTCTCACAAAAGCTATTGCCTTTCTTATACTCTTGATGTATTCTCTCTGCTAAATTTAACAAGTGTTTATTCTGCTTTTAGCAACTGTATAACCTAAAATGGTCCCCCAACTAATTTCACTTCTGCAAAGTGATTGCATGTCCAGAATTCTGGGGAAAATATTATTTTAGAATTACTGTAGAAAAATAAGTATGTTCATTTTTGTTGTTGTTGTAGAAAATGAACATGCTTAGTATTTAATATTTTCAATATTTAATGTTACTTGGTTTTCCAATTGTTAACTTACTGTGTCCACAAAACAATCAAATGCGTTGCTTTTTATTCTCTCTTTTTTTTGTTAAGATTAATTTATTTAGGGATAGAGAACTGAGGTACAGGCCTAAGGTACAGAGGAGGTGAGAGGATTTACCAGAGGCAGAGTGGGGAGCAGAACAGCAGATTGACTAAGTACACTACTGAGGGGAGCAGCAGGCGAGACAGGAGACTGTGCCATGTGGGTCACCTCTCTAACTAGGGATCTAACTCGTGCTGTAATGACTTCAGACAACCATAGAGGGCCAGAACAATTATTTTCTAATACTATCACTCCTTGTTATGATCCCTTCTCAGCCTTTTAAATAACTTCTCTTCTTTCTATAAATCATATATGCATTACCAGGTTCAATAGACATCTTTCTTTCTTTTCATTTTCTTCTCTCCTTTCTTCTGTCTTCAATATTTCAACCATTATCTCTTTATCCAAGAATCTCTAATATAGTCATATTTTTTCCAAATTCCCTACAGAATCCCATTCATACTTTCTTAATTCCTTGCTGTACATCTTCCTTTGCAAATCATACTAGAATTTCAAACTCAAGTCAGACTTTTTTTATCTTGTTGTTTAATGTCAAATAATTAAATATCCTGCTACATAGTCACTAATGTCCTTTTGTTTTCTGAAAAAAAAAAAAAAAAGGATAGAGGCAAATCTCCATAACCTTGGATTTAGCAGTAATTTCTAAAATATGAAACCAAGAATAGAAGCTACAAAAGAAAAAAGTATATAATTGTTTTCATTAAAATTAGAAGAAAATCTTTATGCAAAGAACATACTCAATAGACAACCTGCTAAATGTAAAATAATTGAAAATTTCACATCTAGTAGATGTTTCATAATAATAAAATATTAAAAAAATAATAATAACTTCTTTGGACTCTGGACCTGTTCCCAAAACCCCAATTCATCTGGTCTCATGCCTCAAATTGACATCTGTCAATAAAATCTGTCCCCTTCTTCTCATTTTTCTTCACTACATTTTCTCCTTCTGTTCTCCAGAAGACCCCAATTAGAGCAATTGAGACAGCTTGCTCTGGCTCTTCTGGGTGTTGCTTAAGGTCTTCTGGAGGAGTTTGTTGACCACCTATTGCCTGTATGGAGGATGGGGCCTTTTCCCTCCATCAAAGCCCAAAATGAATGATTTCCCATTTTTCTCTCTTCTAACACTTTGCTGATTACTAGCAGTTCTCCCTACTATGCTATTCTGGTGAGCTTCCTGGAAACACAAACAAAACGCCTGAAACCTGTTTTGATGAGTTCTCTGGAACTCTAAAAACTCTGAAGGGTGAAACTCTGAAGTTTCCCCATTCTATAGTGTACTGTCCTTTGCTTTCATTTCTATAGTCTAAGAATAATTAAAGTATCTCCTGCCCCCCCAAAAAAAAGTTACTGGGACCCAGTTGTCCACTTAAAAATCATTAGGGTGGTCAAAGACTGAAAGTCCCAGGGGCTAGGCTGCATGCTGCTTTAGTGGAGATTGCCACATCTTTTCTGAGGAGAGAAAGTTGTCCTCTCTCAAACCACCTCCTATCACCACTGTCTTGACTGCCCATAGGGTATGCTGATACTATTAGCATATGTGGTGGACACTTGTGGTCTTACATGGGTGCCTGATTGTGGCACCTGGAATGTGGTGTGGGAACGTATGAGTGGGTGTCCCTGAGCTAAGAGACTGCACAGCTGAGTGCAGTAGAGAGCACGAGTGAACACCAGAGAGCCCCAAAAGAGTGAAGAAACCCTGGGGCAGCAGACCTGCCAGCCACTAGCCTGCTGGTACTCCTATGCCTGTTCTTCCCTGTGTCTTCTTGGCACTATAGTGTCCATTTTTGTCAGTGTTTCAGGGCAGGGAGAGAGGGGCACCCCTGAACCCCCAAACCTGCCTGCTGTAGGGTTCTGCCATCTGCTGCATCAAGACAAAATATAAGAGTTTTAATGAAACAATTCATATACAATACAGAAAAGACAGAGAATATAGTTTCTAAATCAAACACCCAAAGTTACCCATCCCCTCATGGGTAAAATTCCACCTAAAAATGATTGGCCCAAAGCAAGGCCTGAAAGCCCGCCACAACACTAATGCACCTTCTAGTCAAGACCCATAGAAAAGGGTCAGAAATGGCCAGGCAAGTCTGAGAGGAAAAGAGCAAAATCAAAGTCAAGATGAACACTGCCATAGTTAAACTCCCACAGGTCTCTTACCCACATCGGTTTTATGACCAAGAAGCAAACATAGTTTCTTCACATGTCTCACTGCACCATGTGCCTCCCTCAGGTCTCCTTCTGGCTCTCCATCCTGCTTCCTTCTTCCTCATACTCCTCCAGATTCTCCTCTTCCCTGCTCAGCTCCACCCTGCTTCTGGGTGGGGTAGGTAACCTGGAACTTCCCCTTTTCCTAGGTGCACCCTGTTACAATAGGACCCTGTGTCCTGCTACTCCTTATTTTTCCCATCACCTTGTTGGCCATTACTTATTCCCAGAGCTCCTGCTCTTCCTGCCTCAACTCTTTTCTTGGGACCTCTCATATGATGTATTTCTGGAAGGTACCTAAGTGAAGACAAGGGGTGCCCCTTCAGGATTTCTCTGACTCCTGCTGGTCCCCCATTTGACTATTCATTCTAAATCACATTTTTAATTGCATTGTGCCTCAGACTCTTAAGCCCATCAACTAGAATCATGGTCATGATGGCTTTTAACTTTGGCCAAATCCTGATTTTGACACAGTTCCCAGATCACTACTTGGTAGATAGCCCCCCATATCCAAATCCTAAAAATAACAAATTATTTCCTCACATTGTCCTCTCCCCCAGGATTGGCCACTTGGCCCTCTCCTTGGCTGATCCAGTTTACTGGCAGGAAACATTTTCCTAGAAACCAGGAAATAATTCTGAAGTCCTACAGAAGAAAATGCCTTACAAGTGGGAGGGTAGGGGATGCTGGCCCCCCAGAGGGGAGTATCAATTACAGTTCTTTTGTAAAAAAAAAAAAAGGAAAAGTTCAGAAGTCCCATATACCCCTTACATGAAAATCAGGATTTATATTGTTCCTATAGACACTGCTTCCTTGGCCACTGTCTTGTGCTCTTCCAAGGAAAAATAACAACCCCATAAAGTAAACTGTAAAGGGGCTTCAAAGTCTGTCCCAAAGGCTCCCTCCAACCATATATCCCTCCTTGCCTTCAGTTCACTTCTGTCCTCCATACCCTACAGGACCCTCTAGCTACAAATCTGAACTCTGCAGTAGATCTCACATATCAACTGGGGACACACCACCGTAAATGTCCCTTTTATCCTCATACAAATTAAGAAGGATTTGGGGAAGGTTTTCATAAAAACCAGGAAAATATATGAAGAGCTTCCAAAACCCAAGGCAGAGCTATCAGCTACCCTCCTTTGACAGAATGGTCATTGTTAATCAGAATTTCATTGACTCCGAAAAATGTTCAGCACCCCCATGCAGCTGCAAACTTTGGGGGCAAATTTCACATCCCCAGGGGAGGTGGTAGATCTTCCTGGGGAGGACCAGTCCCCCCTGTAACAGGATGGTCCCCAGGAAAAGGGGAAATTCCAGGTTACCTGCCCCACCCAGAAGGACGGTAGAGCTGAGCAGAGAAAAGAGAAGAGAAGGAATCTGAAAAAGAAGGAAGCAGGATGGAGAGCCAGGAGACCTGAGGAAGCCACCATATGATGAAGAAATCTTGCTGTTTCTTGGGCCTGGACGAATTGAAAGAGATGTGGGAGAGAAACCCGTGGGGAGGTTGACTATGGCAGTGTATATATTGATTTTGATTTTGTTCTTTACCTTCCAGACTTGTCTGACCATTTCTGACCCTTTTATATGGGTCCTGGCTAGAAGGTGCTTTAGTCTTGTGGTGGGCTTTCAGTCTTTGCTTTGGGCCAATCTCTTTTAGATCGACTTTTATCCATGAGGGGATGGGTAGCTTCATTAAAAAGTATGTTCTTTGGGGCCCTCCCTGGTGGCGCAGCGGGTTAAAGAACAGCACTGAGAAGCTAAAGCCACTTCCGCATGAGTTTGATCCCCGCCTGCCCCGGAGGTGACCACATGGCGCGGCAGACCTCTCCTGACCCGCCCGCTGCTCCCCTCAGTAGTGTACTTCGTCGATCTGCCTGTTCTGCTCCCCACTCTGTCTCTGGTGAAGCCTCTCACCGCCCCTGGGGCTCTGGCCTGTACCCCAGTTCTGTATGCATAAATAAATAAATCTTAAAAAAAAAAAGTATGTTCTTTGTCTTCCATATTGTATACTCACTGTATTAAAGTTCCTTTTTATTAAAGTCTTGTATATTTTGTCTTGATGCAGCAGATAACAGAACCTATTTAGAGCAGGCAAGTTTGGGGGTACAGGAGTGCCCCTCTCACCCTACCCTGTAATGCCCTAATTGATACAGGATGGAATATCAGAATTGAGGAGGACAGATCCCCATGCAATCACCTCTTTATCTGTATTATTGAAAGGTTAAGAGCTACCTGTTCCAAGTCAATTAATTGTTTCAAGCTGTCTGCTTTAGATTAGGGACCCATTGAAATTCCTTCTGTGTTCTTGGAATGCCTGAGAGAGGCTTAGTCCAACATACTTCTCTTAACCTTGACATGACATCTGGGGAGCCAATTCTAAAAGACAAATTCATCACCCAATCTGCTCCCAACATTAGTAGAAAGCTACAAAGACTAGCTTTGAGCCCAGATACCTCACTAGAGGAGCTCATAAAGGTGACCAATTCTGTCTACTACAGTTTAGATCAGGAAGAGATGGTGGGAAATGAGAGACAGGCATTGAAAGGTCGGCACATGGAGAAGAAACATAGTAGGAGAGCATTGGATATCAAGATAAAGTGGAATTTATTTGCACTCTCAGGTGCAGGGACTCAGAAGAGGGAGTCCAAGAAGTTGCACCCTAGAGCAGGGTAGGGGGATTTTATGCTCATCGGTGAGAGTGAAAAAATATTTTTTTTGGAAAAGTACAGTTCTGGGAGTTGTTTATGTTGTTACTGCTGATTTGTATCGAGGAGCTTCCAGCCATTGCCCACACCCAGTCCAAGGTGTCTACAGGTATAGATACTGAAGTCTCAGTTCCCAGGCCTGCAGGCCTAACAGACATAAGGTTACTATCTCCATGGCCACTTTGTAGGCTTCTGAATAAACCACCCAGAAGAGAAGCCCCCAATGACTGCTTGTTTTATTTGTCACACAAAGGCACTTCAGAAAGGACTACCCTCAGAATAGACTCCACGGCTGCCCAAACCCCACTGCAAGGGTGACCAATGGATGTCAGAGTGCCCCCGCCAGGTGAAGATCTGAGGCATCAGGTCAGGCCTCTCAACTGATCCAAAGGACAGTACTGATGAGGCGCAGAACTCACTTGGAATCTTGTTGGGACCAACACACCAATTCTCATTCAGGAGCATCCAGCCTTTGCTCTAAAACTTCCGCTGCAAAAGGTATGTCTGGCACTCAGTACTCCACCATTTTACGGAGTCCCTAAGCTACTCACCAGATGCCCACTCTTTACTCATTCCTTTTTTGGTTATGCCTGACTGCCCCACTCCACTCCGGAGCAGTGGGCTCACCTACAAAAGACTGTATGTTTTGTTCCTACCCAGCCAACTCTCAGTTTGTCCCTAATAGCCCCAACCAGGCCTCCCTGATGGTGCAAAGTGTTAAGTCTGAATACTACCTTCGAGCCATCTGCAGCCACTGTAGCACAAGATAGATAGCCAGGGAGCTGACCCATATGGCACAGCAGACCTCTCCTGTCTCACACTCTGCTCCCTTCAGCCATGTACTTCATGGATCTGTCTGTTCTGTTCTCCACTCTGTCTCTGATGAATCGTCTCACCCCACTCCCTTGCACCTCTGGCCCGCACCAAAGCTCTTATATGCATAAATAAATAAAATATATATAATTTTTAAAGAAATAGGCCCTCCCTGGTGGCGCAGCGGGTTAAAACACTGCATTAAGAAGCTGAAACCACTTCCGCATGAGTTCTATCCCTTCCTGCCCTGGAGGTGACCACATGGGCATGGCAGACGCTCCTGACCCACCCGCTGCTCCCCTCAGCAGTGTACTTGTCGATCTGCCTGTTCTGCTCCCCACTCTGTCTCTAGTGAAGTCTTTCGCCGCCCCTAAGTCTCTGGCCTGTACCCCAGTTCTATATGCACAAATAAATAAATCTTTAAAAAATAAAAAAAAAAAGAAATAGACCTAACAGTGGGGACTGCACAAGGATAAAATGGGCAGATGCTGATGGCTGCTCCCTTTCCAAATACACCTCAAACACACTTCAAAATTTCCAAAGCTGGGAGAGCATTCCCTTACTCCAGAGGCTAAACAGGGCCTCAAGTGGACAATCACCAACCTCAGTGCCCAAGGCCTTCTAAACCTGCAGCAGCCCTTGTGTTACAGGGCACCCCAATGTGAATTGGGTTGCCTTTCCGTGGGTCCTCACCCGCATGCTTAAGATCCAATCATATCGTGGACACACACAAAAAGGTTCGATAATGGGTTTATTTACAAGTAGAAAGGTAAAGGAACAACCCAGGGATAAAGAGAGAAAATACAAGTTAACTAGACTATCCTACCAGTTCTGCTGACTTTGGACTCCAATAGCACAAGGAAAACTGATCAAGAGCCAAATGACTAGCCACCAGGGCAAAAGAGCCCCAAAGCCCACATCTGGTTTTATCCCAACCTGGCTGCTCAGCTCCGCCCTCACATCACAGCGTGTTTCTCATTGGTGTTGATGGGATTTGTAATTCCAATATCTGGAGAGGGGGCAGAGTGAAACCTGTATCTGTTACACTTGCAAGGTGCCCATTTTAGGGGTGATGGAGGCGTCATACACCTGTCCCAGGTGAGGCAGATTCATTGTTGTTTTAGGCAGCTGAAAAGAGAATTTGGTGTCGTCGGTATATTTGACAAGAATTTAATGCTGAATGTGGGGACCAGACTCACAGGCAAACCAGCAGGCAGAGAGGCAATAACTGAGCCTCTGGTCCCCATGAATCTCCCCTATAATTTGCTTTTTGGCCCAGGTGTCTGTATTTACATATGTGCAAGCCCGTGCTCACTGGTTTCTTGGCCCAGGTGTTTTCAGCCTTCATTGTTCTTGAGTGATCCACGCTGACACTCCCAGAGCCTTTTGTACTCACATAATATCACGTGTGGGCAATGAAACCTGGAAGTAGAACAAAGTCACAGGTAGCAGCAGCTGTAGTGATTGGCAACCAGAGTCAAAAAAAAGAGCCTGAATATCCCATACTATTTATAGGAGGTTAATCCAAGACCTCTGCTTAGAGAATGAAATTGTAATTCCTTTATATTTTATTGCCCCCAATCCCAGTATTCTTTCCACCTGGATGTTAGAGGGAAACAAAATGGTTCAAAGATATTTTCTTTTGTAGACCCCTGCACTCAGAATCACAGTTCTTGTTTAAAAGTTACTAAAAGCTGAATAGGAAACCTACCTCCTATGGCCTGCCTTGCTACCAAGGCCCTTGTTCATGTCTGAAACACTCTCCAGTGTTTGAAAGGCTGAGTCCTTTCAAAATGTTGTGTGGCCTTCCTCCTTGACTGATGATTTGTACTTTTTGATTCTCAAACAGTGTGGTCCTCAGGAAAAGAGGAAATTCCAGGTTCCCTGCCCCACCCAGAAAGAGGGTGGAGCTGAAGAAGAAAGGGAGCAGGATGGAGAGCCAGAAGGAGACCTGTGGAAGCCACAGGAGCAGAGATCATGTGATCATCTTGTTTCTTGGCCCTATGCTGGTTAAAACAGATGTGGGTGAGAGAGGTTGACTATGACAGTTTTGTTTTTAATTTTGATTTCTCTTTCCCTTCCAGAATTGTCTGGCCATGTGTGACCCTCCCCTTTTTTTATTTTATTTATTTGTGCATACAGAACTGGGGTACAGGCCAAAGGCTCAGGGGTGGCGAGAGGCTTTACCAGAGACAGAATGGGGAGCAGAACAGGCAAATCCACGATGTACACTGCTGAGGGGAGCAGTGGGCGGGTCAGGAGAGGTCTGCCGCGCTATGTAGTCACCTCTGGGGCAGGTGGGGATTGAACTCATGCAGCAGTGGCTCTAGCTTCTTAGTGCAGTGGTTTAACCTGCTACGCCACCAGGGAGGTCCATTTGTGACCTCTTTTTATGGGTCACAGGCAGAAGTTGCTTTAGTCTTGTGACAGGCTTTCAGGCCTTGCTTTGGACCAATTCCCTTTGTGTAGATTTTTACGCAGAAGGGGATGGGTAACTTCAGGTGCTTGACTTAGAAATTATAGTCTTTGTCTTCTGTGCTGTATACTCCCTGTATTAAAGTTCATTTTCATTAAAGTCTTATATGTTTTTTCTTGATGTGGCAGATGGCAAAACATATTTAGAACAGGCAGTTTTGGGGTTTGGTGGTGTCCTGGTCTCCCTCTAACAGTTTCTTTCAGGCTGCAAGTAGTCAAGTTCCAGATGATGGCCCAGAGAGACCCAGCTGTGACCATACTAACTGATTTCTGCTGCTGTCCCCTGTATAAACCTGTCTGGGTGTGACCACTGATGTCTGCATCCTTCAACCCCACTCAGCAGGAAGCAGCCAGATTAGTCATCACATATTTTCCCAGCTGGCCTTTAGGGTCGCTACTCTTTTTCTGCATCTAGAACTGGGGTACAGGTGAGGTGCAGGGGTAGTGAGAGGATTCACCAGAGCCAGAGTGAGGAGCAAAACAGGCATATTGACACTACTTTTAAAGGGACAATGAAAGAAGAAATTAGAAATGGGTCTAGGCAGTTAGATAGCATCGAAGTGTCCCAAGTCCCAGGCACTGTCACCCCAGTCCATTTGTCAGCTTTGTCAGCTGAATGAGAAACAATTGCAGACCAGAAAGACCTCCCCGCCCCCCATTCAATTAAAAAAAAAAAAAAGGAATGCTTAGAACTGAAACATAAGAACTAAGAACACAATAGCAGGGGAACAAAGATGGTTTTGAAAAAGTAGGCTGTGTAATGTGGGAATAGTCAGTGGGCCTTGTAGCCTAGGAGACCCCTCAGGCCCTGCCAATTAGCAAGAGACACCACTCAGAGACAAAGGGCCCAATCCTCACTCCTTGCAGGGAGTGTACCCATGTAATCACCTTCTCTCACCTCCTTGGTAGTTAGCCATTTAGGACCCCTCTGCCCAGAGAGCTTTCCTGTCCTAATGCCTACCTAGCAATAAATCCTTTGTTTTTCTTTAACTTTGTCTTGATGTTGAATTATTTTCTCCCTGAAGATTAAAAACTTAGTAAAAGCCCACCTAGATCTCGGGACCTCAGCCCCCCCTTCAAATCCCCAATTCACTATAACTCAACAATAAAATGTTAAAAACCTAATTTAAAAAGTAGACAAACTACTTGGATATTTATTACTCCAAAGCATATGAAAAGATGATCAGTGTTACCATTTTCTTATTCACTCTATTTTATTACCAGAAAAAATTTCTCTGAAACCCAGATTTGATAGAAACAAACATCCAAAAACTTACCTTGCAATTTAAATCCTTTGGTATTATGACCCAATATGATTTTTCAAACATTTCATTATGGAATCACCTCTGGCACCATTCAATTGTATTCCATTGTGTTTGAATATACCTTGAAATTTTTATTTAAATGCAAATGTTCTTAGAAAAGTGCCAAGTAAGAAAAGTTTTACAAATCTTTTACAATAAAACAGGTTTGAATTTTAATAATTTTGGACGTAAGAGATGACTAAAATCTGGAAATTGAACAATTATCTACTATCAGTGCTTTGCAGACAAGGGCACTATGAGATTTTATAAATTGTAGTGATGCTATGAGGAGTCTTTTGTAAAGTCAAGTTGCTGAATTGTACGTGGATGCGTTCTGACCAGTGTATGAGAAGTGATGGAGGAAGGAACACAAGGGAAGTCATCACAAGACTGATTCACACAAGGGGGATGAGTAAAAGGAGCTGGCATAGCAAATAATGCAGCCATAAAAATCAGGATCCTTCACATAGTCATAAAATCAAGGTCCTCTGGCTCCTATGAGGGAGTGACAGACTGTTAGGGGCTGTCTGAAGCTTAGACCCAAAAGGTAAAAGATAATGACAGGGAGATGAAGCTCATTAGGGAATCTCCGGTCCTTTGATTCTATTCAAAGTCTACAAACCTAGGCTCACAGGGAGTGAGCCCCTCCCAAAGAGGACCTGTCTGCATCCTTGCAATCTGCACCCTTATGAGCAGCAGTCCTCTGCCCACCTGTGGCTAGGCTCTTCTTTCTACCCACTCTCTCCTTCTGCAGGGCAGCAGCCTTCTGCCTGCCCATGCATGACCTGCACCATGCTGGGACTTCCCTGCACTGACCTCCCTCAGGGGAGGCCTCTCTCCTAAGGTCACCTGCATGCAAACATACTGGTCTCTCTCTGCAAACCTGTCCCTTCCAGGACAGCTCTTCTGGCCTGTTTGTGCCTATGCAAGTTTCTTTTCATCTCCTGTCTCTTTTTAATAAACTTATTCTTTAAATATAACCGAGTCTCTATCTTGTGGAGAAACTCGCCGTGTGCGGCTAAAAGGGGAGCTCTGGTGAAACCTTTCCTAAAGTAAACCCAAGAGCCCCATACACCACATGCACTCACCCCCAAAATGACATCAGCAAGAACTCCGAACAATAGTAGCTACAGTCCTGATCTCTCTCTTGAGGTGTGAACTAATAAAGTCAACTACTTTCTCAAACTTTTTCATTTTAATGCCTAATAAGATTGTCAATATCCACAGATATAAAGTAAAAGTCTATTATGCTGTGCTTGCTAAATAAACAAAAATTTTCCTCACAAGGTCTTCCTATTAAGTCAGTAAAATGTTGCCAACTTTACACAAATGACCCACTTATAGAACGAAATTCCAGAGTATTTGTTCATGATTCTTCTTTTTCCTGTGGTTTCATATTCAATCCAGACCCCCACCCCCAAAAAAAAAGTAGATCTAAAAAGAACTAGAATGTTGCAAAACAAACTATAACCAAAACACATCTACCCCCTTAGTTTAAGGTGTAATCATTATACAGAAGATTTTTCTCCTCACTTACATTTTTTATCTTAAGACTATTCCTCATAAAAACTACAGTATTTTTAAACTATGCATATCATTTCACTGTTCAAAGGCTCTGTAGATTTTGCTACACATTTACATTAAAATTTAATTTCCTGCCCTTCCCTGGTGGCACAGTGGGTATGGAACAACACTGAAAGCAAGAAACAACCTCTTCAGTGAGAGTTCCACCCTAGCCCTGGAGGTGATCCACATGGTGCAGCAGACCTCTCCCGGCCTTCCTGCTGCTCCCCTCAGCAGTGTACTTCATTGGACTGCTCCCCACTCTGTCTCTAGTGAATCTTCTCGCCGCCCTGAACCTCTAACCTATAGCTCAGTTCTATATGAATAAGTCAATCAAAAAAAAAAAAATTGAATTGAATTCCCTAACTTGCCCCGAAAGTCGTCCAGAATCTTGGCCCTCCTCATTTTGGATTTTTTCTCCTGCTATGTTACTCCTGTACTAATATTATTACCATTCTTCAGATACAGTTACTTCTTCAGGCCTATTGTCCCTTACTCTGTCTTGAAAACTTTGTTTTTACATCTTCTTTTTGTTTGCTCCACTACTTTATTCAGGTCTTTCCTCAGATGGCTTCTTTCTCAGAAATACCTTCTTTCTCCAAAACGATGTTGTGACCTTCCATCATTCTCTACCACTACATTTGTTTAAGATAAAACTCATTAGAACTTGGCATGTTTATATTTATTTTCTTATGTGTTCATTGTTTAAGGCTCTCAATCCAATATACTTTTATTTAGCTCTCATAGTTCAAAATATATCAAGAGCACTGATAATCAACACATGACAAATTGCATGTGCTGAATAAATATTTTTGAGAAAATGTTAAATGAACTATGGGTAATGGACTTTCTTCAATAAGTTTCTTGGCATTATCACAAAATCAATGTTCTATAAAGAGCTATGTCTTGCTCAGTATGAAGCCTCTTGAAATGCATTTTACAAATGTGGATTAAGGTAATGTTTATTATAATTGTTACATCTAGGATTTAAAAGAAGCCATGGTGATTAGCAATGCATATACTACTGAAATTCTTTTCTACAACTTCTAACCTATGTTTGAATAATTTCATACTAGGGACATATTATCTCCCAAGGCAGTCTTACTTATTAGAAAATCATTTTGTAGTTTCAGTTATTCTTTATTAAATGCATATTGAAATACCTAAGGTTTGGATCCCAATGATCTCAAAGTATTCATTTTAGTTTATCTTTAAAAACTATTTTTATCTCTAATATAGACAATCCATTATTTTTCTCTATTAAAGTTAAGTAAAGCTGTTCTTAAAAAAAAAACTAATTTGGCCCTCCCTGGTGGCGCAGCGGGTTAAAGCACAGCACTGAGAATCTGAAGCCACTTCCACATGAGTTCGATTCCCGCCTGCCACCTGCCCCGGAGGAGACCACATGGCGAGCCAGACCTCTCCTGACCCGCCCGCTGCTCCCCTCAGCAGTGTACTTCGTCGATCTGCCTGTTCTGCTCCCCACTCTGTCTCTGGTGAAGCCTCTCACCGCCCCTGAGCCTCTGGCCTGTACCCCAGTTCTGTATGAATAAATAAATAAATCTTTAAAAAAAAAAAAAAACTAATTTTCCATTTTCTGTGGAAGGAAACATTAGTTAGTTCAAACTATTATCAGACAGATCACTTGACACTTTTACTCAAGAACACTTGACATGATCCTAAAAGTAACCCATACCTTTAAATTCAAGTTGTTCTGTTGTCTTATATTTCTTTTTTAAAAAGGCAATGTTCAGACCAGATATTTTATATTATTCTTTTGCATCAAACTTTCCTTATTCTTAGCATATATCTCCTCACTTACTGATTCCATAATGGTAACTGCATTTCTGACATACCTGGGGATTGAATTCAAAATGAATGTAGAGCTAATGATGCCAGCTACCCACACTATGAATTTATAAATATTAATAGTTTTTAAAGTTTTACATGTAAAACACCTCTGCCTTCAGTGATATTTATCTAGACCCTTCCAAACTCTCCTTTGTCCTTGACATGAACAATATCTATAACATGAAAGGACCTTCAGTGTCTCGCTTTAACCTTTATTCACTTTGCTCTATTAACTTTCACTACATGCCATAGCTACAAATACTGTTCACTTTAACTCCTTAAACCTTTGATTAAACTCATACTATCCATTTGTCTCTAGCTTTTGATTCACACACCAAGTTTCAGCTCAAAGGACAAAGCCTTTGGAAAGACTTCCTCAACTTCAAGAGAAAGTTAATTCTCTTCCTGGTTCAACCTTTCATTTTATTTATACCTCCAAGTTGTCACTCATCCATATTTGTTGTAATTATATACTCACATGCATGTATATGCATGTATATGTATGCAAATGTACATATGCATCTATCTATCATTCATCTTTCTCTTATGTAGGGTATGTTAGGAACTATGTCTAAAGTTAGCTAGAGATTTCAGAGTCAAGAATCTACAGTTTTGAGTTACATTGTAATAAATGGATTAGATTTAGGAATCAAGAATCATCCCTGTTTTGGGGTCAGTGGTGAGTAGAAGAGAATATGTAATTCTACAGCACAGTCATTTATGTGTCACAGCTAAGCTAAGCCAGTCTTGGTCTAAATTTCAGTAAAGAAGATTTTCCTGGCTGATGCGGATCATATTTAATCATTTTTGCATGATAAGTGTTTAATTTCTGTATAGGAATCATTTGTGCTAAGTATTTTTTAATGCATTGTGATTAAGTATCTTTTAAGTATTTTCTTTTACTTAGATAAAAGAATTTAAGGTAAAAACAAGTCACACTATCGTCTAGTGTGTAGTCTAATGTTTTTACTCACTTCATTCTTTTCCTAATTAGTTGTCCTCTCCTTAGAAGAAAATAACAGACAATTACAGTGTGATTTAGGGTTCTATAGAAAATGAAATAACTTTCCATTCATCTTTTTATTTTGAATTCATTTTTATTTATGCACACAAGAACTGGGGTATATGCCAGAGGTGGAGGGTGGTTGAGAGGGTTCACCACAGACAAAGTGGGGAGCAGACTATATGAATTTATTGAAATACTCTGCTGAGGCATGTAGAGGGTAAGACAGGTGAGGTGTGCTGTGCCGTGTGGGCTAGCTCTCTGACCAGGCATTGAACTCGTGCTGCAGTGGCGGAAGATAGCTTCATAGTACTATAGTACTGACTTTAACCTCTGCACCATCAGAGAGATCCAATATCCTTTTTTTTTTTTTTAAAGCATATACATTTATTCAGTAAGCACTTATATATGCTGAATTGTAGAGAAGACAACTTCTCTACATGATTTCATGGAGATTCTTTTTTTTTTTTTTTTTTAAAGATTTACTTATTTATACATAAAGAACTAGGGTTCAGGCCATAGGTGCAAGGGTGGTGAGAGGTTTCACCTGAGAGAGAGGGAGGAGCAGAACAGGCAGACTGATGAAGTACACTGCTGAGGAGGGCAGCGGGCATATCAGGAACGGTCTGCCATGCCATGTGGATCACCTCAGGGGCAGGGATTGAACTCATGCTGAAGTGGCTTTAGCTTCTTAGTGCTGTGCTTTAACCTGCTGTGCCACCAGGGAGGGCCCCATGGAGATTCTTTTTAAGTAAATTCACAGTCATGGAGATTTATGTGTTAATTATCAACAACCATTATTACTCTTAAAAATATTCTTGAATTCCAGAAACCTCATTATGTATGACAAACTGTGCTATTCTTTAGGAAACCTGATTTCCTCTCTTTGTTTGGGTACTTAGCCAAATGATAGTTTACACCTCTTTTGCATGTAGGCATGACCATTAACAAGTTCTAGATGATGTACTATGGATGTCCATTATCTATATTTTGATTCATGAAAACCCTGCATATGGTCTAGTCTTCTGAATCAGTCTGAAAAAAAAAAAGCATTCACTCTTAAGAGCTACTATTTCCTTCTTTATATGTACAAAAGATAAGCCACTGAAATTTTGAAGTATATTTATTAAAATAGAGTTATATTAGTAAGCCAAGCTCATTTTCTCCTCCTGTTCCATATGTAAGAGTATCAAAAATCCCAAAACTTAATAGGGTAGTGACTAAATTCAGACACAAGAAAGGGGATATTGGCAGAATATGTTCAGTTATTATTATTATTATTGTTATTATTATTATTATTTAGTTTTTGAAGGTAGATTGAATGAATGGAATGGGATACAATGGAAATGTGATAGCTAACAAGAGTGAGGAAACCTGTATATATATATATATATTTATGTGTGTGTGTGTGTGTGTGTGTGTGTATAGTTGTGATCTACTTAAAGGAAAAAAGTAAAACATGATGATCCTGATTTGACGCTTTAAGAAAGGGCATTTTGCAATAAAGGATAGTACAATGTGGATTTCCTTGCCTTTCTGAAATCAAAGTTCTTTGAACAAAGGGGATTAGATAGAAGATTTCCAATCATTATATATACCCACTACTTGAAATAGTGCCTGCTACAAAGTAGACACATCATAAAAATCTGTCAAGTGAAAAGTGAGCTTTTAATACTTAGAAGGCTCTTAACCTAATCACAATGTCCTGATTGAACATCAGCACATGTTAATGTGACATTGATTTCAGAATTGGCATTGTAATTACCTAAGAGCTTCTCCCATTTCCAATATCCTTAAGTATTTACAATACTGTTAATATAACTAATCCTAAAGAATTCCAGAATCTGTTCTTCACTTAGCTGTTTAAACAATCATTTTGGCCTTTTAATAAACCTGGGGAATGGAAAACCAACTGTCCAGAGAGATGACAGTGGTAGGGATTTGGGAGAGTGAACTTAGGAAATCAAAGAAGACAGCAAAGTACCTTTCATTTATGTAAATTTTTTCCCCAAAAAAGAACATTTGTCTTGCTATACTTGTAATGTTTGATATTCCATAAAGATTCCTTATCTTCCTAGATTTCTGAGATGTTAAAAATATGAAGTTTTTAAAAGAATCATATATTAAGTGTTGTATTTGCAGTGATGACAATATTGATAATTTCTATTAACAATTTATTTAGTGATTTGCTTGTCTCTAGGGCAGTGGACTGTAGAGCTATATTCTTATGGCTGAGATCATCCTCAATTTTTGATGTAATGTAGATATAATTATAGATGTAATGAAAAGTGAATGTTTTAATGCATAGAGGGGAGTATGTAGAGAGTTGTCAGAACTTTCTTTCTTATAAATTACCTTCCCAGACTTTTTTTTTTTTTTTTAAGAGAGAGAAATTCTTGCACTCTAAGCAAAGGATCAGGAGAAATGCTCATTTTAAATGTAGAAATATAAGTTTTGGTAGCCATCTGCCTTTTGCCACTTTATTGTTGTAAATATTACAAAGTTTGCATTGTATAGGCAAGGAGACAATAACTTTCTAGAGGTTTTTAGATGTTTTCATAGGTCCTTTTGAATGCATGTTTTATTATCTATATTTAATATACTATTGTGTCTAATAGTTCATTGGTATTGTGTTTTAAAAATACAACTGATGGTCCAATGAGGCAATTTGTAAAATATGTATTATGCAAATAAAATTATAGATCTTGTCCTAGAATGGTCCTGATAAAATTAATGATAGTGCAAAAATTTTAGTAAATATGACACACAGTGTTATAAAATTCTGTAGGATGAAACTTATGGTCTGTGATTTATATCAATGTTTTCATCCAAAAATTAATGATGCGTAATTAGATCTTATTATTCAGTACATTAACAATACAGGGAACATGTATGCAAAAAAAATATCATGTTTACAATGAGAATTCCTTCCTGGATAGGTGTTCCAATGTCTGAAATGCTAATCTAGCCTGCAATGTTCTATTATGTACTATATTTGAGTGAAAGCTACAAAAAAAATTGCAACAAAAATTTACTATATGTCACAGGCATTTGATAATTAAAGGCAATAATATTTATCTTGTTTTTAGGGATTTTTGGTTTTCAACAACAGGACTTACTTAAATTTTTTTTTTAATTTCTATTTATTTTTAAAATGCCTTAATTATTTTTTCTTTCTTTTTTTTTTTTTTTAGTTGAAATGATAGTGGATATCCCCTCAGGTCTTGGTACCACAAAATACCTATTACTAAATAACCCACCATGGTCTATTGTGCTTTCCTTCTTTATTCTTACCCTCCCCAACTAGATGCTTCAATTCTATAATCAGCTTTTAAGGGTTAAATTTTAAGCTAGACTGTATCTCACTCTAAGATTAGTTTCTCCTACTCCACAAAATAGTGACACCATCTGGTATTTAGCTTTCTCTTTCTGACTTATTTCACTTAGCATTATCCCTTTCAGCTCTGTCCATGCTGTCCCAAAGGACATGAGTTTTTCTTTTTAAGGTATTACATAGAAATTATGTAGATGATATATATAGAAAATCCTAAAAACTACACTAAAAACTCTTGGAATAATAATTCATAACTAAGAGGCAAGATCTGAAATTAATACACACATAGCAGATTTGTTCAAATATATAGTCAAGAAAAGTTTTAAGAAAACAATGTTATTAATAATAGCAACAAAAATATTAAATTCCTATGTATTTACAACACAAGAGGGTAAATAAGTGTACCAAAAAAAAAAAAACTATAATAAGAAATCTTTCAAAGAAACAGAAGAAATCAAGAAATCAAAAGCTATTACCTACCCATGGATAAGAAAATTAAAATAGTTAGAATAGACATCTTACTCAAAACAAAATATAGATAGAGGAAAATTCCTATGAAAGTGCCAGTAGAATTCTTAAAAGAAATAGAACAGTCATTACTAAAATGTATATGTAATCCCAGAAGACCCTGGGTAGCCAAAGCAATATGGACGAAAGAAGAAAGAAGGTATCATATTCCACGCTTCAAAACTACTACAAAGACACAGTAATTGAAACAGTAGACTAATGAATTAAAAGTAAATACCTAGAACGGTGGAATGGAATTGAGAACCCAGAAACAGGCACACACACAGAACACACAAATATGCACATATAATTGGAATACTACACAGCTATTAAAAGGATGGTGTTTTAACATTATTGAAAACATGAATGGTACTGGAGAGTTTGTGCTAAGTAAAATTAATCAGGAGGAGAAAACTAAGTGCAGTATGATTTCATTCACATGAATAATATAAAGAAATAAAATAAAAGAATAGAAAAACTAATCCAAATAAATGATAGAAAGTTGACTGTAGCTTTGATGTTACTAGAGTGGGAAAGAAAGGGAGAAGGCAGAGGTTGGTGGGGACCCAATGGTCTCTGGTGTTGGTGTGCTGTGGTAATGTAAATATGAAGTGTGATCCTTCACCTGTAGATCATATACAGTGCTATAGACCAATGTTACATCAATTAAACTAAGAAACATTTTAAACAAATGAAACTTCTTGAATTCATGATATTCACTTTTGTACATTTAAGCTGTGAGTCTAATGTTTTGATAGTATCACTACAAATGTGAAAGCATTTGCTATATTTGAGAAATAAGAACCATAAGATTGAATGAGACATATGTTAAATGTCATTTAAATAAGACTAAATATAAAATTTTAAAGAATGTTTAAATAATAAAAATTATGTACATTGGCATTTCATTTTAGATATATAAATGCATGCATTACCTTTGAGATTTTAAAGAGGAATATTTGCATTATTCATGAATAAATGCTGATCGCTTATAATATAACTAAAATGATTATAAACCATTATCAGTGGACTCTCAAAGTGGGGATTTTGAGTTCATGAGATCTTCAAAATAATCCTTGAAATCTAATACATTCAGTGATTTAATAAAAATCAAATCAGGTGTTTTTAACTTTTAAAAAGATTTATTTTATTTATTTATGCACACAAGAATCGGGGTATAGGCCATATATGCAGAGGGTGGGGTCTTTGAGAAGATGCACCAGAGACAGAACAGAACAGGTGTGTTAACTGAAATACAGTGAATCTCCAGTGAGGAGAACAGTGGGCGAGACAGGAGAGTTCTGCTGTGCTATGTTGCTCAGCTCCTGGGACAGGGATCTAACTTGTGCTGCAGTGGCTGCTGGATAGCTTCATAGTGCTGAGATTTAAGCCCCTGTGCACCTAGTGAGACCCATTTTGAATATTCTTTAGGAAAAAAGTTCAAATCCAAGAGAAACTACTCCTGTGGTCAGGAAAATGGACTACCTTAATCCATAAGTTTATATTACACATACATTATAAAACATAGCATATTGGTTTATTTCAGCCTTCAAAATCACCTTATATAAAAGTACCCAAAAGAGGAGCACCACTTACTCTGAAGCTGTCAGGCTGTGGAGAACACCTGAGAGTTAAACATATACTGTATGGTATGCTTTCAAGGTGCTGTAACATAATTTTGATTGTATACCCTTCCCTATTAGATGATATGGATTCCAGATGGATACTTACTCATGCACTATTTCAGATGTTTAAGTAGTTGTTCTGAATCATAATCAGTGTTTAATAAGCTATAAAATCAAAACCAAGAAAGATTTTTAAAATTGTGAAATAAACTATAGAAGTAGAGGATAGCCCAGAATGAAGAGATTCTAAAGATGCTTTGAAATGAAATAACAGTATTGTTGTATTCTCCTAGGAGTCCCCAAGAGATTGTTCTTAATTAATGTTTATCAGAAATTAAAAGCCTTGCAATTAAAAGTGGAACTAGGGATTCTGTCAAGTAGTTGATGTAATAAATGAATGATTTATTCTTTTCAGTCATCACCACTTCCAAAAACCTTGAAATAAGCCAAATCATACAAGTTACTTTTTGTCCATTGTGAATATATGAGTAAATCTATCATCAAGGTAGTTTCAGGACAAATGTCATGCTGAAAGCAATCACATACTACACAACATATTTATTGCTTTAAAATTTGTTTTGCAGAGGAAATATTCAGAAAATTTTAGTCACCGTGTTTAGGTGTATCTCTTTTTTTCTCAGCGATTGCCATTAAGTGAAATACCTTATCTTACTGGGAAATCAGAGTCATATATATATATATATATATATATATATATATGTAATGGTAAAATTGATTTTATGAAAAGTTATAATTTTCAGAATATTCTATTTTCTCCCTAATGTTGTAGTTTTAAAGAACAGAAATGTATTATAAATGTTAACAATACCAGGACTGAATATATATATATATATATATATATA
>NW_004567113.1:6268879-6290765 GCF_000260355.1 Condylura cristata
GAGAGGCTTCACCAGAGACAGAGTGGGGAACAGAACAGGCAGATCGACGAAGTACACTGCTGAGGGGAGCAGTGGGCGGGTCAGGAGAGGTCTGAAACACTATGTGGTCACCTCCGGGGCAGGCGGGAATTGAACTCATGCAGAAGTGGCTTTAGATTCTTAGTGCTGTGCTTTAACCTGCTGCGCCACCAGGGAGGGCCACATTTCTTATTTGATTTCAGCTTCTTATAAATAGTAAGGAAACTTTAAATCAGCTGTAACTTTGTATCCATAGATAGAAATAACTAATCTCATTTTGTAAAAATCTTTTTTTAATGTAAGACAACATAAACATATCAAATTTATCAACATCTTCAGAAAATGAAGGAAAAGAAAGTACTAATATGGTAATTGGATAATTAGCTTATTAGATTTTTAGTTTCATTGATTTTCCTTTTGTTAGGAAATAAACCTACACTATTAACCCTATATTTATAAAAAAAAGACATGAAATTATTTTCAATATTTTTCCTAGTTGTCTTCAAGGAAAGAAAATTAGCATGTCAGATTTTCTAGATTATCTTGTAATAGTGTCTGTGCTCTCCCCTAGAAATTCTATATTTATTGTTCTAAATAAATCGTTCTAAACCATAATTGCTCTAAAAATGCTTTTGAATGGGAAGTTTTCTGTTTTGCTAAAATATACTATCTTAAAAACATCAATTGCACTTTAAGAGGAAAGGAGCTAGATGCTATATATATTTGCTTGAATCACTTCACTTCCATGAATAAGTGGAAATATCAAGACTTATGTTATCCATAACTGTAAAATTACCTATTCTCACTCATTTTAAGTCTGAAATGAGCAGTACTAGTAAGTATACTAGATTGCTGCGATTTGAGAATGAATGTAATGATCAAATGTTTATGTCTCCCAAATTCACATGTGGGAGTGATGGCATTCTGAGATTGGATTTGGGGAAAGTAATTAGACTTAGATCCTAAACTATCATGGGGCCTCATGATGGGGCCTCATGATGGGACTATTCACTTTAGGAGAAAAGGTAGAGGAGGAGACCAAAATTCACTCTTTTTCCGTGCCATGTGCCAGAATGGAAAACTAAATGCAAACCTGGAACTAAATCTATTAATTCCCTTGTTCCAGAAATGTGAAGAATAAACTCTAATACTTAATCCATAAGTCTATTGTTTCTTAGTATAATAACTGAACTTACAAGAGCAGTGAAGTAATATTTGTAAAGTATAATATATCTATTTATCTATATATATAAACCCTACATTTAAAAAAATACATTTTAATGTATTTTTAATTTACATTGAAAATGTAAATTTTTATACAATTAAAAAGTATAATAAGGTGTCTCTAAATATATATATACTTATATATAATATATATATATTATATATATATAACTACTTTAAAAAAAGTAGTTTTTTTAAATTTATTTTTTAAATTTACATTTAAAAATGTAAATTTTTAAACAAAAAGTATCATAAGATATCTCTAAATATGTGTGTGTGTATCCTTCATTCTAGATCATTTAGTGAAGAATATTAATGTATTGATGTATTAATTAAGAATTTTTACAGTGTCACTCTCTTTGTAGGGAATTCTCCAGGTATAAAATAAAATGGATGTGTTCATCTTTTCCAAAAGTGACATAGCTGGAAAATGATTTATTTTATTTTTTAGCTAAACTACTTATAAACACAAATGTGGTTTTAAGGCCTTGATTGTAAATAAATAATTCATAGATATGCTTGTTGTTCTAACCACTGGAGAAATAACTTGGTACAAATAAGCTTTAAAAATAAAGATCTGGGGCCCACCCTGGTGGCACAGCGGGTTAAAGCACAGCACTAAGAAGCTTAAGTCACTTCAGCATGAGTTGGATCCCCGCCTGCCCTGGAGGAGATCCACATGGAGAGGCAGACTTCTCATGACCCGCCGGCTGCCCCCCTCAGCAGTGTACTTCGTTGATCTACCTATTCTGCTCCCCACTCTGTCTATGGTGAATCCTCTCACCCTAAGCATCTCTGGTCTGTACCTCAGTTCTGTATGAATAAATGAATAAATCTTTAAAAAAAAATAAAGATCTGGCACTGACAATATACATTGTTAGAGAAATGACTTCTGTAGTTGGCAGGTTGGTAGTTGTTTATTTGCTTTTATACTACCTTGTATTGCAGTATTTTTTGTTTGTTTGTTTTTTATAAGAACACAGCCACTTTGTATTTCTATCTTCCATGACATGCATTTTGATTTAGTGTAGAGGTGGCATGGCAATGTCATCATATGGAAAAGTATATATTTTTAAAGATTTATTTATTTACTAATACAGAACTGGGGTACAGGCCAGAGGTGCAGGGGCAGCGAGAGGAGACAGAGTGGGGAGAAGAACAGGCAGATCAACAAAGTACACTGCTGAGGGGAGCAACAGGCAAGATAAGAGAGATCTGCCGCACCATGGGTATCATCTAGGGACTGGGTTCGAACTCGCACTGAGGCGGCTGCAGCCAGCTTGCACTGCTGCATCCTAACCCATTGCACCACCGTATATTCCAGGTGCTGGAAACTTTTAAAGAATGTTATTAGTGGTTGAAGTATTTTTTGTACAAAAATGTAAGTTAAGGAAATAAAAGGATGTGGTAGTGTTTAATTAGAGTCAAATCTCAGAATGCAATCAACATCTTAGTAGAAATGAGCCCGTGGTGCATTTGAACAGATGTGCCGTGAAAGGAAAAATGCCTGGCCAAGGAAATCTGATTCAGTCACGTGGATGACATCACACAGAGCACTTTACAATGTTCATCCTTTTTTCCCACTTTCATCTATATGTGGTTTATTGGTAATGTAAGGGATGTTTTTATCCTTTCAAAGATATTCAGAATAAAAAGTTACAAAGTGAAAATGTGGAACAAAGTTGAAACTTTAATTGGGAAATTATAATTTCAATATTACACTCAGTATTTCAAGTTACCCACTGAAGTAAGCCACAACTGTTTGAGAATAAAGAAGTTAATTATGGGAGTAGATAATGTATGTAGAGAAATAGCACTTCTCATTCAACAAATTGTCCCTATCCCACCAATAACCAACTTATTAAGAAAGCTCCCGGGGTCACTAGTAGAATGTAATTATTTATCTTGGGGATGTAATCCTTAAATACATGATAATTAAAAAAAAATCTCGTTGAGGAAGTCATTATTTCTAATATATACAAGTTAAAAACAAAGCAAAGCAAAATGTGAAATTGGTATTGAATTCTATAAATTACTTTGCATTCAGCGATACTCAGAAAATAAAGAGTGAATATATTTCTTAGCAAATATGTGTAGTAAAACATAAATCATAAGTGCAGATTAATCTTGGAAAATCTCTGTAAATGTTTTAAGTTAGGCAAGTATGTGTATGCCTACCAATGTTTAATATTCACTAGCAGCTTGCTATTTTACTTAAATCTTAATCAATAACAAAACCATTTGGAAAATGGGTGGCTGTAGGTTTTTGCCCTGAGCATATTGATACAAGTAGATTCATAGGCTTCACATTGCAGCTATGGTTTCATGGTGTCAACTGCACAAAGGCTATGGTACTGCAAAGAAGCAAAACAAATTTAGAGGTCATTCATAATTTTGCTGTGACTATTAGCATATAAAATTATTTGAAAATATCATTGAATTAATAGAAATAGAGTTGCATGTTCCAGTAACTACAAAAATGGGAACAGTTTATTTCAGATGGAAACAAATTTCTTTCAAGGAATATCTCTTCTCTTGAGGAATCTCTCCATAAGTGTCCTTTAAAACACATTCTAAATTCAGAAGAGACAATTTGCAGCAGAAATTTTACAGGGATGCTTAGGCTTAGCCACACTTACACATGCACAGAAGAAACAGAGCAGAAAAGAAAAGACCGTCAGAAAAACAAGCACTTTTTCCCCCTGGTGTCATTTCTTTGGATATGTACTGCCTTGGAGAAATGTATAAATCATTATTATACATGGAACTGTCTTAGAAAACTAGAGATTTTAGTACAAAGAAATCAATTTACTGAAAGATTGCCCACATGCAATTGTTATGAGTTACTATGTAGACACAAGAGAAACTTACAAAGGACTCTTGTTTTATAATTATGATGTACATTAGTATAGTGAGCTCATATCTTCTCCAGGCCTGAGTTACACTTAGTATTACAAATAATATTATAACAATGCTTAAAATACTGATACAAAACAGCTTTAAGATGATATTTCCAAAAAAATATCCTTCCTTTTAAAATTGAACTGTTTAATCCAGGTTTTCATTTTGAATGTTTCAGTTTAAAAAACATTTTTCAAGAAAATACTAGTGTTTAAAACATCTCTTAAAATGTCTATTAAATGACAGATTTTCTTAAATAGTTTACCTTTTTACAAAGTATAATTGAAAAGTCTTTCAGGGAAACAAACTATGACCTTCAAATTCTAAATCGAAAACATTATTTGTGATACATAGTTCTTCCATATCCTGGGAAAAAATCCTTGATTATTTTAACATGCTAATTTATGTACAGACTTCAAAATACTCCAGTAACACACACCAACTTTCAGGACAAGTCGAAGTTATTCCACAATTATCATAACTTTTCTGTCATTTTTATATATTGCCGAGTGCAAAATATATATCTGTGTGAATATTTTTGCTTTTAAAGTAAGTGGCAATTTTATATAGCGATCCCATTAAGCTAAGCAAATTTGATGTTTTGTTCTTTCTAAGCAGAATTATAAACATAAAAGAACACATTTGGCAAACATTCATTTTGATGCACATATATCTTCCTTTGGAAAAGCAAAATTGCAAGTACAATGTATTCACTAGACTTTATCAATTCTAATCAAACTTTGAAAGTTTTTCAAAGTTTATTATTTACTCTCTATGGGGGGAGAGATTTAGTAGCTTTTCCCAAACCATTGAACTTTAAAACAGTTTTATATAAGAAGATGCATTTCGCAAATAGTTTTAGTTAGGGAGATCAGATGCCATGCTAAAGTGTCCTCTCAATTTCCCTTTCTTCATTTCGTTTTTAAATCAGTTGATTCTGTTAGAAAATACAGAGGACACAGATCATGCAGTTGGTGAGAATTTCAATTGGTATGGACTATGCATAGTGTTGATACCACGTCCATCTTTGTACTAGAAAACTATGTCCCTGATTTCTGCTGCTCACTTCAAAATTATTTATTTAGTTAGTTTGTTTTCTACAGTAGTACATAGTGCTGTTATTAATTTAACTTAAAGGAAGTGTTTTATATAGATTTATTTATCTAGTTCATGTGCATGTATGTATAAAATATGTAGGCTTTATTTGCTAAAGGTAAATAAATATTTGCCATGAAATGAATTTTAAAATTTTCTGTTAGAGATTTATTTAGAATATCAATTTGCCAAAGTTCATAAATACTTTACTTTTCTTATAAGTCTTGATGATTGAACATTCTTAATCCTGACTACTGGGCTACTAATAAGCCGACCTTTTAACTTCAGTTTATCTTGTAAAGTCAAAATATAGATTGACATGGATTGCCGCATACGAAACAAAATTGGACATATGTTTAAAAAGTGAAAAAAAAATAAAAGTACAAGGAAAGTGAACTAACGTAATTTTCTTGTAAGTTCCTGACCCTAATTTTTTTTTTAAATATGCTGATACCAACATGGCAGTAACTCAACAAGAGTATCATGACATCCTTTATGATCATTTGATAAAATTCAGCTAATTTCACCACCTCACTGTCTAAAGTCTTAGTACTTCAACATCAATAGCAAAAACTCAAAGTAAAATTTTTTGAAGATCAGAACTGTCATTCTCTATTTGGCTAGCAATTACTCAGTCTGAAATCCTTTGTGAACTAGTGTGAACTAAACATTTAGAGGATAAAAGAAATAGCTTTCCCGCCTTAGTACAGCAAGATAAGCTTGGATGTATGTAATAGAGAAGCAAATACATCTCTAGGTTACATGCAAACAAGCTTCATTCTTCAACTAAATACACCACTAAATATGAGACTTTGAAATCCTTCTTTTCTTCTTCTATAAACTATGCAATTTAAAATTCTTTACAATACCTTTATTTATTCCTCACATCTATTTTCACAGTAACACCATTAAATGAACAGAGTGCTCCTTGATATTAACCTTTTGCAACTTTAATGCACACCTATGACTCAATAAAATAAAAGAGAATTAAATTATGGACTGTAATAGCCAACAATATGCTCCCATCATATATGTGTATATGAGTGTGTATGAATATATACAAATATAAATATATATTAGTATATATTTACGCACACATATATATAAAATTAAATCTCCAAGGCAATTCAAACTAATTTAACATGCTTGAAAGTTTATCATAAAAAGTAGTGTGCAAGTTTTTGTTTATAACTAAAAGATGATTAAGAAGTAGATGTACAGTTGGAATGAGCTACGTGAGAGAAGCACTGACCATCTTTTTTCTGCCTAGAGATAGCCATAGGATAATTTAATCAACCATCCTGCTGGCCTAGAATCTGCAGCTCAGTAGTATGTAAATTGTGATGAAGGAAAACATTCTTTCTGCTATACATGTGTAAAGAGATTGGCCCTCTTGGGGGTTGCCCAAACCTGCCAGTGAAGGTTGTATGCTGTCGGGTCACTGCAGCTTGGTCCTTTGGTTTCTCTGAGAGTGTAGAAAGCCCTTCTGTCTTAGCTGCTGGCTTCAGAGAATTCTGTGCCACAGTTGTCCGTAAGTTTTGGGTGACCTCTGAAGTTAGGGTTTCAAAGGTTCCTCTTGAGTGTTTAATAGCTTCCACTAGTTCCTTGTCCTTCAAAATGTTACTTAAACATAGACTTGATAGTTGACAGGTCTTGTTTTTGTAGGGGCTTGTCTGGTCAGAGGTTGAGTGTCTAAAGTGGTCCTCGGTGGGAGTATGCATTGCTTTTCTGTCCCTTGTGCTGAGACTTTGGCTCACAATTCGATTTCGATATGTAGCCTACAGTAAGTACACAGAGAGGAAAGTTGTTCTTTAAAAATACAGATAAACACACTGGTATTTTCATATTTGTATATAAAACACTGCATTATTGATTAGGCTTAAAACAAATAGCATCTTCCATGATATTAGATTTATACTGAAATATTACTACAAAGAATTATGAAATGGAAAATTAACTTTAACATGCATTTTAAGCAGATTTAATATTTTAGAGATGATTTAGCTTAATTACAAAATTGATAAGCAGATAAGATCTTCCATATTATAACCAACCCCCATAATGCATAATCTTTCATATCTCCAGTTTTATTCACAATAATAGTACATGTTTTATGAAGGATGGACCTATATTGATACATCATTATCACCCAAGCTTCAAATTCAACTTAAGGATTCCTTCGTTTTATGTATCCTCTATTAAGGTACATTTATAATAACTTGTATCCATGATTATATCATAGATTATGTTCATCACCTTAAAAATTATCTTGGTTCTATGTGTTCATCTCTCCCCTCTAAAGGCTCTACTTTAGAAAACTATCAATATCTCTATGGTTTGATTGTTCTGGGTTGCCTATAATGTTGGGAGGATGCCATGTGAAAGGAAATTGTATGCACTATTGGTAGTGTAGACTCCTTCAGACCCAGTGGAAAAAAAGTATTGGAAGTTTCTAAAAATATTAAATGTATCTACAATAACTCTACTTATAATAAGCAAGTTGTGGAAACATCTTTGTGCCCACATAGAGATGAGTGGATAAAGAAGGGGTTGTGCGTGTGTGTGTGAGACACAGATATATATTAAGTATGAACTACTTAATATTCAGTTGTGGAATATTGAAAACATCCTGTTTGAGACTGATAACACATCATAATGCCAACTTATATCAATGTTAGTCCAGATTACTGACAAATGTACATTCATTGCATTTGTGTCTTGCTTAAAAAAATAAGTAAAAGAAAACAAAATATTAAGTAAAGGTAAAAGGAGTGAGAATAAGAAAATATACAGTACATTTTGTAATTAATAATGATAATAATACTATAATTATTAAATACAGAAAAAAAATCCATTCAACCACCTAAGGAAAACAACAGAGAACCTGGAAGAAATTTCAAGTATTCATTTTGATTTTTCGATGCAAAAGCTGGTTGATGGATAAACTACCTATTCTTCACAAGAATTTTTTTTTTTTATTCTGATGATATAGACAAGATATAGCTCACCAAATTTTGATGTGGAAGAGACAAAGGTTATCAGCTGGTACCAGAAGTATTCTTAAAGGAGCACTATTTGGGTTTAGAAAAATACAGTGAGAGAGAACTTGAGAATATCTGACTTTATTGCTCTTAAAATGTGATTTATCTTTCCAGTGAACATACAGAAGAAAATAGAACAGAAACAGATAAAAGAATAGAGTCATCCAGGTGTCAGTAGTTTGCTACAGAATGTGCTGAAAGAGTCAGTGAAAATTTCTGCTTTCTTGGCATCTAGTCGGTGACATTTTAAGTACCTATGTTTTCATTATTTCTTAGAAAATTATTTCTTCAAATCTGATCTCTAATTTGAGTATTAATTCGTTTGTTTTTGTATCACCATACTGTTTAATTAACATCTACCTGACAAAACAAAAACAAATAAATGTGATATTTACTAGACAACTCCCATTGCTCCAAATAAATATCACCACTATCAGGCTAATATCTGATAATTATAGATTCTTTTATTTCCTCTTACTTCTTTAAATCAAGTACTTACTGATATACCATGAACATATAATATCAAATATTCCAATTCTTACATTCACTCTACCCTCTTGATCCAATTATCTGGTATATATTAAGCATTAATAAATATTATCAGATACAACTATCCTTTAAAAACAATAGACATTTGTTAGTAGGTCATATAAACTGAGCAATTTGCCAATATCTTCATTTATTTAGTTAAACACAGTTAACTTATAACCTACAGCTAGTTCTTCCTCCTGGTTTCCCATGGAATCTTTCTCAAATGTGTAACATTCTTGTAAACTGAATTGCAAATAGAAGAGTACTGAAATTTAAATTGAAGTTTTTGGATTGCCATTACTGAGAAATAAATCTGTCCTAATTTTCTATAAATCTGGCATCTTTTAGGGGAAATATCTGGGGTAACATACTAAGTGATTTAAGCTTTTGGTAGTTTACAAAGCAAGCCTCTTCTGACATTTGTTGTTGTTGTTGTTGTTTTTGTTTTTTAAACTACTGAAACAACATTACCTTGTAATACTGTAAATTTTGGTATTTCTAATAAATGGCCCATTATTTTTACACACTTTTTATTTTATAGTAGATCCTTGCCATCTCTCTGTCTCTCTCTTTTCCTGATTTCTTATTTATTTATTTATTTTTAATTGAGGTAACATTGTTTCTGGCTTAGGGTTATAATAGGATCACTTTCTTCAAGTGTGTGCTATCTCTCCATTACTTCTAATTAGTTATTTTAATGCTTCAGTAGATTTGGAGTAGAGAGAGTCAGACTGGTTATCTGTTGTGTAACTTCAGGGACTACTTCAAGGACTTTCATGGAAGTAAAAATAATAAAAAAATAAATAAACTTTGATTCCATTTTTACTTATATTTTTGGGAATCATTCTAACACTTTGGGCATCAGACCTACTTAGAAATCTGAGCTTTTATTTTCTTTTTATCTCTGTGACACTAATACTACAAAAATGCTTACCAAGCTCTTGGATGATTTAATGAAAAATCCTAAAACTGACACTGCGCTTAAGACCCACAAGCATTAGACACATGATGGGTGTGTAATATTATGAGAAAAAAAATATTTCAGGATAAAAGAGACACAACTAAATTCATCATGATATGGCCCTCCCTGGTGGCACATCAGGTTGGGGCACTGTGAAGCTAAGCCAAGCCTATTCTTCAGTGTGAGTTCAATCCCCACCCTGGAGGTGACCCACATGGCACAGCAGACCTCTCCTGTCTCATCCACTGCTCCCCTCAGCAGTGTACTTTGTCAATCTGCCTGTTCTGCTTCCCACTGTTTCTGGTGAACCCTCTTGCCTCCCCTACACCTCTAGACTATACCACATTTCTGTATGCATATATAAATACAATCTTTAGGGAAAAAATTATCATGATAATTACTAATAGTAAGGTTCTTTTTCATTTCCGCTTCTGCACATGCTGCCTAAGAAAGTAGAGAAGGTAGATGGAAACTTCATTTTTATTCCTTCAACATTACATTTGGGGAAATATTCATCAATTTTAAGGTCTGATCATCTTAACATTCTGTAGCATTGCATTAAGTTAAATACACCGTTTTTACCATTTTAATAAAGACACATTTCAAGGATCAAATAACATTACCATTTCTCTGATACGTCTGAGATAAAAATTTATATGTGATTCTACTTTAAAAGAAACAAAACAAAACCTACTACACCGAATTTTTTTAAAAAATGCATAATTAAATCCTTTTTCCTCCCTTCCTCCATCCCTTCAGCTCTTCCTTCCTTTTTTTTTTTTTTTTTAATGACCATTAAGTTCAAAACTCACACTGCACATGAGAGATTGCACACCACAGTGACTAATGGAAAGGGTTTAGGGTAAAACATATAAATGCATTAATTTATTCATGTGATAAATATTTATTGGCCATTACTGAGGGCAAAGTGTTATATTACAGGATGGGAAGCAGTGTTCATTATAAAAGTTTTGCTGGCTCTTGCTTTTAGTCAGCTTGATGTCAAATTGGTGAATCAACCAGAATCAGACACTTTTCAGCTAACTGACATTGGCAAGTTAATTAGCCTTCCTAAGTCTCCAATTTCCTTACTTGTGAAGAGTTAGATTTCTGGGATGTGTTATATGTATGCCTATATCTACATACAATTAGGTAATTAAGTGTGTGTGTGTGTGTGTGTGTGTGTATGTTTGTTGTTTGTAAGGAAACTGAGTTAAGAATAGGCACTTTTTCATTTTTCACATAACAGAAAACCCATACAACAGAAGGATTTTGCATTTGCAGCCATGTATGTGTTGTGTGGCTATGGGCACTCAGCAGTGTAAAGGGGGTTGGCAGGGGCTGCTTTTCCGACTCTGTCAGTGTTAGAGTGTCTCTTGCTCTGCCTGCCTGTGTGTAAAGTCCCCTGCTTCAGCATTAAAGATCTGCCAACTCTACTGAAGATTTCAAAATTCTCTTTATCTGTGAAAACTGACAATTTACCCAGCCCGAGATGGTTGCACAATATTGTTAAAATGAAATTAATTATTGTGTATAGAATGTATAATATTTTACCTGGAACATGGTTACCTGCTGACAATAATAATCATTACATCAGAGTGAAAAATCTACCCATAGATTACTTTTCAAAAAATATATATATATATCAATTCATGCATACAGAGCTGGCATACAAAGTAGAAGTGCTGGAGTGGTGAGAGGCTTCACCAGAGACAGAATGGGGAGCAGCACAGGCAGATCAACAAATTATACTCCTGGGCGGGCCAGGAAAGGTCCTAGGATGTGGATCACCTCGTGGCTGGGTATCAAATTCGAACTAAAGGGGCTGTGTCCAGCTTGCAGTGCTGTATCCTAACCCGTTGTGCCACCAGGGAGAGCCCCAGGGATTATTTTTATAAATATCAATTTCATCCTAGAATCGACTTTAATATACATATTTGAAACAACAAGCAGAAAGTTTGCTAGAGAGTATTCTCGTACTCATCCCTGCAGGAAAACGAAGAAAACAGGGTCTGACAAAAGGAGGAGTAAAACTACACAATTGTACTTTCCTAGATGATCACACAGGGGACCTAGAGTGACTCCACTCTGTTGTCCTCAAGTGGGCAAGAAATATTGCATCTGTAAGTTATTAAACATTGATGGTCTCTAGAGAGTGGGTAACATTTAAGATCTGAAGTTCTATATTTAAAATATTTATTCAACATAAGTTTGAACATGTCTAGACAAAGGAAATATCCTTTTTAGTCTAATTATAAAGCATTACTTGGCATTAAATATATACGTAGATGATATACATTTATATTCATATATGTGTGTATGTGTGTATTTCTAGTTGCCATAGTACAAAGACAAATAAACAATTTCGTCATCATCATGTTAATCATTGTTAATCCTGTCTAAGGCTCCTGGGATGGCATTCCCAGGAAATGTTCAGACAAGCTTAGTCACCTCTTTTTCAAACTGAAGTTAAATTTTCTCAAATCCATGTTATTGTGCATTTTTTTCACCAATTTAGTTAGAAAAAGGCTATTTATTAATTAGTAGAGGATGAATGGATGCCAAATTTAGTGATTGATTAGTTAAGTCTGAAGATGATTATAAAATGTGTTCATTATTTCCCTATATGTTTTCTTCCTATTTCTTCACTGAAGCTATTAATGGGTATTCTATTGAATCCAAGATGACTGGTTTTAAAAGGCATAATTTTTATAACTTTTAAGAAAAATACAAAACACACAGTGCTTAAAAACCACCCCCTCCTTTTTTTTCTCATTTTACTATCTGCGTGACCCATTAATCACTCAGAACAGCCTCTCATTGCAATTACTTCTGTCCTCTGTTCCTTGGCTTAGGCTTGACAGACAGTCCTTTTCCATTTAATTCAGTGTTACAGTTTCATTTTCATGTGAGTATATTTTGGCTTTACATTTCATAAGATATTTGGTTTTTATTTCAGAAGAGAATATAAAATTGAACACAACACAATTACATTTTTTTTCAATAATATCAGTTATATTCTGATCATTTCTTTCCTTGGCTTTGTGTGTACAAAATAACATTTCCTGTAATAGGGAATCATAGAGAAAATGATATTTATTACATATAGAAATTGCTTTGTAACTGATGCAAAATACAAGCCTAGTAATAATGCTAAGGTGCATCGTTTAATTTTCAATTAGGCAGAATGACAAGAGGCTAGAATTAGTGGGGGAGGGGAACAATATTATAGTTACTGATTAATGAGTTTCATAGTTTTGTTTTGTTTTTCTCCTGAAGTTGTTCTTTTTTTCTTTTTATTGTGAACTACATTGGTAATTGTTAGAAATGTTATTAGGCAACAACTGTCTATTGAAAGTTTCTTACACAGATTAAAACTAATTACATGATTTTTTGTTGATTTTAAAATGGTTTTCTCCAAATATTCTTCTTAAAGTGTTTTCCTATAAATATTCTTCCTTAAAAAAAAAAAAAATTTTTTTTAGATAATAGATAAGTACTTCCTATCAGCATTATAATTTGAATTCAAGTGAAAGAAGAGACAAATATAAAAGTATGCTAAAGTAAACCAGTATTTGACCAGAGATCTTCTGATAACAGAAGCATCATAGTAATTCATAAGTGAATAATTCACATGATAAAAACACCTTAAGTTAACATCCATCACCTTACATAGTTACAGTTTTTCTTGTGATGATAATTTTAAGATCCATTCCTTTTATAACCTACATTTAAACAGCATAGTATGTTAACTACAGTTACCATTTTGTATATCACATCTACATATTTACTGTATAACTGTAAGTTTGTACCTTTGGACCACCTGTACCCATCACCCATTCCCCATCTGTCAACCACCAATATGTTCTCTGTCCTTTAGATGTATTTTTTTTTCTATTTTTGATTCCATCCATAAGACTGATCATTGGCATTTGTCACTTCTCTGACTTATATCACTTTGCATAATGTACTCAAGAGCCACATGTAAACAGCAGATTTTATTTTATTTTATTTTTTTGGCTAAGAGCATTTGAATTATATATATATATATATTTTTTTTTTAAAGATTTATTTATTTGTGCATACAGAACTGGGGTACAGGCCAGAGGCTCAGGGGCGGCGAGAGGCTTCACCAGAGACAGACAGAGTGGAGAACAGAACAGGCAGATCGACGAAGCACACTGCTGAGGGAGCACCGGGCGGGTCAGGAGAGGTCTGCCACGCCATGTGGTCACCTCCGGGGCAGGCGGGAATCAAACTCATGCGGAAGCGGCTTTAGATTCTCAGTGCTGTGCTTTAACCCGCTGCGCCACCAGGGAGGGCCGCATTTGAATTATATTTATTAAAAAAATAATAATAGGCCCTCCCTGGTGGCGCAGCGGGTTAAAGCACAGCACTGAGAATCTGAAGCCACTTCCGCATGAGTTCGATTCCCGCCTGCCGCCTGCCCTGAGGAGACCACATGGCGAGCCAGACCTCTCCTGACCCGCCCGCTGCTTCCCTCAGCAGTGTACTTCGTAGATCTGCCTGTTCTGCTCCCCACTCTGTCTCTGGTGAAGCTTCTCACCGCCCCTGAGCCTCTGCCTGTACCCCAGTTCTGTATGCACAAATAAATAAATCTTAAAAAAAAAAAAAAATAAATAAATAATAATAAGGGCCCTCTCCGATGATGCAACTGGTTAGGACACAACACTGCAAGCTAGCTGCTGCTGCTTCAATGAGGGTTCTATCTTCTATCCCGGAGATGATCCACATGGCAGACAGGCCTCTCCTTTCTTGCCTGCTGCTCAGCAGTGTATTTCATCTATCTGCCTGATCTGCTCCCCACTCTGTCTCTGGTGATTCCTCTCACCATCTCAGCACCTCTAGCCTGTACCCCAGTTCTGTATGCAAAAGAAAAAAAAATATTACATCTTTTTAAACTGGGTTAATCTTTTATATTTTCTTTTGTCCTTCCAATTTCTCTTATGTTCCAAGCCTAAAGTACTAAAGGGAAATTTGAAAGAATTTACTATTTTCCAAAATTCTGTGAAATGTTTTTTTTTAATTCTTACTTTTTAACTCAGTCTACAATTAACAGTACACTATCACATGAGAAAGAATATAAACATGCAAGTTATAACTAAACAAGTGAAAGATTAAAGTTACCTCTGGCCTGTACCTCAGCTCTGTATGCATAAATAAATAAATCTTTTAAAAATAAAATAAAATAAGTAAATATATCCATACATTATCCTTTATTTTTGCATAATGTATGATTTCCCCATCACCAATTCCCTGGTACACCATCACCATAGCCCCTTTTGGTGATTGAAATATATTAATGAATGAATGAATGAGTGACTATATACATATATTATTGGATGGGTACTCAACTTGTTCTCATACCTTGGCTAATATAAATATTTCTACAGTGAACGTGTTTGTACATACATCTTTTTCCTAATTTCCCGTTTCTAATTATTCATCATTAGAGTCTTGGGAATCCAAGTGAATTCTCCTATAGTGAATCACCCATTAGTTTTAGATATAAACATTTTCAACATTATTAGCAAAGCAATTCAATACTCCTTTAGGAGGACATTACAGCATGATTAAATGGGATTTATTCTAGGGAAAAAAAACGTTGGCTAATCCACAAACCAATCTGTATTACAGAACTCATTAACAACATGTGGGATATAATTTATATAATCTTTTCAATAGATGGAGAATAAAAACCTCTGACAAAATTGAACATCAGGGCTTCCTGGTGACATAGGAGTTAAAGTCTTAGCGCTGTCAAGCTATCACCAGCTACTGCAGCATAAGCTCAAACCCAGTCAGGGAGCTAACCCATATGGCACAGTAGACTTCTTCTGCCTCACCCACTGTTCTGTGCAGTGTCTTTCAGTAGATCTGCCCATTCTGCTCCCCACTCTGTCTTTGGTGAATCAACCCAGCCTTCAGCCTACATCCTAGTTCTTGCAGACATAAAGAAATAAAAATAAATCTTAAAAAAAATCAATATCCATGTATGATAAAACACTCAAAGGTGAATATAGAGTGAATGCAACTCTGCATAATAAAGACTACATATGACAAGTCCATGGCTACAATGATACTCAATGATGAGGAGCAAAGTGTTTCCTCTAAGGTCAGAAGCAAACCAACAGTACCCTCTTTCAATTCTTTTTTCAGCATATTATTGGATGTTCTACCAGGTAATTAAGCAATAAGTTAATTAAAGTTCTTTATATTGTACAGGACAAACAAGATTGATACTATTTATTGATAACATGATGTTGTATAAAGAAAAGCCTGAAGAATCCACCAAGATAACCTATTAAACTTCAGTGCACTTGAAAAGAATGAATAATGTATATTTTATTGTTTATGGATGGAAAATTCTATATATATCTAATTCTTTCAGATAAAATTTTTCTTTTAAGGTCAATGTTTCCTATTGATTTCCTGATTTGATTTATCAATACACAGATGTAAGTGAGGTATTAAATTGTACTATTATCATTTTATGTTCATTTATTTTTCCCTTTATGTCTATTGATATTACTTAATATGCACACACACCTATAAATGTTCAGCTATATATTTTATTTTAATGAATAGACACTTTGAATACTACCCATTGTCCCATTCCCATTGAAGTTTCATGAAGGGCAGATATTTGCTTAATACTTAATCTACTTCTAGTAGTGCCTGACATTCACTAACAATTTATTAGTATTTAATAGTACAAACAAAGATCTTCTACCATAATTTCTGTCCTTATTGATTTAAATTAACTAATATGAAATGCTCTTTCCCTTGATAACTTTTATTGAAATTGGTGTTCAATCCTTTGATCTGTATAGATTATTATATCATTTAGATTATATACTACTATGAATTGGGCAGGTATCTTTTGCTTCATTTCTTGAAAGCAGTGAGAAACACCTTCTCTTAAGGGACATGCCAAACTTCCAGGTGTGTTTTGAATTTCGAAGGACATCAGGGATGCCCTTCAGTTATATCTCCCCAATAAGGGAATAAAACATTCTATGTAACTACAGCATATGACCAGAGGAAATGTTTCATAATTACAAAACCAGTATGATGACAGCTATTAAAAGAACTAAAAAAAAAAAATCTTTAAACAGATTATGTTAATATTATAGGAAATTAATTAGAAAGGAATTATTGTGAATGACAACTTTTTAATGCCTTTTTTTCCTCAAGTGTCAACATGAAAAAAACACTTTTTGGGCCAAAATCAGGAGTATTCAAACAATCTTTTTATATTTTAAACTCAATCCCATTGCCTTTAATATATGCAAATATTTTAGATTTTGAAATGTGAACACATCGGACAGTATATTTTTTATAATAGTAAATGGACTCTTCATATTGGTCACATTAAACTTAAAATATACCCTCAACAAATGACTGTGATCCATTTTGACACTGGTCTATTAATGTGAAGAACAAGTAAATAGATTACTTCATTAGAATAAAAATGATGAGTCTACTAATTGAGGCAGTCCAACAAATAAGTGAGAGAACAAACTATAATCACATATTAATTTTACAAAGCATTTCAAAATATAAATTTAAAGGAAAGTAATAGAAACTCACAATACTGTGATGTCAAGACATCTCTATTAGTGTTAAATGAATGTGTGTGTATATACATAAATGTTATGAACAAAGGCATCAACAGAAATTATTAATCACTGAAAAAAATTAAATTACTTAATGAAATATTAAATAAAAACAAATATTTTCCATTTTTTATTGTATCATCTTAAATTGGTTTGTTGCCACTTATTCCTAGTGTAACCTGCATGTATCATAGAGTTGTGTATGCTAAAAACAAAATACAATTTTGTATTATAGTTTTGTTTTATTTACAAATATGTTTTATACCTTAGATGTGAACAAATTTCCTTCTAACATTCAAATTAAAATATATTCTATAGACATTTCTAAATAACATTGCATGATGTTTTCTACTTAATTTTGATTTCCACTATTATTTTCATTCTATCCAGTTAATTCTGGATAATTACATAAGGGTCTCTTTAATACATTTTCTTTATATTAATTTTGTATCTTGTTTTCTATTTCCCTGAAGAATTCAATATAAATTTTTGTGTAAAATGGTCATTTTAATGATATGAATTCTAATACATGAACAGGGAATATTTCTAATATCTATATATCTTTATCTATTTCTTTTAAATATTTTATAGTTATCATTGTACAGGTCTTTCATAATCTTTGTTAAGTTTACTTTGTATGTTTTCTCACGTATTTATTTATTTGAGTCATACTTGTACATATGATGGCTTTCTTAATGTATCCCTTTCCTAGCTCATTGGTTGCACATAGGAAGCAATAAGCAACCACTATTACTATATTTTTGTGCATTGATTTTGTACCCAGCCATATTATTGAGCTGATTGATTTATGTTTTCAATTTTTTTTTCTGGGGGTAAGTTATTACAGTTTTAATACATAAATAGAAAAGAACCCAGATATCCAAAGAAATCTTGGAAAACAAGAAAAGAATGATACTATCACAATCCTAATCTTCAAACTATGCTATAAAACTATAATCATCAAAACCAGTATTGTACTGGAACAAAACATGTACAGAAAATAATGGAGAGTCCAAAAATAAACACATACCTAAAAGGACAGTTGATCTATGACAAAGGAGCCAAAAGGAGACATTGGAGAAAATAAAACCTCTTCAAAAAATGATGTTAAGAAACCTGGACAATCACGTGCAAAGGAATGAAATTAGAGCACCATAGCGCAGCAAACATGCACATTAAATCAAAATGGATAAAAGATTTGGATGTAAGTGCTGAAATCATAAAACTTGCAGAGGAAATGAGGCAAAACATTCAATTACATAGGCTTCAGTGCTTTCATTGTATTCTTCTCCAACAACAAATAGAAGAAAGAAGATAAACTATTGAGACTACTTCATACTAAAAGGTTTCCACATGGTGAAAGGTACTATTGTTAAAGCAAAAATGCACCCTTATTAACAAATGGATTTTTTTTGTTCTTGCTTTCATTTTTTAAAAATTATATATGTATATATATATATGTTTACACCATTCTTCATTTTTGTACAATGTATGTTTTCCATCTTGGTTTGCACATTTCATAGCTGACAAAGCACAGCTGATATCCATCCAATATTTACAAACTTATACAACCAAACACAAGAAAATATATAGCAAATCAAAATATGGGCAGAAGAGTTAAATAGGCATTTTTCAAGAAGACATGAAGATGGCAACAGGCACATGAAAAAATGCTCTTTATTTTTATCATCAGGGAAATGCAAATCAAAACCATAATAAGAAGCTATCTCATACCTGTGGGAATGGCCGATATCAAACTAGAACACCAAGTGTTGTGGGAATGTGGACAAAAGGAACATTCTTTCACTGTTCTTGAGAATTTAAAAGAGTCTAATCTGAATGGGAAAATGTATAGCATTTTTTTAAAGTATTACATATCAATCATATGATCTACATTTCTACTTCTATGTATGTACATTAATTTGAAGTTATGTATACATCCATAATATTGTTGCATCATAATAACAATATTGTTGTTTCCATAACTAAGGTATGGATACAAACTAAGTATTCAAACAGAATAGTGTATTAGGAATAGGCAGTATATACATGAAATGGAATACTACCAATCCCTAAAAAATATAGAGTTATCATTTGCAAAACATCATAAGAGAAATAAATCTAAAGGAGAAAGCAAATATTGATTGCTGTCACTTACATGTGGAATGTAGAGAAACAAACAAAATGGTTTGATAAAGCCAACAATTAAAAAATCCTAAAAATCTAACAGTGGCACTGTGGCTACCAGAAGGAATGGGGGTGATGAAAGAACAAAGTAGAAAGGGAACACAATGGGTGATGGGTGTGATGTGTTAATAATGTCTGAAAGGGGTGATCTTACACTCCAAATCAAATACAATATCATAAGTCAATGTTGCTTCAATAAAATGTGAATAATAAGAAGAAAATAAAAATGAAAAACTGCTAAGAAATTTTAATTATAAAATAAATTATCAATTAAAATATTAATGTTTTTGTAAAATCTCTTGAAAGATTAAATGTGTATAGTGACCCATTTTAGAAAATACATGGAAATGTTTTGTAGATAATACCCTTCACATTGAAGCACTCACCTTAAAGGTAAATATCATCCTAATTTTATAAGATGACTACTATAGTTTTACAATCAAATATAATATCTATGGAATCAATTATTGGAGGATCTATAAAGATATTTTCTTGGAAAATGCAATATGTGAGTTTCTAACTAGTTTTATTGAAGTCCATAGTGCAGTTAACAATGAGTTTATCAGAAAATTTAAAGTTGTTTAACACCTGTAGGATATGATCCTGTATATCTGAATTATATACAACGCTGTAAATCAATATAACCTAAACAATTTTTTTTTTAAGATTTATTTATTTTGTGCATACAGAACAGAGGCACAGGGGTGGCGAGAGGCTTCACCAGAGACAGAGTGGGGAGCAGAACAGGCAGATCGACGAAGTACACTGCTGAGGGGAGCAGTAGGCGGGTCAGGAGAGGTCTGCCATGCCATGTGGTCACCTCCGGGGCAGGCGGGAATCGAACTCATGCGGAAGTGGCTTTAGCTTCTCAGTGCTGTGCTTTACCTGCTGCGCCAGCAGGGAGGGCCATCCTAAACAACTTTTAAAAATAAAGTTGCATATATAATTGAAAATTAAATTAGAAGGCCTCTCCAAGGAGTCGTTACGTTAAGTCTCAGCACTAGAAAGCTATTAGCAGCCACTGCAGCAACATGATTTCAATTCCTAGCCAGAGAGCTTTTGCAGGCAGAGCAAACCTCTCCTCTCTCCTCTGAGGCTCCCCTCAGCAGTGAATTTCAGTAGCTCTGCCTGTTCTGCTCCACACTCTGCTTCTGGTGAATCCTCTCACCTCTCCAAACCTCTGGCCTATATCC
Organism: Condylura cristata; assembly: GCF_000260355.1. Taxonomy (NCBI): domain Eukaryota; kingdom Metazoa; phylum Chordata; class Mammalia; order Eulipotyphla; family Talpidae; genus Condylura; species Condylura cristata. Next base: position 6,289,671 of record NW_004567113.1, read on the forward strand.
AAGTTCTTACATGAATAAATTAATACATTTAAAAAATAAGCCAAGTAAAAGACAATGGTAGAATTGCTGTTCTTGAGAAAGCTTTATTTGACTTCATAAAACTTGAAGAAAGACTTGAATTTTGGACAAATGAAAATAATATTAGTACAACAAAATGCAGCAAGGTGGTAATGAATGTTTTTAAGATCTACTTGCCTATATAATACCCAGTGGTTAAGGAATTAAGGTGGAAAGGGATTCTTAAATAAGCTTACTTCAAAAATATGTTTATTATGATTGTATATTTTTAATAACTGAAATGATTAAAAAGAGCAGAGGCAGAAAATTTGATATACTTTGGGTTTTATTGAAAGGTTAGTTAAGCATTAGTGAATATTTATGATGTCAAGATATGTGCTGTGTTCTATGTCAATCCCTCTTAAAAAGAAAAAATGTATACCTGTTTTAATGATGAGGAAACTGAAACCCTTACATCTAACTGTTTCAGGTTTCCAGGTGTAATGAGTAGCCAAATGTAAACTGGAGCACAAACATTTGGATTTGAGAATCCAAACTTCTAGTCAGGGCTTTCTCAATCACTGCATTATTTACATTTGGGATTCTGAAAGTCCTTGTTGTAAGGAAGCCTTACACAGTGAATGATGCTTAGCAACACTCCCTGGCCATTCTTGTAGGTACAATTAGTACTTGTACCCAATTATGACGACTAAAATGTATCCTGAAATTTCCAAAATTAACTCTGGTTGCAAAGTTGTCCCCAGCTTAGAATAATTGGCCTAAACTCTAATTCTTTCTTAAATTAGAGAGGTTAGGCCCTCCCTGGTGGCACAGCGGGTTAAAGCAAAGCACTAAGAAGCTAAAGCCACTTCCACATGAGTTTGATTCCCGCCTGCCCTGGAGGAGATCCACATGGCTTGGCAGACTTCTCCTGACCCACCCGCTGCTCCCCTCAACAGTCTACCTCGTTGATCTGCCTGTTCTGCTCCCCACTCTGTTCCTGGTGAATCCTCTCACCCTCCGCATCTCTGGCCTGTACCCCAGTACAGAACTGGGGTACATACAGATGAATGAATAAATAAATCTTTAATAAATTAA
>NW_004567113.1:6290865-6300835 GCF_000260355.1 Condylura cristata
ATTAATAATTGTCCCATTTATTAAACCAATTCAATTAATAGCTTAATATTAAATTAATTATGTAATAATGTATTGATATATCATCAATTTTTTTTTAGTTTTATTTACAAATTGTATAATTCCTACTATTGGGTCAGAATAGACACTTTTCTATGTTATTACAACTACTATTTTCTAAATTAATAATTGTCCCATTTATTAAACCAATTCAATGTACTAATAAATATTGTAAGCATTTATAAATATAAAACTTTTTGAGCAACAGTAATAACCACATATGATTATGGTACATAACATTCAAATGTTTCTTCATTTATATTAACCAGTAAAGAAGTATTATTACAAAGGAGTATAATTAGACAGCATCTAACTCAGTGCTCTTAAAAGATAACTTTTGTGCCCTCATAAGTAGTGTAATGGGTTGGAGAGCAGCACTACAAAGCTAGCTGCACCCACTTGAGCATGGATTTGATCCACGTTAAGGAAGCTGACCCACATGGTGCAACAGACCTCTCCTAACCTGCCCTCTGCTCCACTCTGCACTGTATTTTGTCAGTCTGCCCATTCTGCTCCTCACTCTGTTTTTGCGGAATCGTCTCTCCCTCCCTGCCTCTCTGGCCTGTACTCCAGTTCTGCATGCACAAATAAATAAATCTTTAAAATACAAAAAACTAACTTTTCCTCTACATGTTGTATATTGAAAAGGTTAATGGTGAGGGATTACTTAATAAGCAAATGACCTTGATTTTTTTTTTTTTTTCACTAAATAATCTACTGGTGTGAAGTAAATCACGAGACCTGAAGTGTGCTTCTTTCTCAATGAAAATATCCATGGAAACTCAAACGACATTTGTTAAAAATAACAAATTGTAATTAATCAGCAATCATTAAAGAATAGGATTTCTGAAGTAGGTGAAAATACCAAGACAGTTCTTTCTGGAAACTTTAGTAGTCTCAGTTGTGGCCTTTGTTTGTATGCTTAGATGTGGAATCAGTCTTCAGTGATAAGGAGTTTTGTTAAAGGTCTAAGAAACATAACAGCACAGGGAAATTGTATACAAAAGAAGTTCCTGCTTCACAAGCAGGAAGCTTTGTAATAAGTTCAAATAATAATCAAAAAGAAACATTCAAAGGTTCTGGCAGACAAAAACCTTTTTTTTTTTTTTCAGATTGCACAAATTACCAAAAGGAAATTGTCTAGAGTTAAATTACTTCTTCCAGCTCAACCTCATTCCTAAATTCTTTTGGGGTTACTAAATCCTCCCGGTGGGCATTAAGGATTCAACCAAGGTTAGAGGACTTATACAAGATAAGTGAGGTGAATGTTAATAAGGTAGGCTAAAGGCTGAATTTGAAAGAAAAAGGCCACAGAATCTTCTTCCTCTCAGGAGAAAAGTAAAAACTTGCAGCAGTTTTCTGATAAGTCACTAGGCATATGCTTGACTGTTACTCTTATAACTGAAATGTATAAACACTGGCAGTATTAAATCCTGAGGATTTGATAAGTTGTCTTTCGCTTAAAAACTCTGTGTGTGTGTGTGTGTGTGTGTGTGTGTGAGAGAGAGAGAGAGAGAAAGAGAGAGAGAGAATGTGAGCATGTGTGTGAAAATGTATATATGAGCTCTCCTGCTGGCACAACTGGTTGTGACTCAGCACTGCAAGCTAGCAGTAGCCTCTTCAGTGAAAGTTCGATTCCCATGGTGCAGAAGACGTTTCATGCACGGCTTGCTGCTCCCCTCAGCAGTTTACTTCATCAGTCTGCCTGTTCTGCTCCCCACTCTGTCTCTGGTGAATCCTCTGACCACCCCTGCACCTCTGGCCTGTACCCCAGCTCTGTATGAATAAATAAATAAATCTTAAAAAAAAAAGAAAATATATATACACATGTGTGAGTGTGTTATAACCCTCTCTGTGTGAATAATTCTCTTCAGTTAAAATGTGATTTAAAGAATTTAAAAATATTACTGCTTATTAAAATAGCAATTTTTTATAACTAAGAAATTCAAAAGAAATCAGAGAAAGCATAACTGCACAATCAATATTCTAGAAATACCATTTATAAATGTAGAAAGATAACAATTTAAACTTATTTTATATGACTAAGGGATATGAAAAAGAGATAATTTTATAAGTTTACACATTGTGAAATGAATTTTGATATTCAATCCATAATAATGGAAAACTGTGGTGGTATACCATGGCAACAACATGAAAAATGAATGTGTTTTTTAGAATCCCAAACACAGCCTCCTAACACATAGTGTATTTTGATTTTTTTTTATATTGTGAATTTATTTTATAAAGTATTTTATTTATGTATACAGGAACTGGGGGATAGAGCAGAGATTCAGGAGGTAAGAGGATTTTCCAGAGACAAAGGGGAAAACAGAACAGGCAGATTGACCAAAATACACTCCTGAGGGGAGCTGCAGGTGAGACAGGAGAGGTCTGCTTTGCCATGTGGGTCACCTTCTTTCTTGGGAATAAAACTCATTGCTTCAGTGACTGCAGGTAGCTTCCTAGTGGTATGCTCTAACTTGTTAGACCACCCCATGCAAGGGAGGGCTCATTTAGTGAATTTTTTTTAAAGAAAATGGTATTCAAAAAATAATCATACAATGCCTCAATGCCTTTTGTGCTAATAATTGAAATCTTTGAAGTCAATTGTGAATTGATGAGATAAATACTTCTTACATATGTGAATAGACAATATATATGTATGTATATCTAAGATTCCAGCTTATTGTTTATTCATCTTGTTTTCTTATACATATTAGCTTGGTTAAAAATCACATGAGCCCATCCATTACTTCCTTAAATGATCGTATCTTATCAGCAAACTTGTCTTATAAGCCCTTCTGAGAGTCTATTAAAATTAAGTCATGATTATGTAACTAGGAATAGCACATGAAAAGGTAGTGATATAAAAATACAGCTAGTTCACACTGTTTAGCTGTTGTTTTATCAGTATAATGTAAACCAAGTTGATTTTTCATAATATTTGACTCACTGCATAAAAGAAGACATAATTAAATGGATGGTATAATTGGAGGATACTACAAATAAAAGTACAATTATGAAATATCAGCTATGGTATAAATTTAAATTCATAAATATTTTTAATAAATACCTTCCACAATTGTTTTACTGGTAAAACATTCTGTCATTGTATTTGCCCCCCCCCCCCCAGGGTTTATTACATTAATCATGTCCAAGTACCACGTAGACATTTCTTCAAGATAGCTTTCAGTATAACATTATAAATCATTAGTCATTTTAACCTCTGCTTGAATCAGTTTATCAGATTGTTCCTTAATAAAAGGATTTGGAAGGAATCTTGGGGAGTGGTGGAATATAGAAGATTTGAATAAGTCTATAAAAACGATGAAGAAATGGGGAGACAGGAAGTAGACTGATAATAAACTTAAGTCCAAATTTCCCTCTCCCAACAAATACTCTCAAGTGTGTTTGTATAAAGAACCATTGATCTAAGCATGTCAGATTTATGCCGTACCTCACTGAACCCATTGAAATATTTTCACAATACTCTTTCAATATTTAAGTTTACATATTTTGAGTCAGTTATACCCAGAATTAAAAAAAAATAAATAAATAAAGATGTACTTCAAATATGATTTTACATTTCTATTCATTTTGTATTAACTTTGGCTATATTTCCTTAATAAAAAATCAAGTGATATATAGGAAATATTAATGTGACCAGAAACTTCCATTTACATTTGATGATTTGGTGACATAATCCTATTTTGAAGTCCTTCAAAGACATCACAATATAAAAAGAATATTAGAAACATACAAAGTACAGAGAATGGTTCAGGATTTGTGATAAATAATATTCATTTTTATCTAGCATCTGATTTTTTAAAATGCTTTCATATAGTATAAATAAAGAATAAGACACAGCAGGGAATGAATTCCAGGAATGGAAAGTTATGGTAAGGATATCATTACCTACAAGATAGAACCAATTTATAAAAGAAGCATGGGACTTCAAAAATATATTCTTTCACATTTAAAGAGTTGAGCCTTGGAGATAAGAGGTTTATATAATAATAGCAATTTTTCAAATAGTCAACCATTTTATTGTACTTAGGATGAGTTTATTGGTATTAGAAACACTAGAGAGTGTAAATAGAAATTCTAAGATTTTTTCCCCCTTGGAAATGTTGCTGTATCAAAGCAAAAGTTTTTGTTTGTTTATTTTGAGAAACTCATGTAGCCTCAGATAACCTGCTAACAAAGAGAAAACAGATGGGTAAACGGCTTTAAAGTTAGTCAAACTTAAAACTAAGTAAAATTGATTTTTTTAAATAGGAAAAATCAACAAAGCACAAAATACAACGAGTGACACAAATCTTACAAATTGCTAATTTCTAAAAATACATTGTCAATTATTTTCAATCTATTGTCATCTTATCAGTTCTAAATATAACCTCTTTGCCACTGAAAATATAAGTATTTTCATTTTTATTTCATATTTTAGAATTCAAGATTTGGTAAAGACTAAATTTATGCAGTGCAATTCCTTCATTTTATAAGAAAATCGTGGCTAAAATGAATAAATGACTTCTCTGTCAGAGAATATAGACTACTAGTGGCAGTCACAGCTGCTACCAGATGTCTGGAATCATTTTTTGCTATTTGCATACAGAATCTAACGACATTCCTTTGTGCAGAGATATAAGATAGGCATTTGATATAGGAACTACAAGGACAAGAGAATTTACATTGGAATATTAATGATAACATAACACTACATTTCAGCAGTACTCATAAACTATAAAATGAAGTTTGAGTAGTATCTGTTAAGTTTGTTGGATAAAAAGAATGGATAAATAGGAAAAATTCTTAATGTAGCACAAAGAAGCATGTTGTATGAATTTATGAGAAATGGACAAGGGTAAATAAGTGAAGATAGTGTAAATATATGTGTGCTGATGTTTGCCAGCTGAGTTTGTCTATGATAGGCTTTATTTTAAGAGACAATATCATAAGGGGTATTAGATTAGGGTAGATTTATCTGAATTCTTCAGATTTGTGTCCTCCAGAGGCAAAAAACAAACACACAAACAAAAAAACAAACAAAAAAAAAACTTTTTTGGCTACAGAGGAAATGTCTCTTGTTTTTTAATACAGCCTATTTTGAAAGATCCAGATGATAGATTTATAAGACTGAGATAATTCCACCGGTATCCTGGCTATAGAAATGGTGGTTTTTACTCTTAACATCAGGACAAATTGGGACAAGTTGGATGATACTAAGATAGCAAATGAATTCTCCAAGAAAACTTTTCAAAATATAGTGGTTGTACTATTCTGAATTTTCAAAGAAATTACCCTTAATCATTATCAATGAGTCTGAGAAATGTGAAAATCTTAAACTGGCCCAAGAATAGATAGTGAATATCTCACACAGACTTTGTTAATATTTCTCACTTCCATAGCTTCTTCTTCCATCACCTTTTATTCTTTCATTCATTTATCCATTTTCTCTGTGCAGAAACTAAACAATACAAATACAACATGAGCTTCAAAGAAATCAAATATGTAGTCCAAGTTGAGAACTACTTTTTGTTTAACTATAAACCAATAATTGAGATTAACTAAATTGCTAAAATAATAACACAAATACCTCTCAAGCCAATAAGACATCCAGTAAAAATAAGCATTATTATACTATATGTATACTTCCAAGATTAAAATAGAGATTTCCAAGTAGTTGCTTTAATTTTGCACTGTGCTTTCAATGAAATTATCCAGAATGAATATAATGTGGAAAAATCCATTATAAGGAAAGCATCTTAGCATTATAAATACAGAGTAGGTAGGTGTTTACAGTCTATTTTGGAAGCTATTTTAATTTCCTGCTTAAATGGAATAGGATTGTTGCACAGATATGGTGCCAGATAATATTATACATGCAAGCTATTCTGTGTTTTATCTGCTAATTTACAATTATTTGAAATTTTAAATCAAATAAAGAGATATATTAAAGTATATGAAGAGCTCAGTGACATGACAGAATAGTATTTAGGAAGACTAACTAAATAATTCAATAATAATCTATCCAATGTAATTGTCACATTAAGACTACACAAAAACTGCATGCTATTTTCTACTCCTAACATGTATTGAAAATTTCACTTTATCGGGAATTCATTTATAAGGTAAGAATATTTTTTTTTAACTCCAAGGGAAAAAATATAAAATATGATATAAATGACTTGTAATTAACTATGTTGCTAATCATACACATAGAATAAAGATAAAATGCAAAGAAAATATATTATAGACACAAAATAAATTTCAATCCCATATTGTAAGAGTTATACATGTTGAATCTATAATGTACGTATTTCTGAAACAAAAGTCATATTATATGTGTCTATCCATTTGTCTATGATTTTGTAAAAGAACTTATTGGTCTTCTCCAGTAGTAAGAACAAATGGTGAACCATTTAGAAGTGAATATTGTATTCACAATTTTTGATAGGATAATTTTTTTTAAGATTTATTTATTTATTTATTCATACAGAACTGGGGTACAGGCCAGAGATGTGGAGGGTGAGAGGATTCACCAGAGACAGTGGGGAGCAGAACAGATAGATAGACGAAGTACACTGCTGAGGGGAGCAGCGGGCGGGTCAGGAGAAGTCTGCCGCGCCATGTGGATCTCCTCCGGGCAGGCGCAGGCACAGATCAAACGCAGGCGGAAGTGGTTTAAGCTTCTTAGTGCTGTGCTTTAACCCACTGCACCACCAGGGAAGGACATTTTATTCTAGAAAAGTTTATTAACAGAAAAGTAATCTATTACTCAATACTAAGTTGCTTTTTAAATTAATTGTTTTCATTGAAGCCAGCACTGGTTTACAGCACCGCATGATTTAGAGACATAGGATCACACCTTCTAGACACGTCATCCATTACACCCACCCCTATGGCACCAGAGTCCTCCACCATGTCCTCTGTGCACTACTGATCTGGTAAATTTAGTTTCACAATAGATATCAAGGTTTGTTTGCTTGTTTTTGTCTCACCTTTTGCTTTGTTTTTCTCTATTCCATATATCATCAAATCATTAGTGTTTGCCCCTCTCCTGACTCATTTTACTTATTATTATCTACCCCTCACCACCCCCCACCCCATTTCCATGTGCACAATCACGGGCAGCACAAGTTCTGTTTTGGACTGCCTTATGTTGTTCAAGGTCTTGTCAAGATGAAACTCTCCAAAAAAAAAAAAAAAAAGAACCTAACCAAGGGGTTTTTTTTTTCCTGTACTTATATAAAGGATCTGATGAATTTCCCAGAACTGTATGTGTGCATGTGCATACACACACACACACACAGATACACACACATACATATATACTTGGGTTCTGCAGACTTATTTGTGAACATTCTCATTTGGCTTGTTACTCTAATACATTTCTTTTATCTTTATTCTACATGTTTTCATCTTGAATACATTCAAATTACACACACACACACACCTATATATAAATCCTGAATTATAGTTTCTCTCTGAAAACTGAAAATCACAGACTAGTATGGAGTTGAGTGGTTCTACACAGGGGAAAGGGGATAACGGAAGCTCTCATTTGGAATTTAGGGGATTTATTTTTGTTGTTGTTGGATTTGTATTTATTGAATAGAGAATGAATAAAAACTCACCAGCTTTTCCAGCATTACCCGTTTCACAGTGATTTCCTTTCATACCACAATAGCTTAAGAAATGTTTTTACTGTGGCCAGTTCTAACAAAACATGCTGTGAACATTTCAACAGTAAAAAAAGAAAACACAATTGTACTGGAATGCTCAGAATGTCTCAGAACTTCCTACTGCAGATTTTCTCTAAGTCCTCTCTTCATGTGACACCAGCCTCTGTTTTTTTCAACTTCAGGACTGAGAGTTAAAGAGCTATACAAAGAGCAGCCACTCTTTGTGAGCTCTTCTTTCCTATGAAAGATAATTGTGGTTTATCACAGTAATACATTTTTTAAAATATTTATTTATTTATGCATACACAACTGGGGTACAAGCCAGAGGTGCAGGGGCGGTGAGAGGATTCACCCAAGACAGAGCAGGGAGCAGAACAGGCTGACTGACAAAGTACACTGTTGGGGGGAGCAGAGGGTGGGTCAGGAGAGGTCTGCCACAACATGTGGGTCACCTTTGGGGTAGGGATCAAACTCATGCTGAAGTGGCTTTAGCTTGTTAGTGCTGTGCTTTAACCCACTGTGCCACCAGGGAGGGCCTTACAGTAATACATTTTTAAAACTATGAATGTCTCTTATATAAAACATGTATACATTTTACAGTGCTTTGTGCAACCAAGAAGAAGGCAAGACAATTTGAAAAAGCAAAACACACAAGTGTATTTGAAGGAAAACCCTTTTGTTTTAAAATTAATTTCAAGTTTTTGTATAAGTACTTTGAATGTATTCAATGTGAAAACATGTAGAATAAGAATAAAAGAGCATTATATTAGAGTAGCAAACCAAATGGGAATGTTCACAAATAAGATCTGCAGAACCCAAGTACTGCAAAAAGAATTAGAATACCACTGCAAATGTCATCATTGACACTAAATATTTACAAATTTCTCAATAAACCATAGACATTGTTAGAAACTCCAACTATATGTCAGGCCTGGTTAATGTTTATTTAAGCTTAATTAAATTTACTGTAAGAATAATTACACTATGAGATATATAGGATTATATTAGAGATTCTCACAAATTCCTTTCCCTATCTTCTTGAGCTCTAAGGAGAGAGAGCAAAAGAGAGAAAATTCCTAGAATTGACAGTTAAAAATCTGACTGCTATATCAAAAATTAGCATTATTTGAGAAATGCAACATGATCAAACTGCATCCTATTTATCAATTAATACATATGTCTCCTTGTGTTTTGTATTATACAAATTAGTGCTATGGTAAATTCCAACTGCAAGTATATAGAGTGACACATGTAACTGTGAAAGTCACTATTTTAAGTGTGATTCTAATTTGGCAAAAAAAAAAAAAAAGAAATAGAAAAAAAGTGTATATATCCCACATTACAAGAACATTTTAGAAGTTGCTTATATCAAGGTCAAAACCACAGAATCACAACTAAAAATTCAGTAAATTTGCAATGCCTGAAGCAGTAGAGCAGAGATAGTGATCTTTCTTCCTTTCCCTTATGAGAGTTTACTCATAGGTTTACTGCACAAAGATATTCTTGCCCCCATGTACCCACACTTTCCAAAATGAACAAGCTCACTAATTATGGTCATGTACTGCTCAAATAAAACTAACAACTCTACTCAAAATACAACATAAGCATAGAGAGAAATCCCAAGTATTTTGACATTTACTCCCAAATTGTGTACTGTTCCCAGCAAAACTTACTTTATACTTTCAGGTGTATGCACAGAGAACTTTTATTTCTGCCTGCCCAAGAATCATGTAAGGAAATATACTAGGTATGAACCTATTACTAGTAAGGTGAAGTTTTGATTTGGTAGGTCACTGGTTCTCAACAGGGAACATTTTGTCTCTCAGGACACAGGGTAGTCTGTCACAACACAGAATTATCTAATCCAAGTAATACCAAGGTTGAAAGTCCTTCCATAAAATAAGACTAATTTTGTCCAAATATTTTCTTGAGTTGACTCAAGAATTCAAGAATGAAATATTTTCTTGATTCTGGCAATTTTATTGCTACAGTTCCAATTTACCAGTTAAGGCTAAGCCATCTGTCTGTTACTCCAATTTGTAACCACCTCAACTACTCACGTGGCGGTCTCTCAGTGTGGTGTCTGTCAACTTCCAGCACAGACCAGGAGCCAACAAAGGATGTCATTTAGCTGCAGTCAGCAGCTGCTCTTCATTTTCCTCCTTAAGAAGCACACTCCCTTATTGATTTTGGGCTACATCTGAAGCATCACTGCCTTTTTTTTTTTT
>NW_004567113.1:6301185-6301911 GCF_000260355.1 Condylura cristata
TGTGGCTGGATGTTTAAGTGGGAACTCTTGGTGAGCTTGTACACAATTGTCCAGGTCTGCAGAAGTTTTAATATATTTCCTTTTAACTAACAGTATGAATCAGTGATCTGAACAGATAATTGATAATTTTATGCTATCTTTTTTTCATGTAAGTGTATAATATTGAAGTATTTTTTTTAAACATCTTTAACTTTTGTTTTCTTCTGTCAAGTGAAGATGCATGGTTGTAATAAAATGATGATGTATGCCAGATGAAAAATGTGAAAAAACAAAAGAACATCTGTATTAGCCAGAATGTGAAACTTTATTGTCAAGTGGACAATAGCTCAAATTGATATATAATGACACAGCCAAGAATGCTGTAGACTTGAATGAGGTACCAAAATTTGGTCGTTGCTACTTTGCCATGGATTTTCATGTATTTCCTTATACTTCACAGTTGGAGATTTGGTTATATGTGTGTCTGCCAAATCAAGTTATTGATACAAAACACTCCAGTGTATTCCTGATTTCTTAAAAATAACTTAAACAGAGTGATATAGTTACTTGGGGGGAGGGAGGGAGGAACGGCCATTTCTGTGAAATAAAACATATATTGAACCATATAACTAGTAATCCTGCTCTGAGATTTGTATCCAAGTACATTAAAAAGCTATAATGAGGACCCTCCCTGGTGGCACAATGGGTTAAAGCACAGTCCTGAAGCTTGGCCGCAGCTGCTTCAAC
>NW_004567113.1:6302266-6306996 GCF_000260355.1 Condylura cristata
AAAAATAAAACAACTACCAAAGGGAAAAAAAAAAAAAAAAAGACTAGATAAGTTGCAGGTCTATTTTCCCAGCATCAACATCTCCAGCACTTTAGACACCAGACTTCACTTAAGTCAGCACTGACATGCATAACAAGATACTGTTAAGAAGATTAAGGGATCAAATGAGATATTAGAGTAATGTTCTTTGCCTAATTATTGGTAAATATCATATTAAGATGATGATTATTGTACATAAGGATGCCAGCACAGTAAATACAAATATGATTATCTGTAACAAAAGTAAGGATATTGATTATTTCATAAAAACTAAAATTTCATGGATATGTAAAGTTCTGTCACTAATCAAAATTATGTCAAAATATCAAAGATTAAAATTTCTCATTAAAAGGGAAATGATTTCATCTTCTTCACATTCTCTACAGTAATTTGCAGTAAATCATTACTACTCTCATGCTGATTACTATCTTCCTGTAATAAGAAAGTTTTTTTTTTTTCATTATTCTCAATGTGCAAATACATCCATCAAATCTAGCCAGTTATTACTTCTGTTCTTCCTCAATGCGTCAATATGTAGAGCTTGGAAGTCATCACCCTATTTTGAAGCTAAGGTAAAGTATATTGGTCTATTAAAATCAAGAGTCCTCAGGAACTTTTATTTTTGTTGTCATTATGTGTTAAAGTTCAAATTATGTAAGCTTACTGTTTACAAAGGAAAAATAAAACCAGTTTTTGAAATTTAGCTTCTCAGGATCATAACATATGCTGGTCACACTTAAACCGCTACATGCAATGCTTCTTTGTCTTTTGACCTGTTGTGTTTATCATGAAGAAATGCACTTCAGTTTTTCTTAAGTAGACCCACCCATAATATCTAGCATGTAACTCTGCCATAGACATTTAAGTGAGTTTCCCAAAGGAGCAAATATATATGAAAATAATAACTTATAAATTACCAATTATTGTCTCATCTATTTGAAGTGATTTAAAGCAACAGAAACCACTAGTTCAATTACTTAGGGACTCTCTCAGCATTTTGAATGGCTTGCAATATCTAAATAATATCAAGAGTCACTTAAAGAATTATTAGATCAGAATACATTGCTCAAGCTTTCTGGAGGGTGCTTAGAATATCCTGAAACATGAGTAGAGATGGTATCATTTTATGTTTAATTCAATTTGACAATCTATTGATCTAATACCATTCATTGGAATTATTGTTATTCCCCCCAATGATAAAATATTATATGTTAGAATAAATTGTGTTTTTGGAGGCTTTTTCTTTCTCTGTTTTGTTGGAAAAGTTATTGAATCCACTAGAAAATCTCTTCAAAATGTAATTTTAGTGTGATTTACACTTCTTGCCATTTATTCTAATATTTCTGAATACAATTATTTTCCTCTTCTTCTTCTTTGTATTTTCAAATGCCATTCCTTTCTGTTCCTCTTTGTCTAATGTAGTTTAGCATAAACAGTAACTAAAGCCTTGCCAGTGAGTTGTGTAGAAGCAGACCTTGAGTTAACTCAAACACTTAAGAATGTAGGCAGGATAGATTGGTAGATAGTCACTTTTTTTTTTTTTAAGAAAAGGGGCTCTCTCTGGTGGCTCAAGTTGGGCTCTCTCTGGTGGCTCAAGTTGAAGCACACCACTATGAAGCTCTTTGCAGCCACTGAAGCATGAGTTCGATCCCCTGCTGGGAGTTGACCCATATGGCCTAGCAGACTCTTGTCTTGCCTGCTGCTCTCTTCAGCAATGTATTTCAGTAGATGTGACTGTTCTTCTCCTCGCTCTGTTTCTGGTGAAATCTTTTATTCCCCCCTATCCCACACCTCTGGCCTGTAGCCCAGTTCTTTTATTCATAAATAAATAAATCTTTAAAGAAAAAAAAAAGTTATGGATTCTAGGCTAAATATCAGATTCCCAAAGATAATTTAAAATGTCTTTCCCCAGTTTTTTTTCAAATCTGTTAATCTGTCTAATAAAATTATTTGAAAACTTCTACGTCAACTAGCAAAATTGGGACTGTTCATAACATATATGACACACACACACACACATACACATACAGAGTGAGAGAGAGAGAAATTCCACAAACTATTTTGAAACCTCACTTATGTTTTATAACTTGCTTTAGTCCTAAAAGCTTTTTAGATGGTCTCATGACCACATTCATGACATTATTTCATTTCCAGAAAATTTATCAAGTGAAACTTTACTTTCTGACAGACTCAACTAAAAATATTTTCTAGTAACAAGTATATGACATTTCAAAATTATTTTAATATTAGTCATCAGTAGGTAAATTCTAAAAAAAAATCCTTCATCGTCATGAAAATAGCAACAATTTTCAAAAGATGGTTACATTCTTTGTATCAATTAGCATGTAAGACATACACTGGCATAGAATTCATGACTGGAGTAAGAGTTCTTAACCATAATTCACTCAGGAGCAAAGAATTACTGCTCTACTACATTTCTGGCTTTATCAACTAATGGCAACATCACCTTCCAGTTCCAAAAGTCACACAGCTGAGAGTCATCATTAACTTCTCAGTCCATGAACACATCTATTTAATTATATAATCACTGTAAGAATTTTTTATCACTTTGGCCTTTTCCATTAATCACATCACAATCAGAGATAACTACATATGGTAGCTGACTGTTCTTTTGCCCCATTCTTTCCTTCTTTTATCTATCCCATTATCCACAGTGCAGTCTAAGTAAGTGCTTTTTGGAAAATGATTTTTGACATGTTTTTTTTTTTTTTTTCCCTTACAAGCTCCAGTGTTTCCCATAAATCTCAGATTAAAGTTCAAACATATTAAATGGGTTTTCTTTTTAAGATTTATTTATGCATGCAAAAACTGGGGTATAAGCCAGAAGTGTGTGTGCGTTGTGTGTGTGTGTGTGGGGGGGGGTGGTTAGAGGATTCATGAGAAATAAAATGGGAAATAGAACAAGAGGATTGACTGAACTACATTGCTGAGGGGAGCAGCAGGCAGAGCAGGAGAGGGCTGCTGCACCATGTGGGTTAGCTCCCTGGTCAGCGATCAAACTAATGATTCAGTGGCTGTGACAGCTTCATAGTATGGTGCTTTAACTCCTTGCTCCACCAAGGAGGACTCTGGAAAAAATTTAATACCCTTTAACATCGTTCCAGGATCCTTTTCCATTTCTACATTTTTTTTTAAAGATTTATTTATTCATACAGAACTGGGGTACAGGCCAGAGACGCGGAGGGCGAGAGGATTCACCAGAGACAGAGTGGGGAGCAGAACAGGCAGATCGACGAAGTACACTGCTGAGGGGAGCAGCGGGCGGGTCAAGAGAGGTCTGCCACGCCATGTGGACTCCTCCGGGGCAGGTGGGAATCGAACTCATGAGGAAGTGGCTTTAGCTTCTCAGTGCAGTGCTTTAACCCAGTGTGCCACCAGGGAGGGCCTACATTTCTACATTTTAATCCACATTACACTCACGCTGAAGTCTTACTTCCTACACCACAACATGTTCTCTCATTCTGTTTCTTCTCTGTGAGAAACTATGGACTTTCTTTAATCTGTCTTCATTTGACAAACTTTTGTTTATCTGCAACATAAGCATAATTTCTTCTCAGAACCTTTCACTAAAACTTAAAAATTCCTGTTCAATATCTTTCCTAAATGTTCTCATGGCAGCTCACAGAAATAGGAATCAGCTTAATATTCTTTAATTGTATGTCCTCTCTTCTCTATATCCAAGCAGATCACAACAACCATGAAAATATTGACTTCTTATATTATGCAATTATATTATCATTGCCTCACACAATGTCTGATATAAAGTAAACACTGTCAGCATTTAATGAATGAGATATGCTGGTGCATTATGTCAGTAATAATACAGCAAAAGATTCACCAGGGGAACAGATGAAAAAAAAAAAGTACAGATGTTAAAACAATATGTATATGGTGTAAGAAATCTATCTGTCCCTAGGCATTTGGCAATGAAATAATCTTTAAATAGCTCTACCATGAGGACTTTGGTTTATAACATATGTTTGTAAAGGTATGGAACTTTATCCCTAAAATGTATACAGTGTTGTCAATCAACATTACCTTAATGGACATAGTAAACACAAGAGAGTTTGAACATGAAATGTGTTTTTATAATGTCTGTTTTTATCACTGAATGTGGTAAAATACACCAACAATGAGATCAACATTTTAGTTCTTTATATATATCACTCCCTTTTGGCAAGCTGTCGGATTAAATTACCTGACTTGACTTTAGAAGTCCTAGATACTCAGGATTTGTGTATTTATACAAGTAGTAGTTACTTGCCTTATGTTGTTATAATTATTTAAAATGAGGAATATAATTTATTTGTTCATAAGAGTTTTTGAGGAATACAATTTATTAATTCATAAGAAATTTTTGAGAAGTAATAGTATTCAACAACATTCTAAGGGCTAAAAGTAAAAAAAATGACCAACTCTAATCATTGGCTTTCAAAAGTCCACAATTTGAAGTTGAGTTAAAGAAAGTAAAACTATCAAATAGCTGTGATAATAATTGCAGGCTCCATGGAAATATAAGGGTGGGCAATTTAACTCTGAAAAGTATTAGGAGAGATATCACAAGAGGACTTGGGGATATCTAAAATTAGGGTCAATAAAGATGAGAATGAGAAATTTATGGGGATGTAATAAAACTATTACTGAAGACTTGGAATTATATATATATATAT
>NW_004567113.1:6307101-6311450 GCF_000260355.1 Condylura cristata
CATCCACCCATATTGAGTATACATTGAATTAAAAAATTAAAAGACAACTGTGTGGCCAAAGGTAATCAGTATCCATTTAAGGTTTTTAACCATTATTTTGAAATGAATGAAGGAAAAATATAAAAATATGTAAACGGTTTATGTTGTTTCCAAACATTCTAGCTAAAATCTAGGAATATGTAGAAAGTGGAAATCACATATAATTGAATCCTGTCCAACCTGCAAATAAAGGAGATTAAAGATATTTGAATAATGCAATGAAAATATGACACCCCTGAAATGCTAATATAGATGCAATTTATGCTTGTCAATTTTTGACTGTGTGGATATATAGATGTCCTTTTTTATTTGAGAAATATGTTCGATAACATTACTGTGAAATCTTTAATGAATCATTTCTGTAGTTTACTTTTCCTCATTCTCCTTATTCCATCTTCACAAAGAAGAATTAAAATTGTGCTTTATCAACATTAAGAAGGAAAAATACTGTTTTCCTTTAATCATTTCATTTTCATTGATAACTAATCAGTTTGTGACTTAAATGGAATTATGTAAAATACCTTTCTAAAACAAAGACCATATTTGAAATAGGAGTGAATTCATGGCAAAGTAAAAATCCCCTTTCTTATAGTGGGGTGCTGAGGTGAAAATAAAGGAGAAAAGACCCAGAGTAGAAACTGGTTACATTGCAGTACATTCAATATAATTAAAATTAGGCACTGCAGTACTTGAGCAAATGGCGTATGATTTTGTCAGTACTTTCTTCAAAGTAGGAATATGGATAACAGGAAATAAATGTTAAATAATCTTATGTGGAAGTAACTTTACTTCTTCTTGATTATTCATTTCTTAGCAGGATTCTTAATGTGCTCTGTATTTAAATATAGAGAATCTTAGGATTATAGTAATGGTTTGTATACAGGATTGATTTCATCCCCTTGTCATTCTTCAAGCTATATGGTGTATAATAAAATATCATTAAACTAATATATGCTATAATTTAGCAATTTTTATTTCCTAATTCCCTTGAAGTCTAAAAACTGAAATTTTAAAAGGTTCATGAACATATATAAATAACTGAGTATTATAACTATCATAAAACTTTTCCGTTTTTAGCTTATTTCACAATCCATAACACTCTTTTGAAAATTATTATTACAAAAATTTAATTTACTAAGAAAGTTTAGTTTCTACCTTTCGTTTAATTTTTTTTTGAGATTTTACATTTTCTATATGTGCACCTATTTATAGAAAAGGCTTTATTTATTATTTTTAAAGATTTATTTATTTATGCATACAGAACTGGGGTACAGGCCAGAGGTATGGGATTGGTGAGAGGATTCACCAGAGACATAGTGGGGAGCAGAACAGGCAAACTGAAGAGGTACACTGCTGAGGGGAGCAGCGGGCATCCAGAAGAGGTCTGCCGCTCCATGTGGATCACCTGCAGGGCTGGGATCTAGCTCATGCTGGAAGTGGCTTTATCCTCGTTGCTCTGTGCTTTAACCCACTGTGCCACCAGGCAGGGCCCGATAAAGGCTTTATTTTTAAATATATAATGTATTAGACACACTAATAGGCAATTAATGAATAAGGGTTGCATTCAAAAGGTTATGAAACATATCTCTTTATTACATTTAATAAGATCTTATGTTTGTGCGAAACCTGTCTGTGTAAAAAAAAATGTTAATGGATTTTAAGTTCCTTCTAGGGGATAAGAAATTGTGCAGTGTATGTACACAGTATATGTAATAAAATCATTATTATGTATTGAGTGATAATATAGTATAGTAGAAATGACATACACTTGATAGTGGACAATCATGAATTAGAACACTAACTATAGAGGAATATCAACTATATAACTTTGAGCAAGTTGCTTAAAGTCTCTCAGATGCTATTTCTTTAACTGTTAAAGAGTTAATTCTTATTTTTCAAAAGTGTTGTGGAGATTTAAGAGATCTATACAAGGACATAAAATGGTGCAAATTATCAGGATGTTCATCACTGGCATTGGCTTTATAGATAAATGCATGATATTGTTTCAATTTTCAAGTTATCTTATGTTCACCCCACTTGTTTGAAATGTAATTGAGTCATAGAGTTCCATAAATAAAAGGGCACAAATGTTCACATGAATTGCATATACATAAGTGTTACTTTATTAAAGTTAAGAAAATAAGTTTTCACTTAACACTAAATATACATTTAAACTACACACACACACATAATGTGTATGTTTGTATGTGACAAGTATGAACACACACAAAGTAAATTGGTATGATTGAAAAAAAAAACTATTTTTGTATACGATGGAAGAAAGCAGATGGAGACATCAGCATGTTTTGCAGTTAAATTTAGTATGCAAAGACAGCTCTGAACCCTGGTATCCCCAGACCTCAAAATCAAACCATTCTGCATGGCACTATCTATATGAAAAACAGTACAGTTAACTGAATGTTCCAGTTACTTGGTTTGCACTTCTTGTAAAATAGTTATTATTCTATCCAAGTAGGATATACTGATGGAGCACACATGAATCTTAAAGATTAACTAGGTCTTTTCTAGCCCCATTTAGAAACAAGAGCCTTCACTAACACCCTTCCTGCATCTAGGTACTTAGAGTATGAATTTGGCATTCTTTCCCAGGACAACAGCTGCTCTCTTTGCAAGAGGCGGAGCATGGAAAGAAGATAAACCTTGATGCTATATAGGGCACAAACAACAGCTTGAAGTAGAATGCTGTGTAAACAATGATATTTAATACAGACTAACTATAGAACAGTAAAGTTATATAAGTTCTACTTTAAGGATTTTAAAGGATGGATTTATAATAACTCAGTTTTAAAAAGAAAGGGTTCAAAATTATGGAAAGCACAGTACTTCATGGAAAATGTCTCAGGAATATGATGGGGTCTAAAAGAATTACGGTATCATAGAAATTTCCAAAAGCAAGAGTTCAACCCAAAATGTTGAACTTTAGTGGTAGAGTAGAAAATAATTTTAATAAAATGCAGTTGAAGTGATATTAACCCTATTTTCTAGATGTTTTAAAATGTTGTCAGGGGAGTATAATTGTCACTAAAAACCAGCTCGTTGATGTATATGAAATCTTAATTTAGCCAATCGTGAAACAGTAAAACGTTGCTAATGAGATTAGATAAAAGTGATGCACAACTATACAGTCAGAAAAAAAAAAGTACAACCCTAGAAACTATTT
Organism: Condylura cristata; assembly: GCF_000260355.1. NCBI lineage: Eukaryota > Metazoa > Chordata > Mammalia > Eulipotyphla > Talpidae > Condylura > Condylura cristata. Next base: position 6,310,322 of record NW_004567113.1, read on the forward strand.
TACTAAGTATGCACCCATAGTATATCCCTTGGAAGAAAACTCTACTAGGCTTAAACCTTTACCAGATTCTCATTTTGATAACTTAGAAATGGATATTCATGGATAAAATGAAACTGGAAAAAAATCTATACAGTAAAAATAATAGCTTATCCTGTGAACAGAACTTAAAATCAAATTTTTTATTCAGTTTTTATACAAAAATATCCTTTGGGTTTATATTAAATTTTATATACTACTTTAACTACTGGTAACATAGCTGCGTTTAAAACCTAACCTTGTCCCTCATGGAAGCTGTATTCTATACTGAGAATAATATACATACATATATATATATAAATAAATAAATTACTGTATTTTTAAAATAATGAAGAAAATTAATTGGTGAAATGAGCTGAGAATGATGAACTGAGGGAATAAGTGCTAATCAAATTGAGTGCTCAGACAAATTATCTCAGTGAAAGTAAATTTTGACTTAATCCTAAATTCTGAATAGAATGTATGTGTCTACATACACACACATACATATATATACACATACACATAATTTATACATACACACACATATCCATAGATAGATAGATAGATAGATAGATAGCAAGATAGATAAAAAGTCCTAGGAGAACCAAAGGACCTCAGAGCCAAACATAAACAGATGTTTTTGCCTGAGAGGATGTGAAGGAATATTGTAGAAAATTAGGTCAGACAATTGCTCAGAAGTCTCAAAAGTGGCCATGTATTCTCAAAGGATTGTTTTCTATCTAAATCATACAAAAGAACCAGATGAATTTAAGCAGAAAAGTGAAGGGATAAAACAACACATTGAAATAATTTTGGCCCCCATAGATTGTATGAAATTGTTAGGTAGAGTGATGAAAGATTAGTAGGTTACTACTATAGTCCACGAGAGAGAAGACTTAGAATTTTGAAAGTTCCAAAATATATGTTACTTATGTGTAAAAAAAGTTACATTAGGCCCTTCCTGGTGGTGCAGCGGGTTAAAGCACAGCACTGAGAAGCTAAAGCCACTTCCGCATGAGTTCGATCCCCGCCTGCCCTGGAGGTGACCACATGGCACGGCAGACCTCTCCTGACCCTCCCGCTGCTCCCCTCAGCAGTGTATTTCCTCGAT
>NW_004567113.1:6311689-6350968 GCF_000260355.1 Condylura cristata
TATATATTTTATGCTTGGAATGAGTAGTTTTAAAATGCCAAGTTTTATATACATCCTTAAAAATTCACAAACGTTAAATAAACCCATAAAGTTTAATGGATATAAAATTCTTGGTGTGATCTTTATTTTTAAGTATCAATAAAGTATTGCGTTCATCGGGTGTTATGTGAGTAAGCTGAAAATAATGAATTAAATAATAAAAGGAAGTGAGAAACTTACTTATTCTGTCACTTTATTTTTACAGGAAAAGCTAGATGTAAGTGGCTGAATAATTTATTTGCTACTTTTTTTTTGAGCCTAATCACTTGTTCTTTCAAAAAATACATAGTGAAGGCCATTCAGTGTGGCACTGAGGTAAGCATTGAACATGTGGCAAGAAACACAATGTCCTGCTACTTGACCTTATGAAGCTTTGACTAGGCAGTCATATAATAATGAACAAACTCCTTCATCTGGATTTGTTTTTTGTGTAGTTCAAATTTTTTCCAAAGAAAAGTGATATTCAGCTGTGCTTCTATACCAATGGAATTATCAATTTATCCAACATTTAATTATTAATCACCTGCTATAATTCAAACCCAATAACAGTGCCAGATAATTGTGCTACAAAAGGTCAAGTTGTTTACCTTTGATGATATTGCTCAGACGTTTCTGATATTGCTGCTTTAGGGTACAGCAAAATGAAATCATATTGTTCAATGAGGTAAAATAAGGAAGGAGTAAATATTTGGTGTTATCAACATCAATTCTGTGATTGTAGTGATCAAAATAAGACTTTTGTCTTGATAGAAAAGATTTAATTTAATTTTATCTAGTTAATATATTTAACATTCTGATTTTTTTTAGATCTTAGTTTTTAAAAAGATTTGTACATTTCATTATGCTTTCTTAAATTTATTTTTAGAACTGTTTTAGTGTCTTATCAGATGAGATGAGCAAGTTCTGAGTGGTGTGCCCATAGACTAATTCTTTATTAAAACTGAGAGGACAACTCACAGATTTCACAAATATTCTTTGCCTCCATTGGTAAAGAGCCTTCCCCTTCGAAGAACCACTCACTTAGATGATACATACATTACCAAGGACAGATATCTACACTGATGCATAATTAATTAGGTCCACAATTTACCTTATAGGTCACTTTTGGTTTACACTTTGGGATTGGATAAATGTATAGTAACTTATCTATTGTTATAATATCACAGATAATATCTCCATTGTCCTAAAAAATCCCCTGCTCTGTCTATTCTTTGTCCACTCTCCAAACTCCAATTCCTGGAAATCCCTGATCTCTTTGTTTTCTGTTTTTGGGAATTTTTATTGCCTTTTTAGTATGTCAAGTATTTGAAATCAAACAGCAGTTAGCCTTTGCTGATTGGCATCCTTCACTTAGTCACATAGTGATATAGTGATATAAATGTAAGGTTTTTCTGTGTCTTTTCATTGCCTGAATATATATATATATTTAATTAAGAAGACATTAAACACATACACATTTGTCAGCAATGTTTAAATAAGTGCCACCAAATTCTAAACTCCTTTGATAGTCCTTATTAAATATTATAAACTTTCATGCAGAAACAATGACTTATTTTTCTAATATTTTATTTTACTTTTAGTATTTATTTTTTGTGTAGAAGAACTGAGGTGTAGACCAGAGGTATGGGGTGAGAGATTTCACAAGAGACTGTATGGGTAGCAGAACAGTCCCATTTACTGGCATACACTTCGAAGGGAAGAAGGGGTAAAAAACAGAAGTGGGCTGTGCCATAATGTGTTGGCTCCCTGGTCAGGACTGAACTCAGGTCATAGAGGTCATGACTTAACTCCTAGGCCACTAAAGAGACTCCCAAACAGCGATTTCTTTGAATGTAAAGGCAGTATCTAGTTTGCTTTAACTTCCTAAATTAGCACGCTGCATTGTCTGCTACAAAGAACATATTCAGTTAATATTTGGAAATTAACATAACAGATATAAAAAATGAGTATAAGACAATAAATGTTAAGACATGTTATAGTAAGATCATTGGAAGACTGTAGTAACATTAAATGAATAAGGTACAAAGTGTTTTATCCCGGCAGCTTTGTGTAAAATTCCCTGAGGACCAAGAATATAGGACTTGACAGAAGCAGTTAACTGGATTCTATATCGGAAAATAAAACTTCTGAAGATCGTCTCAGTGCATAGGGTTTTGATAAAACCTTGAACAATGGTGGTGTTGTAGTGTTATACCCTCCTTACATTCTGACATACACTCAGAGGAGAGAAGGCATTGCTAAATATTTATCTGTACTACAGCTAAACATTTTAGGCAGGGTGCCAAAGCAAAAAATAGGAAGAAAGAAAGCTATTTATTATTTGGTGCTATTTATATTTCCTATCTAAAATAATCTTACCCACTTATAAAAATGTTGAAAACATTTATACAAACATGCCATAAAGGACCCTGCCTGGTGGCACAGCGGGTTAAAGCACTGCAATGAGAAGATACAGCCACTTCCACATGCGTTCCATCCCCTCCTGCCCCGAAGGTGATCCACAGGGTGAGGCAGACCTCTCCTGACCTGCCCGCTGCTCCCCTCAGCAGTGTACTCCGTAGATCCACCTGTTTTGCTCCCCACTCTGTCCCCGGTGAATCCTCTCACCGTCCCTGAGCCTCTGGCCTGTACCCCAGTTCTATATGCACAAATAAATAAATCTTAAAAAAAAATGCCATAAAGTAGTGACAAAAGGGTGACATAATTATAAATAAAATGCATGGTATCATTTTTATTTAATTCTTAATCCAAAGAAACTATGAGTTTTTCTAAAAGTATCATTTAATGTAATGAATTCATACCGATTACATGAATTATTTATGCCTGCTGTTTGCACATATTTTTCACTTAAAAATAAATGAAAGCTAGTGCAATATTTACAAAATAGCTCCAAATTAGCAGGAGGAAAGTTGGACATTCCATAAGTCCCCAGAGATGATGAAGTCAGCACAATTTCTTTCAGTATAGCATATTTCATCAACTAATTATTAATGTATAATGCCTCTAGGTATTTTTACTATTCACTTCTTTTGCTTTTAACGAAAAATTATTCTGTTATCACTCTAATTGCCAATGAATAATTTGACCACAACTTTTACTTGTTCTTTTATATTTACTAATAACCCAGAACTCTCTTCAAAAAGAAATGTAGGGCCATTGTGAATAGATAAGATTTGCTAATAGAAAATATACAAGTACTTTTCATAAGTTAATTTTAATTATAAGTAATTAAAAACTAAAGTGCTTAACTCCAAATGATCTGATCCAAATGAAGACTAGGTTTAGCAATCAATGGTTTTAAATTCTCATCAAAATATTAAGGTAAAATGACTGCAAATATCACTTACACTTCTTAATTCTTTGATTCATAATTCTTTAATTATATCAGCAATGTGCAGAAGCATATTTTATTTTTTCATTCATGTGAATTTTTAAACTTTACTAATACTAACATATTTAAAAATATTTATTTGGAATCCCCCTTCCAATCTGCAAATTACATTCATATTACCCAAACCTCTACACTTACATCTACAATGTGTTAAAATCATGCTATTCCACTATTTCAATGTAGAAGGATAAATTTGTTTATGCAGTTCAGCTTTGAATTTCTTCATCTGTGTAACATATTACATATCCCTAGTGATGCTGTGAGGATTAATGATTTTGAAAAATACATTGACCTTTTCAGTGACTCATGCATGACATATAAGTATAAAATGTTATTTTACTGTGCTCCAAATAAGATGCTTTCCAATAAATAAAAATAAAAATAAAAATGATGAAAGTACACCAAATAGAGGCAGATTGACAACAGACAATAAGTAGAAATCTTTTATCTCCAAAAAAAGATTTTGTACTAGATTATAAAAACTGTTATTCTCCCTAATACCTCATTTTTATAAGCTTCATTTCTACTTACTATAGGAATTTAATAATGTCCTCAAAAATATGCCATTAATCTTAGCAGTTTACAGCTAAATTATATACCCTCAATATTCTACATCCATTATATGAGGCTTAAATTAGTACTAGTCAGTTCTTTCAGTGACAGGTTATTTTGTGTCAGGTGTTAGTATAAAATCACAGTTTATTTTCATGAATTCTAGAATTTATAATCAGAAAAGACAGATTTTACAGTAATATATCCATGGTTGATAAATGATATTAATATTGTTGAACTGTAATAAGAATATAAATGCAAGGTCAGCACAGAAAAAAATGTGATATGAGAACTGAATTTGACAATGTGAATCCAGCACAGTTTCAAAAATTAAATGATTAATTTGGGACCATGCAGAAAATTTGTACATATATCTGATGCCCAAAGTCCATATTGATTTTTTTATTTATGGATATTTCTAGAAAACTCAATGCATTAATTGAAAATTGGATAACTAAAATAATGATGTAGGAATTTTGAATATTGGAAAGAGATAATCCTCTCTAGCTTGCACACTGACAAATTAATTTTCTTGTTGTCTATAGTACTTCATTCAAAAAAAATAATGTGTTAATGAGCACAGTAATGTCTGAATATAATTTTGAAATCCATTTTCAAACTTATAGGCTGGTAAGAGATCCTAAGTAATTTTCCTTACCTCCTATTTTAATAACATGGAAAACTACAATAAAATAAATTATGATTTTTAAAGGATTACTAAATCATAACAATTTTCAGTTTATATAACATTGATTTATAAAGTTATACAAATAATTCAGAGGTCTATGTTCACTTCTTTTCATTCCATACTTCTGTCAAGACACCTAATTCTTTCACTACAGTTAAACCAGCATCCCCACTTTGCCATAATGATTTCACTCATTCACTCATACATGGAATGAATATAAAGAAACAACACAAAGGGAAAGATTAAAAAAAAAATAAAAAACTGAAACAGACCTTAGCAATCTTCCTGTGTAATTGAGGTTATCAGAGTTGGAGTTTGGAGAGCTTAGTGAAAAAATGTAAATTGTATTTTTCAGGAATCGCTAAATTCATTAATTGTGAAACTTTTAATTTTTAGTAAATTAAAGCTATAACAATAAAACTTATGGGTAGAGAGAGATGGGGAAAGTAAGAACTGTTTATAATCACATTAAATTTCTCTGAGATTTTGAAAACTTGATGTCTAAACAATAATTTATGATGTATAATTTATTATAGATAGGTATCTCCAAAAATTCAAAAAAGAGATATTTAAGGGTGATTCATCAGATAGAGGGAGAGAGAATGAATAATTCAAAGGCATTATGATGTATATAGTCAGTATCCTTGAGAAAAGAATATTTCAGTTTGAGAAGTATAAATTTAGTGGAATAGAAAGATAATAGGAGAACAAGCTATAAATTACATTTTAAATAAACAAATGCTACTATATTGACATCATTATCTCTATAAAAGAAAAACAGAAAAATTTTAAATTGTTTTCCATTTATAATAAAGTTATAAAAAACAATCACATCATCAAGAAACAGTAAAAATATTGAGCATGATACAAAATTAGACTTGATGTACAAAATAAAAGATTGCAAATCAAATTACAGTATTAATTATTCTGGCAGCTTGACATTTTGCCATTCCTTGATTTAATTATTTTTAGGTTAAAAAGGTTATAGGTCTGTAATTAAAAATTAGTAATTTACAAACAAGATGTGTAGCAGAAGTATTCATTTTTCCCCTTTTATTTGTGCTAGGAATATTGGCTAGTAAATTTAAATTTATTAAAGCCACCATTTTCTTTCAGTAAACTTGATATGATACATATTCATATTTACAGAGAAAATTATATGATTATTTATTTATGGTTGGATGTCAAGATTTTCTAAGGCAACTTTAGCAAAAAAAGTTTTTATTGTGCATTTAATGACTATTTTTTCCTATAGCACTTGGTATCCCCAGTAGCTTCCTATTCAAGTCCTAACAGTACTGGCAGGACTTATAATAGATTCTGAGAACAGTCAAGTTCATGGTGGTATGGTTATAGACCTAGTGACTATTTTGACAAAGTTCTTACAACTCTGTGAATCTCATGGCACACTGGAAATGTATCATCAAAAGAAAGTTTATATTATTATTACAGATGTGCAAGCATGATTATTTCTACAGTACACTCTACACAACAAATAACCTTCTTTTGGGCTTCACTGGTGGCACTGTGTTTACATTCCACTCATAGTTCCTCTTTTTAAAACAAACAAAATAAAATATCAGTTTTTTTATTATTATTATTATTATTATTAAGTTAAATATAGCTAGCTTCATAGTGCTGTTCTTCAACTTGTTGCCACCACAGAGGGCCTCTGTGAGAAATTTATTAATCTTTGTTTCAATTTCTCTATTATATGTAAACCTATTCACAGACCTGTGAATAAACTCCCTGTGTGCCTTTTTTTAAGATTTATTTATTTATTCATACAGAACTGTGATACAGGCCAGAGATGCGGAGTGTGAGAGGATTCACTAGGGACAGAGTGGGGAGCAGAACAGGCAGATCATCGAAGTACACTGCTGAGGGGAGCAGCGGGCGGGTCAGGAGAGGTCTGCCACACCATGTGGATCTCCTCCCAGGCAGGCGGGAATTGAACTCATGAGGAAGTGGCTTAAGCTTCTTAGTGCAGTGCTTTAGCCCGCTGCGCCACCAGGCTGGGCCCCCTGTGTGAGTTTTAACAGATCATATCTTTTGAAGAAATTAGTCCTTTTCATCTAGTTTGAGTACTTTAACTCAGCAATTATTTTCATTATTTATTATTTATCATGCACTATTCAAATCCAGAGGATACATATAAGAACAGGAAAGAGCATTCCTATGTTAAAGGAACATACATTATTGTGATTAGATTTAGATACTAGCCAAGTATTTAGCAACATCACTATGTAGAGTGAAGATTTAGTGTGATAAGGTAATTTAGGGTGATAGGATAAGCCAACCAGAGGGTAGGGGACCCACTGATGAATCAAAACAGGTCAAAGTTCTAGCACAAGGCACAAAGCAAAGAGGTTTGTAAAATCTGGATCTACAGTCATTCACTTGAATTACATCCCTCTAACCTGCTTATCATATATTTATCCATCTGATATCCAATGTTTGGCTGATAAACACACTACAAATACAAATTTAAATTTTGAAGATTATGAAAGTGTATAGTCCATATGCTGAAATAATTCAAAATGAATAAATACTTCATAGACACAAATATTAAAGTCTTGTTTTCCAAAAAGACTTATTTTATTTTTTTATGTATCCAGAAACTGGGGTGTATGTAATAGGTGCAGGGGGTGAAAGGATTCACCAGCGAAAACTGAACAGGCAGATCTACTGAAATACACTACTGTGGGGAGCAGTGGGAGTGAGAAGAGAGGTGTGCTGTGCCATGTGAGGGATTGAACTCAGGATGCAGTAGCTGGTGATAGCTTGATAGTGCTGATTCGTTAAACCCTGTACCATCAGGGGGTCACCAACAAAGGAATCTTTAAAAAACTAGAAAAAGTAGGTCCTTCCTGAGCACAGAGGATTAGGATGCAGCACTGCGAGTGAACCACAGCCACTTCAATGCCAAGTTCGATCCCTGGTCCCAGAGATGATCATATTACTAGGATACATGTTTATCATGAAAATAATCTTATAACTGTTGATGCTTTCTACCTGACATGTTTGCCACTTTATGTCTTAAATTTCCTAAGTCTTTTATACTGAAAGTGTGAACATCCTGAAAACATGAAACCTCCCGAAGGTAGGAGATGATATGTCAAATTATGGATAAAAAGATGAAAAAACAAGCAAGTGTTGATCTGCAAAGTCACAGGAGAGGGTGAAATTGAAATGCCAAGTTTGAGGTAATGACAGTCATAGTTATTTAACTACTTTAGCTTAATATGATCTTGCTTACATTAAAATTAGCCTATGGCTTGCTCAATCCCATGCTGTGTCCACATAATCTTTTTTCAATTTCTGTTTTGTCAATGTCATGGATATATACACTTTTAAGTCTAAACCTTACTGTAATAATTAGGATAATAAAACCTTGTTTTCTAAGTAAATATTCTCCTTGAACATTAACTCTGTGGGGGCTACAAGCTATCATATCTTTACACTATTTCTTCTTATATTTGGTCGCAAATTTCTACTTCTTGATTTCAAAATTCAACACACATGAATTATGAGAAATAGTTTCTTACATGGTACCTGAATATTACCTAAGTTAAAAATAAATAAATATGAATAAGTAGTTCCATAAGGACTAAGCAATGTTTATTGCCAAATAGCACTAAAACATACCCAATATCTGTTGATATCGTTAGCAAAGAACAGTTCCTATCCAGTAGAAAGAAGAATATTGAGACTATTACTTCTGATTTTTTTCAAATTACTCATACTATGGGATTTATTGTGTTCCTTTCTTGCTCCTTCCCTAATATTACCATATCACCGTAAACCCTTGTTCCTTTTTTTTTTTTTTTAAGGTAACATTGATTTGCAGCATTGTATTTGAACAGCAGTATAAGTTACACCTCTTCAGATGGATATTTCTACACAACAGCCACCGGCAAGTTACCAAACTCCTACTTTACCAAAGTTCATTGAATCCTCTCCCCTCTTTATTCTTTACCGTTCTCTCTTGCACCTTCAATTTTTCAGTCAGATTTTGAGGTTTTGTGGGATTTTATCGTTTGTTTTTGCCTGACGTTTGGTTTACTTCCTTTATATTCCATATGTAAGACAACATATGCTGGTACATAACCTAGTGATAGTGACACTAATAACAGTAGCAACATTTCCAACATGTTTATATTTTCTCCACAGTAGTTATTAAGAACTTCACCAGAATCCCATAAAATGTCATTAATATCTTCAATCATGATGAGTAAATATGGAGCAAAGAGATAAGGTAGTTAACGTAAGGTAGTTAACGTCAGAGCAGAGTTCATGTATGCAACATAGTCGTGGCGCTACATTTTAGGATGCAGAACTGCAAGCTGGCCACAGCCACTTCAGTTCAAGTTCAATTGCTGGCCCAGCAGATGATCTACAAGGCACTGCAGATCTCTCCGGACCGTCCCACTGCTCTCCTCAGCAGTGTACTCCATATATCTGCCTGTTCTGCTCTCCACTCTGTCTTTGGTGAATCCTCTCACTGCCCTTCTTCACCTTTGGCCTGTACTCCAGTTCTAGAGGCATAGATAAATATTTTTTTTAAGAAGTTGTGATTTACAGAGTTCTTTAAGTTTATTATAATTTAGGCAAGGAAGACAAAGAACCAAAACCATTCAGAACAATCATTGTGAGCAAACTAATGCAGTAAAAATTGCATGTAGCAATTAAAAGAGATAATGGGTACACCTGAGTATTTGAAAAATGTATGATAAGACAGAGTAGTAAAATATGAGAATGTATTTCAAATATAAACATGTCTTGAAATAAGTAACCATATGTAGATTCTTGCTACCTTAAAAGGACTATCAGCTGACTAATTGTGGTTTTAATCCCAAAGGTAACATACAATCACTGGAGCTTTTTAAGGAAGTCATTCTTTGTATGAAGCCATGCCTTCAGGGTAAAATAGTTCATCTAATATATACTTATAATTATTTTCCAACTTGATTTGGGCATATTCATTACAATAAGCAGTGAAACTACAAATCTCACTGAGAACACTTCTAATATTTTAATGCTACAATAAAAATAACCATTCCATAATTGAAAGTCATAAGAATTAATAATTTTGATCAACTCATTTTTTCAGTCACCTAAAAATTACTTATGGGAAAATGTGGGGCTAATGGACCTAGAAAGAAGCTTATGATGGTTTCTTCATCTTATTCTAATAGACAAGCAAAACACATGGCTTTAAATCAAACAAAAGGACCTTTAAATTGAAAGCACCCAGCAATTTATTCTAACGTCACTGCAATTTTTATATTTGATTATCTGACTTATCTTGCTTATACCAGTAATCACAGTCAGACTTTGACAAAATTGAGGGGAAGAATGTTTTGTCTTCTATACCTGTTTTCATTTATTTTACTTGTCCTTCTTTCAACCATATTTCAGCTTCCTAAATCAATCCCCTATCTTAATCCTATCCCCTTCGAAGAAGTTAAAAATTCCAGTATAACTCACAAGTTTGTATAAAATGAATTCCAAATCTCCTTCTAGATTATTTGAGATTATATAAGCACCTGAAAATTTATAATTTATTATACTGCAGGCATCAAGATTCTAGCACATGTTAATGGGAAGGAATTTGGTTAACTCATTCATACTAAATATTCATATTTTAAATCTGTCACTAAAATTAGATGAAAAGTTGAATTAACTTTTGATAAATGTTTTAAAGTAATTCTTATTTAAGAAAGAAGGAGGTAGAATTAATTATTTTGGTTATACATATATTGAACTCATGTGGAAGTGGCTTTAGCTTCTCAGTGCTGTGCTTTAACCCGCTGCGCCACCAGGGAGGGCCTACCTGAATATATTTAAATACATGTTTTTTCCAATACCTTTTATCTAGAATTGCATATAAAACATAATAGATAGATGATAACATTTTTTGACTTTACAAATGAATGATGAAACTCAACACCGCAGGGAAGAGCTTGCAAATGAAGAAATTAAAGGTAACACTCTATCACATATCTGAATTTGAATTTGGTGAAACAATACATAAGTGAGTTTTAATGAATATTTATTTTTGTTATCAAGATTTGGATATATGATCAATGATATTTCTGTTGCTAGTATATTCTGGACCCAACCCCAACAGGTGTGTGTTGGATTTGGCACACTAACAAGCAATTCTGGAACTGGATGCCATAAAGTTAACTTGATAGTATCTAAACAAGTGTAGAGCAACCATACCAACCCAGTAGAATCACTGCTGATTCAGACAAATGGAAAATAATCTTGAAGCTCTCAATAGGTTTGTCAGGCCTTTAATGCTGAATCAGGGGATGTGGGCAGACCACTGGGAAGGGAGTCATGTGAGGAAGGCAGGGAGGTTGGGAAACAGACAGCAACTAAGCTCCCAGCCCCCACAATGTCTGCACTCCCCCTCTGGCTTCTCTCCTGTATCTCCTAATCTCTTGCTCTCTTCTTGGCCCAGGCATCTGTATTTATGCATCCTTATGCCACATGCTCTTTGGCTTCCCTGCAGTGTCCATAATCACACACCCTTTTGCCCTGTGCTCTTGCTCCCAAGCAATTTTTGCAATAACATATTATCACATGTAGTAGTAAGGCCTAGGAAGAAAATATGGTTGTAGGTGGTAGCCAAATAAACTCAAAGTATGCACATAAAAATAAGCCTGAGTTACTCCATTTTCCTTATACTAGGATAGTATCAGTTTACTAACAATTTAAGGTCTCAGTCTCCCAAGACTACCCTTAACTTCAGACCCACGTATCAGGTGTGAGGCAAGCTCAGATAATTACCTGTGTTTCTAAGCAAACTATACGGACCAGATATTCCCAGGATCCCCTTTGCAAACTGAAAGTATTTATCATGGCCCAGATAACCTGCTTCTGACAAACTATCAACCACACGTTTCCATGAGTCACTCCTCAGGCTTGATTAATTTGCTCGTAAAACATTTAGAACTCAGGAAACCTGTTACTTAAATAACCACCAACTTATTTGAAAGGATTTTATTTCTTTATTTTAAATTAAATTAACTTTTCCAGTTAATTTTATACTGATCATTTTTAAAATGTTTGCTTTTCCCTGTACCTCAGGTATAACTCCCAGAGAATTTCCTCCCCCTATTTATCCATGCACCACAACCATAACCTCTATATTCCTCTTTCCCTTATTCATGTTCCCCTTCCTCCCTCATATTCCTCTCCCTCCCCTGCTGTATGTCTCTGGTTTATAATTGCCTTTTTATTTTTGTTGTGTTAGCATTGTCATTATTTTCCCCTGATGTCTTCTTTGGTTTCCTTATATTCCTTCCATAAATGCAACTATCTGATATTTTTCATTTTCCTGCTGATTTATTTCATTGAGCACAAGTCCTTCTAGCTCCATCCATGGAGCTGAAAATGCATTAGTTTATATTTTTGGTTGCTGAATAGTATTTCATTGTGTATATATACCCTATCTTCTTGATCCAATCATCTATTTTTGGGCATCTGGGTTGTTTTCAAGTTTAGCCTATTGTGAATACTGCTGTAATAGACATAGGTATATAGTGACCCTTTTGAATCAATATTTTTGTGTCCTTTGGGTAGATCCCTAAGAGTAGAATTGCTGGGTCATATTGTAACTCCATTTTTACTAGTCTGAGGAACCTCCATACAGGTTTCTATAGTGGATGGACCAGTTTACACTCCCATCAGTGATTTTTAAAGGCTGTCAATATCAGATAAAGAGAATTATAGGAAGATTTCCCAAAGAAGGAGTTTTCTCCCTTCTGGACACACAAGGCAGCATTCAGAAATACTGTTTCCCCAACCTGAAAACTCTTCAAAGTCCCTTCAGCTTGGGATTTTTGAAGGTTTTTCTTCATAGGTATGACTGGTTAAAATTGGCCATTAGAAATTTAACTCTGCCTCCCCTCCTACTTTCCAGGAACTATTTTAGTGTATTTCCTAGAAATTACATTTATTAACATAATAAAAGATACCTTGACATGTAAGCAGTTATAGAGATCTTAAAGCAAGGAATTATGGATAAGAACAAATAAGAATGAGAAAGATATGTTTATGATCTGAATGACCAAACATGTATGTGTGTCTGTGTCTGTGTGTGTTCAATAAATTACAATATTGCAGTGGAAGATTTTCACAAGGCAGGTGTGAATATAACCACAATAATTATCTTGGAAAGAGTATTTTTTAGTGGAAAGTATATTAGCCATAAATACTATGTCGAGTGGTTATACATAATTTTCATGTGGCAAATTACTTCATCATTTTTAATGAGATAACACTGGTTTACAACACTATCATGATACAGATAGTTTCACACACTCCATAAGCATGTCACTATACCATGCCCTCCAAAGTATTAGTAATTCTCCATCAAAATCCTCCTTTGCTCTCCAGTCCTCACCTTCCCTTTCTTCTAGTTTCAATTCTGCAGCATATCTGTAGGAATTGTTTTGACTCATTTTGTCTGTTACTCTATTGCATTTCTGAAACACTTTTTTTTTTCAATTGAAGTAACAGTGGTTACATCATTCTTTTTTGAAATGTTCTTAGTTTTAGACTTTACTTATTTACTCTCAATATTGAAATAATCCCACCTAGCTAAGTATGTGATGATTGTACTAAAAATAGTACAGATGAGAAAATAATCTATGATATAATTTTCTATAGAATAAATCGCAGAATATATATATGTGTTTGTATGCATGTATATGTATGTGTGTATGCATATACGTACGTACGCAAGTATGTATGTATGTATGTATGTATGTATGTATGTATGTATGTATGTATGTATGTATGTATGTATATCAATAATTCCAAGCTACTAATCATGGTGTTATCATTTAAGGAGGATCAGTTTTTTTTAAGATTTATTTATTTATGCATATAGAACTGGGGCACAGGTCAGAATTGTGCAGGGGCAGTGAGAGGATTTACCAGAGACAGAGTGGAGAGCAGAATAGGCAGATCAATGAAGTACATTGCTGAAGGGAGCAGCTAGTGGGTCAGGAGAGGTCTGCCGCGCCATGTGGATCACCTCTGGGGAAGGCATGGATCGAACTCATGCTGAAGTTCCTTTAGCTTCTTAGTGTTGTGCTTTAACCCGCTGTGGCACCAGGGAGGGCTACAGAGGATAATTTTTTGTGTTTGTTTTTTGTTTTTGTTTTTGTTTTCCTAAAACCACTGATTTGTTTTTTCCAAATCAGTGAGGCATATTTTATTTTTAACATTTATTTATTATTTATGTATACAGAATGGGGTACAAGCCAGAGGTGCAGGGGCAGTCAGACTTTTCACCAGAGACAGAGTGGGGAGCAGAACAGGCAGATTGACAAGGTACATTGCTAAGGGGAGCAATGGGCGGGTCAGGAGAGGTCTGCCAGGCCATGTGGTTCACTTCCGGGACTGGGGATTGAACTCACACTGAAGCGGCTGTAGCTAGCTGGCAGTGCTGCCATCCTTACCCCTTGTGCCACCAGGGATGGCCCGATTTTTAACCCCTATTTCTAGTTAGAATGAGTATGAAATTCTATCATTAGAGAAGTCAGGAAACAATAGTTAAAGACTTCATTTTACAATTTATCACTGTAAGTAAAAATCAAAAATTTTTCTCCAAAATGAATCTCAGTGATATTTTTAGCTAATTCCCTAAAGTTTTCAGTTAAACTTTATAGACAATTAAAATGAAAAATTTTCAACTTTTGCTTGACTTCTTCAACTTTAAGAACCTTAGCTACATCATAGTTTTTCTGATTGTTACATATAATTTATTTAAATTAAATAATTTCTTAAATGTTTACTGCTGTATACAATTTATAAAAGTTTAAAACTAAGCCTCCACTCCTAGCCCAGAGGCAGGTTTTGGAGGCTTGAACATCAAGGGATAGGGGAAGGTTTCTGGGGAACAAGGTCATAGGGCCAACAACTTTGACCAATTCAGGAATGCAGAAGCAGCGACCAGCACCTGAGACAGGATACCCCAGCAGATAAAGTAGTGCAAACAGGTGTCCCATGATTAGAAAGCACTTGAAAACAGACTATAGCGGAAAACCTTAAATTCCCCCTCAATCCCAGATTTCTCCCAACTCACACTGCTACTCTTAGCAGTGTTTTTCTTTTTTAATATTTATTTAATTATGCATACAAGAACTGGGCTACAGGCCAGAGGTGTGGGTGTGAAGGATTCACCAGAGACAGAGCAGGAATCCGATCAGGCAGATGTACTGAAATACACTGCTGAGGAGAGCAGCACGCAGGTCAGAAGTGGTCTGCCTCACCATGTGGGTCACCTCCCAGGTCGGGATTCAAATTTGTGTTAGTGGCTGCAGATCACTGTTGTGCCACCAGGGAAGGTCTTAGCAGTGTTTTTCAATACATCTGCTGGTTCTGCTCTTCACTCTGTCTCTGACAAATGCTTTCTTTCATCACTGTAACGCTGGCCTCACTCCAATATTGCCCACATCCCACCATATTTACTACAAAAATCATTTTGTACATCCTGGGGACCTATTAGTGAAAGAGGAGATAGGACAGGGAAGCTACGCTAGAAAAAGATAATAAGACATGATGTTTAATAGTTTAAAGACATTTTAACGGGCTCTCCCTGTTGGTGCAAGGGGTTAAAACCCAACGCTCTGAAGCTATCTGCAGCCACTGCAGCACAAGTTTGACCCCCTACCAGGGAGGTGACCCACATGGCACAGCAGATCTCTCCTGCAGGTTGCCAGTTACTTCCCTCAACATTGTGTTTCAGTACATCTGCTGTTTTGCTCCCCATTCTGGTCTGGTGAATCCTCTCACTCCCCAGTTCTGGCCTGTACCCCTGTTCTTGTATGCATAAATAATAATAATAATAAATCTTTAAAAAAAAAGAAGAAAATTTAAAACTAAATATATATATTCTTGTAATGCTAAATGAAAATGGTGAAAAACTGAATTATTTCCTCTTTGGAAACATAATTAACCATAACCATTATGGCCAAAACTTCCAAACTTCTACATTTTATATGTATCATTTATTTGCAATGAATTTTGTTCTGCTATGTAACACATTTCATGCTATTATGAATGCATTTGCTCTTGGTGTTTTATAGTTTTCTCTGTTATGTTATAAACTTTACGAGGGCACTCCTTTATTAGATGACTTTGAAATGGACTAATAATTTACTGACTTTTTTTATATCTGTAACTTAGTCTAAGTACATTTCATTTTCATTGTTTACTTTCTAAAGCTTTAGTAATATTTTCACATTTGTCTTACACCATTCTCTTTAACTTAACAACTGGGGCTACAAAATAAATAAAGTGAAGTACTTACAAAATCAGAGACTATAGGAAAGGGCACATCCAAGTGGCTAAGAAAAACTCTATCTACTTCATTCTATAATGTCATAAATAGTTTTGGCATCAAAAAATTTACCATATTTTAATGCTTCTTACTTTTAAAAAAGATATTGTTAATAGAGTAACAATGTATACATCTAAATATACCCTGAGGGTCTCCCTGGCATTACAAGGGGTTCAGTCTCAGCACTATCAAGTTATCAGCAGCCACTGTGGCATGAGTTCAATCTCCTGCCAGGGAGGTGACTCACATGGCCCAGCAGACATCTCCTGTCTCAGCCACTGCTCCCCTCAGCAGGTATTTCAGTCATTCTCCCAGTTCTACTGCTGCCCACTATGTCTCTCACTGAATCCTCTCACATTCCACACCAATGACCTACACCCCAGTTTTGTATGCATAAATACATAACAATAAATCCTTAAAATAAATAAGTAAATAAATAAATGCATTCTTAGGTATGTACATTCTCTATTTAATCAAATATGTTCTCAAATATTTCAGCAGACCTTCTCAGATTTTTCTCTATGTTTAGATTGTGGAATTAATTTTGTCAACATCTAATTATTACTTGTCTTAGTCATATTGTTAAATTTTTCATTGTCACACAAAATATATGACACTTATTCCATGAATAGTTATAAGTAATTCACTTAATGAAGACGTTTGATAAAAACACAAGTTTTTTTTACAAAAATAATGTTTTTGTAGAAAAAAGTCCACATTTCTGTCCTGTATATGAAATTATCTAGAAATTAGGAATAATTGCAATGCCTAAAATTTAATAATTAGCGAGGAATTTAATTTTGAATTTTTACTCAATTCTTAACTTAGTTTACAATGTTATAATGCTATAAATTACCTGATATTGAACATACTAAACTGAAATTAAATACAGCAGTAAAATATTTTGAGTAATACTTGAGCTAATTTTATTTAATTATTATATAAAAATCACATTTTTTTATTAGCATGGAGATAGCTGGTTTCAAGTTATTCATTGCTTTGGGTAAATTGATTAACATGATTTTCACAGTATATCATTATAGCATAATGTAATTTTGGCAGTGGTTAAGTATACTGATAAGTTTTGTTGTTAAAAATAGGAAATGAGGAACTTATTTCAAAGTATGAACAAGTGGACAATCTACATAACTGCTAAAATTGAGCACAATAAAATATTATTATAACAGAATTGTACAAAGTATAGACAAATCGAGCATGCATTATAAAAGCCAAGAACACAGTTAACATGAGAGGAGCCCTTACAAGTTCGATAAATGGTCTGTGCTCACTGTTACTCTTTTGTCATCATTAATAGTATAGTGTGAGATAAACTTTTTAAAAACTTATCTTTACTAATTTATGCATACCAGAACTGGGTGTAGGCCAGAAGTGCAAGAGACTAAGTAAGGAGCAGAATAGGGAGACTGAAAGAAATACACTGCTGATGGGAGCAGTGGGTGAATACAGGAGAGGTCTGCTATGCCATGTGTTTGCTTGCTGGCCAGGGATAAAACTTGTACTGCAGTGACTGGTAATAGCTTGAGAGTCAAGAGCAGTCAGACTTTAATCTCTGTGCCACCAGGGAGGCCTCCTTGATATGAACTTTTATTGAATTACCAATAAAATATTAAATATGACTGTGATTGTATTAAAATTAATTTATTTTTAAATAACATAAATTACTTATTCATAGAAACTATGCAATATTGATCTAATTAAAATATCTTACGTTGAGATGCACTAATGATATGAAAGTCATGGGCTAATGCAGTTAGCATTGTTTGTACAATTTAGCTTTGAAAAAGCAACATGTTCTCCTGAGAGAACATAAGAACATTTTGGTCATTTTTCTTCTTCGATACTATTTTGTGAGATAAATGGATTAAATGATTCATTTGGGTTAAAAATAAAATCAAGTATTTATACTCAGAGTTGTTTTTTTTTAGGCATTTGCTTCTTCAGAGACTTTTCATTTCTGGCTAATCTGCAATGTTCAGTAGATATAGAACTAGTTCAAAATGAGAATAAATACTCCTGAGATGTGAATGTGCTTCAGGAAAGATGTAATTGCAATCAGAAAGTAAAGAAAGTCCCTGGGTTTGTCCTGTAAAATTAATCATAGTAAACAGCTGTAAGTTTTTCTGTCAATACTAATGATCAGAACATTTATTAGTGATTCAATAAAAGTGAGCATATATGTAGGCAAATCTAAAACTTCCCTTAGCTGGTCAAAGACTCTTTGGCTAGGGTGGAGAGTCTATTTTAGATCTCTCTGGAAACGACTAAATCTAATGAGCTACGTAGACTTACTACAAACAAGAGTCTCAGTTGCATGATAAAAAGCAAATTGATTTATCTATAATAAATAACAACCATGCCATCTTGTGGGATCTATATGATTCCCAAGCTATTACAAACAATTAGGTGACAATAGTATAAAATAAGTTAATTCATTGAAAAGGATTATGGAAACAATTAGTCAGAAGAACAAAGATAAAACTTGGATGGTTTCACTTATATGTGGAATATAGAGTAGCAGAACGAAAGATATGAAAACATACATAAAAAAAGCTGTGGTATCCACCAGGGGAGGACGAGGAAGATGTGTCAAAACAGAGGCAGAAAGAGCACAACAGTCTGTGGTGATGGAAAACTGGGACAACACTGAGGGGAGAAAGTGAATACTTGTACATTTAACAACGATGTAAAAAAGTAAATCAAATTTAAAAAATAAAGACGAATTTACAATAAACATATTAAAGCAAAATAATTAAAATAAATTTTCTTTAAACTACCAAAATGTGATTTGAAAAAACTATATGATAGCTTAGAATCCACAGTGAATTTGGAGTTCCTACATGCTCTACATGATTTTTCCTGATACAAAATTATGACTACAGATGATAGGGAACAAAAATAAAAGGACATACATCAATATGTATTAGAAATTGGATTGCAGTTGATTATTTGAAGTTTTCTGACTTTAAATAACAGTGCTCAGTAATTTCATTGTTATTTAAAAGATCCATTCATAAACCTTCATAAAGTTAGTTTTAGTTATATGTTGGAAAGTGTTAATTTAAAATATATATCAGTATTCTATAAAAAGAACTATGCTAACCTAGCATAAGGTCCTGAGTAAATGGGAAATAAAGAACAAATATATATTTTATGCAGAATCCAATCTAAGTGTAAGGTCTTTAAAATAGGTGTTATCACGAAGGATAATGGACAACCAGTGGGAACCAACTAGATTATTTCTAAAGATAAACCTTTTCTCTGTTACAGTTTTTGGAAATTCTACCCTGGCAATATTTCAATAAATCAGAGTACTGAATAGAGTTGTCAGTGGGAAGCATTTTGTACTTGGTGACTCTTTTTTAAACTGATGAATACTTCTTTATTTCCTTGAAAGAAAAAAAAATGCAATTTAAAATAAAGCAGTGACTCTATTAAAAAATGAGTGTGGGGATATATCCAGTCTTCCAAACCACATTTCAGACATGAAATTCCCTGAGTTTTCACCACTCTTTGGGATTCAAATTACTGAACAGGGTAAGTATTCATGCAAAAGTAACTATGAAAAGTATAAAGATATATCCATATGTTTATCAAATATGGCTATTGAGCTATTAAGACACAGATGTGTACTATTTAAAAACTAATGATTTAGCAAATCCATTTTCCAAAAAGAGGTATGTTATTTAAAAAACAGCAATGTTGCTGTAGACTCTCAGTAGGTAGTACTGTTTACTATAGACAGCTCAAGAATAATGCAATGTTAATTGCAGCTGACAGCAAGTTAAAAAAGAAGTCTTTTTTTCACTGATACTTAATAAAGTGAAATTGACTGCACCTACATCGGCTTAGAAAAATATTACCATGGTGATGATCTATTTTTAGAAGAATTTTCAATTTGTACTTGACTCTTTGTACAGCATCACTTTCTTATTATTGGCTAATAATTTAGAAATTGGGAAAGCAATGACTGTGAAAAATGCATTAGAGAAGAACAATACAGATATATTTGCACATGTGTAACAAACAGATCCTAACTATGGAAACAAGAAACCCTCTAGATTGTGTGTACAAATCAGTTACTTTAGATGTCTCTCTCCTATATTATTCTCAGACTTGATTCAATATTTGCCTTCATCTTTTCTAATTCTAAATGTATCTCTAACTAAATATATTCAACATGTTTATCATTATACACATATTTTATTGCATCAGTATTCACCTCATTAGAAAATTTGATTGATTTATTAACTACAAAAATGTCTCATTGCTATTAATCTGAAACCAAAATTTTAATTTCTAAAATATTGCATTATTTTATCTTTCCTCTTTCCATTGGCCACATAGTTGCCTGAGATGATTTAACTGCACCTGTTATTCTGCTATCACAGTGACTTGCATTGATCTTTCTTCCCTCAATTATGTAATTCTGCATTGGTCCCAGGATTGCTTTGCGCAAATACAGATCATATCACATGAATTAGGCTTAACAACCATAGAGACTTCTAATGTTGAGAATTAAATTAATTTTTAAAAATAGTATGTAAGAGACTTTGGATTCCAATATCAAATTTTACATTCAACTTTGTTTCAGATTAAGTTTTCATGTGTACATAAGATTTCTCTGACAATAGTTGACTAACTGTTCTTACAAAGCTATGTAAACTAGTCCATTCTCCTAAAATGACATGTCCCTTACAAACCAGCATAGTATCCTCTTAATACCAATTCACAGATACTGTTTGCCCCCCCAAAGGTGATTCCATTGTCACCTTCTATTGTGGTCACACTGTACTTTATTTGACTCTATTATGTACATTACTTATTTTGAAGAGATCGGAATCAGGTCTGACTGACTAACCGTGGTATTGTATTAATGACTGTATTAATCCAATATTAGGGGTTGGTTTCCTTAAGTTAAAAAGAGATTTAAGTGCTTTCTATACAAGATAACACATAATATCAAAAAATATGATCAACTTTAATGCCAATAGAATGAGGTGACACATATGCAAACACATATGTATGAAATTTCTCTATTTATCTGCATATATGCATATACATATATACATGTATGTATATATACATGCATGTGCATGTGTGTGACAGAATGTGTGAAAGTAAATTTTAGATTGCATTTAGAGCTAAAATTATTTTCCAATAAAGTAATTGATGCAAGTAAAAGTATCTTCCAAAATACTCTCATATTTCAAGATCACAAAGAAAAGAGCTTTGGAGAACCTGTGGCTATTTGTATGACTAGAACACAGCTATTTTTTTTGTTTTATTTTTGGAAGGAAGCCAATATATCCATCTACTTTAATATACTGCATTACTTACTGTTTTTTTTTTTTTTAATACCTTTTAGTCATTGACAGAACCCAAGTGTGCTACTTACTCCTTGATTACTCTTAGATAATTGTCATCATGGGCTTCCTCCTGGGAACTGTTCATCCACAGGCTCTAAGAGCAACTCTTGTGTGGTTCTCTTTCCTCATTTTCACTCTGTTTCTCTCTCTCTTACACACTTCCCCTGTTGTCCAGTAACTTTTTTTTTTAAGTCTTACTTATTATTGAACTAACAGTGGTTTACATCATTGTATATTAGAAATGTAAAATCTCCCCAATCAGAACTTGTTATTATACCAAACCAACCATCAAGACACCCTCATTCTCTCTTGATAGTTTTTTCCACAGGCATAATCACTTGACTATTACCAGAAAATTACCACAATTAAGATCAAATTGAGATAACTACCAGATTTTTACCCACTAGAAATTAAGGGGGAATTTTCCAGGAATTCGACAGTTCAGTAAATGCTTGGAGTTAAACTATCTTATAATTACATCTCTTTTAAGCAGACTTACTTTTTATCCTTTTGAGCTAACTAAATCTTCACTTCTTTTCTATGGAGAGCACAAGTTTTCTCATTTATTTATATTTATGATTAATTTTATTTTTCCCAAAATTTTATTGTGGCAGGTGTAACATAAAGTCTACTTTTTTTTTAAGTTTACTATTTAATGAGATTGTATATTTTTCATGTTGAGATGCTTCTCATTTCCAGTTAGAATTTGCAAATCCAAACTCTATACTCATGAAACAGAAACTTTTCATTCTCTCTTTCTGGTAACCCTAACAACAAATACTCTGTGTTCCATGATATTGACTATATAGCTTACATAAGTGAAATCATATAGAGTTTTTTCCTTTTGTGATTGGTGTATTTCAGTGAGCATAATGTCCTCAAGGTTTATTTATGTTATAAGTCATTTTAACACTGAATAGTTTTGCTTTGTATATAAATAACATATTTTGTACATGAATAACATTTTCACTGTTATTCTTCTGTTGATGAATGTTTGCTTCCATATTTTGACTATTGTGAATAATGCTCTTATGAAAATGATTGTGCAAATATCTCTTTAAAAACTCATTTTCAATTACTTTATCCAAAATGAGATCACTGGATCATATGGTAATTACATTTTTATTTTTTTGAGGATTTTCAATGCTATTCTCTATAGTTGTGCCATTGTACATTCCCACCAACTGTGTACACGGGTTCTTATTTCTCCATATTCATGCAGACATGTGTATTTTGTTAGTTTTTTGTTTTGTTTTGTTTTGTTTTATCTCTCTTATTCTCTGCATAGAAGACTGGGGTGTAGGTCAGATGTGTAGTGGGTGAGAAGATTCCTCAAAGACAGAGTGGGGAGCAGAACAGATGGACCTAATGAAACACACTGACAAGGGTAAATATAGGTGAGAGAGGAGAGGTCTGCTGTACCATGTGCATAAGCTCCTTGGCCCAGATCAAATTCAAGATTTAGTGGTCATAGTTCTGAAACTTAAACCTTAGGCCACAGGGAGGGTCTTCTCTCTCTCTCTTTTTTTTTCTTATATAAGATTTATTTATTTATGCTTACAGTGCTTACAGAACTGAAGTACAGGCCAGAGGTTTGGTGGGAGAGAGGACTCACCAGAGACAGAGTAGGAAACAGAACAGGCAGATGTACTGAAACACACTGCTAGGGGAGCAGCGGGCAGGTCAGGAGAAGTCTGCTGCACCATGTGGGTCAGCTCCCTGGCTGGGGATCGAACTCATATTGCATCGGCTTCTGAGGGCTTCATAGTGCAGAGCTTTAACCCATTGCACCACCAGGGAGAGTCTCTCTCTCTCTTTTTTTTAACTGAGGTAAAATTGCTTTACAATACTGTATATCACTTAAAATTATAGCAATATACCTCTTCAGATATGTTACCACATCACACCCAACTCATAGCATCCATAGTCATCCACCTGGCCCTCTCCCTTCTTTGTTTCCCCTGACTCATTTTTCCCACTTGATGCCTCCATTCTACAGTTGGATCCCTAGTTTGTTTTGGTTTGGTTTTGTCTCCTTCAAAACAGCAAAGTAACTGAAAGTATTCCTCCATAAAAATATGTTAAACCACTATATTTTACAGTATTACAAAATAGGAGACCACTCAGAAATACTTAAAATTTCTAAGATGATGGCCTTCAATGTAGTGGAAATATTTCACAATTTAATAGTCACAAGGTCTTCAAAGCACTTCTGCTGATCATGAAGTAAAAAGAGTTTCTTGACAATCCATGAATTGTTTTCATCAGAAAATAACTATAACTCTAAATGCAATCTAGATTTTTATTTAGCAAGCTTTTCCTTATATACACATGCAGCCTTACCATATGCATGTGTATGGTCATCAACTTTTTCGAGATTATGTACTTTGTTGAATAGGAAACATGTTAACATGTTGGAAATTAAATCTGGTTAACAAATTACCAGTTGGATGACAGGGAGAATGCGTAGATTTAATAATATTAATAGTTGTTTACTGTTGATGCACATGTTCTGCTTCCTCATGGGATTGTTCTTAAAGTAATGCAAATACACTTTATAAAATATAAAATGATTTTCAGTACTTGATTTGTTTTACTTCAGCAATGTCACTGACTGTAAAAAGATGATAGTTGTCATACTAACCTGTAAAATATACATATTTAATACGGGAGCAGTATCTCCAAAGTATATTTTCACTCATCTTCACATTTTACAGATAAATAAGATAATAAAAGTACTAACAAGAAACTCTAAATTATTCAAAAAGAAAACTGAATATTTTTTTTTTGATTTTTTTTTTTTTTTTTTAAAAAGAAAACTGAATATTTTTTTTTATATCTACTAAAGGGTGTCCTTCTGATTGAAATAAATAGGGAATTAGGTAGTAACCTGAATCCACATGAAAAAAATCAAAAGTAGCAGTAAAAAGAACTACAGAGACAAATATGATACATAGCTTTTTGTTTGTTTTAAATCTGTTCTCATATTCAATTTAAAACAAAATTGAGGGCCCTCCCTGGTAGTGCAGTGGGTTAAAGCACAGCATTAAGAAGCTAAAGCCACTTCAGGATGAGTTGACTCCCCAGTCCTGGGGGTGATCCACATGACACGGCAGACTTCTCCTGGACTGCCCGCTGCTCCCCTCAGCAGTGTACTTCATTGGTTGGCCTGTTCTGCTCCCCTACTCTGTCTCTGGTGAATCCTCTCACCGCTCCTGCACCTCTGGCCTGCACCCCAGTTCTGTATGCATAAATAAATAAATAAATCTGGCATAAATAAAGGAAAAATAACAATACTACAGTACTACTTGATTATTTCACTTTTGATAATTAATAGATCAACTAGACTGAAAGTGAACCAGGAACTGGAACATAAAGAGCTCTGTCTGAACTACACTAACACCATTGTAGTCTATTCATTCTACCCTCCAACTGGAAAACTTATGTATCTTTCAAGTAGAAAAGGATTCTCCAGAACAAGCTGTGCTAGACCATAAATCAGGCAAAACCTTGGCAATAATCTACAAACTAATAACCTTTATGAATGAACATATTTGCAATAATTTTCATGAAAGTACTACCAAATCAAAGGTAGCAACATATGAAAACAATTAGGCATCTTAATGGGGGCAAAGGGAGTGTGAGGAAAGGGAAGTTTATCCAAGGATTGCAAGTGTCCAAACATACAAAGTTAAATTAATGTAATAAACCATATTAAAAGAATAAAGGAGAAAACCCTCATGATAGTCTCAGTAGATGCAGAAAAGTATTTTTAAAATTACAACACCTTTTTTTAGTGATAGAGATATTACACAGCAATAGGAATAAAAGAGAATGTTTTTAACATTCACAAAGGACAGCTATGAAAACATTTTAGCTGAATAGTCCATATTCGTGAAAGACTGGATGTTCCTAATCTGAGAGCTGGAAGACAAGAGTACTTATTCTTGATACTTCTGTTCAACTCTTTACTGCAGTTTCAAGACAAAGAAACTTGGCAAGAAAAAGAAAAAGAATCAAAAAGCTGAAGGTGAAAAAAGAAAGTAATTATTGATGGCATGATATTGCATATACAAAAGGCATAAGGAATTTACTAGAAACATTCAGAAATAAAAAGCTAGTTCAGATCTGTTGCAGAATACCAAATCAATATACACAAATAAATCACATGTCTGTATACAATCAATGAGCCACCCAAAAAGGATATCATGAGAACAATTGTACTATAGATTTAATTTAATACCTAAAAATAAATCATTTACTTTTTTCATTGAAATTGATAAGTTGATATTAAAATTGATATTGAGAAACAAGGGATTCTAAATACCAAAATAACTTGGAAGATTAGAGAAGTGGGAGTGACTGATAATGGAATTAATAAGGGAATAATTAAAATCTTGTGAATTAGATAGTGGTTATGATTGTTCATCTCTATAAATTTATGGGAAGCCATTGTTTTGTACATTTTAAAACACTGGAATTTAGGCCCTCCCTGGTGGCACAGCGGGTTAAAGCACTGCATTGAGAAGCTAAAGCCACTTCCTCATGAGTTCGATCCCTGCCTGCCTGGAGGAGATCCACATGGCGCGGCAGACCTCTCCTGACCCGCCCGCTGCTCCCCTCAGCAGTGTATTTCATCAATCTGCCTGTTCGGCTCCCCACTCTGTCTATGCAGAAGCCTCTCACCACCCCCTGAGCCTCTGGCCTGTATACCAGTTCTGTATGTACAAATAAAATAAATCTTTAGAAAAAAAAAACAAAAAACACTGGAATTTAGATCACAGGAAGTTAAATAATATTTTTGATGAAAAATGACACAAGTTCTATTTTAATTTTCATAAAATCAATAAATACAATAACCATTTAACTTGTACTTAGGGGCTCACGGCTGCCACACAGCCCAGGGAAGGGCCTCCCCACAGCTGGGAAGCAGGTCAAGGTTTCAGGCCAGGGAACAAGGGATAGGCCTCCCTAGGTTGAGTCTGTGGGCTGAGGGACCAGGGTCACTGAGGACTGGAGGTCACTCGGGGCACAGAATCACCTCCTGTTAACAAGGTAGCTACAGGTGCTGGGACAGTCAAGGGCCTGATTTGCTTATGTGGGCCGGATGCCTGCAGCCACTGCAGCAACCAGCACTTCACTCCATTCACAGGGCAGCTATCTGACACTGGGGAAAAAAAAAAATACTCATGAAAAAACTCGGATCCTCCCACTACATGTCTCCAAGGTTTCACAGAGCTGAAGATGAGGCAGATAGATCAGAGCTCTGAACTCTGTCATTGTCTAGGGCAGAACTAAGCAGAGTCTGATCAGAGCCACAAGAGACCCAAGGCAGGACTGGAAAATATCAAGAGAAAAAAGAGATGATAGGGACTGGGCCTACTAGAGGTCGTCTTCTTAAGGGAATTGCTTTTTCTAACATTTTCTGGGAACCAGGTTTCTATCACCAGAACTATAAAACCCAGAGCAGGTTTGTATGACCAGAAGGTGTGTGACAAACAGTCTGAAAAAGAAAACACAAGGGCTGGACACAACCCTGGTCCAGGGAATCTGGGACAATCTCCTCATGGGAGTCAGAGGAATATTCTAGGTGCCTGCCCTCCAGGATTTTCCTGCCTTGCACTGCCTCACTGCCTGACTCCCAGTTACTCCTGATGATCTGAGCAGTGCTATCAGCTGGGCCCGCCCACCTTTAGGAAAAGATAAACTTGTAAACTGACCATGGTTCTGAGGCATACAGCAAGGGAGGGAGAGGAAGAGAATAAAGAAGTGAAGAACACGGAGGATTGTGGTGATGGGTCATAGGTGATATGGTGGTGGGAAAACTACAGAAGGGAAAAACAATTACTGAATAAATCTTGGGGGGAAATAAACATTTTAAAAGAATAAAATAAATGGGAATCTTTAGTCACATCAAGTGAACAAAGAAAATAAATGATGAAATGAGATAGCCATGACACTAACTTCATTGTCCAGTTTATCATTCATGTCACCTGATTTGTCACCATGTTAATGTGACTCTTAAAAATATTTTAAAATATATTCATATTTAGTCATGTTTTATTGAATTTGCATGTATAGTAGTATATTCATTAAAATGTGATAACAACTGATAGATGAGAAACAACAAAAGAACTGCTTTTGAAAGCACTCAATATTTCTAGTGGGTAATTCAAATAGTGCTAGAGGATAGCATGGGGTCATATAAATATCTCCTATTATGATTTTATTTATTTTAATCAATTTAGAAAAATGTCCTTTTTTAAAATAGTAAATAAATAGAAAGATATTAGGATAATTAAAATATGGTTAATAAAATGTGGATGTTAGGATAAATAAAATGTGGTTCATCCACATTATAAAACCTAGTTGAAGGTTCAATTGAGTACATATTTTTTTTTAAAGATTTATTTATTTGTGCATACAGAACTGGAGTACAGGCCAGAGGCTCAGGGACGGCGAGAGGCTTCACCAGAGACAGAGTGGGGAAGAGAACAGGCAGATCGACGAAGTACACAGCGGGCAGGTAGGAGACGTCTGCCGCACCATATGGTCACCTCCGGGGCAGGCGGGAATCGAACTCATGTGGAAGCGGCTTTAGATTCTCAGTGCTGTGCTTTAACCCGCTGCGCCACCAGGGAGGGCCTGAGTACATATTTTAACTAACAGAAGTATATATTTTTTTCCAATGAATAAACTATGCATCATTCTAGCCTCAATCTTTAACAATAATCTCAAATACGAGTGGCATCTGTTATACTTAAATATTTCTTTAAAACATATTTTTAGTCTTGATGTGACATGTAAACCTTCAGATAAAATCTGCACTTGTAATCCAAACCTTCAGTGTGACATAATTGTTATTCAGTTCACTAAGTATACATAGAGGGGACAGTGATATTAGAATCTTGTCTAAATAAGTTCAACAATCATTCACTTTAATAGTATTTCTTATTAACTCATTATAGCCTATTTTTATAAGATTAAGGAAACTTTTGAACATTGTCCAATGCAATAAATATAATGATTATTATTTACTTTATACCTGACAATATATTGTATTGTTATTTACTTTATACCTGACAATATATTGTTTGTCTTTTAAAGAGGTCATGTCATTGTTTTCTCTTTATAGTATCTTATACTTTTTCATTTCCAATTCTACAAATATTGAATTTAGTACTCTTTATAAAGTGATTCTTCCAATCATTTTTCTGTATGTTTTTATTATGCTATTCCTGATGAAATCTCCAAAGTAATTCCTGAGGGCATTTTTTATTTTCAAATTCATTGAAACATAAAAGTTATTACAGATCATTCAGTGCATTCTATCACTTCAGTCATTTCAAAAAGGCATTTAAGTAACACTAGGTTTGAGATTAAATGTTAAGTATAATGTTCATTTTCTTTTCTAATGTTTGCTTAAATTAAGTCTAAATGATTATTGTGCAGTCATTTCAAAGCCTAGACTGAATGTTTTCTAATCACTTAAAAAATGCAATATCCTTGTCAAGTTCAAATTTTCTTTTGATTTGCAGACTTTCAATTTATCTTAGAAAATCTCCTTCACTTTTATTATCTTTATAATCAAGAACTTCCTCAAATATAAACTAATATAGCAACTCACATCAACACTTGGTGACTAATTTCCAAGCTTTTTGAGTAAAATAATTTATAGGGATTCATTTTTTCTTAATTTATGTAACAGTGGTTTACAACAGTGTTTTTTAGAGGCATAATATCTCCCACTTCGGCATCCACAGACACTACCTAAATAGCAAAGTTACATAACATTTTCATAACGTTTTCAGGTTAGTGTGTATAGTGTATATATGTACACATATATACATGCATAGTGTGTGTGTGTGAGAGTGGTACATATACAAACATATATACATATATAGTGTGGGTGCAGTGTATATACATATATGTGTAGTGTATATACGTGTGTATGTATGTATATATACATATATGTATATATACATATACATATATTCAATATGATTCTGTCACCTTTTTTCCTTATATGTTTGTCACATTAGCCAATACTTTTATTAGTCATATAATTTAATCCTGCATCCAACATCTTATTCTAATATCTAATCTTTACAATTAAAACATTTAAATAAATTTTTGTGTAAAGTAAAAAATATATACTGTTATAGCTAACCTATCATTCACTCAGCCCAAAGTATTTGTATAGACAGGCTGAATGGTGGAGGTAGTGTTTGATTTATTGGACTCTTTTTTTTTTTAAGATTTATTTATTTATGCATATAGAACTGGGGTAGAATCCAGAGGTTCAGGGGCAGTGAGAGGATTCACCAGCAACAGAGTGGGGAGCAGAATAGGTGTACTGATGAAGTACACTGCTGGGGGAGCAGCAGGCGAGATAGGAGAGGTCTGCCACACCACATTGGTTAGCTCCCTGGAGGGTTATTGAACTTGTGCTGAAACGGATGTGGTAGATTCTTAGTGCTGTGTTTTAGCCCAGCTGTGGTAGCTTCTTAGTGCTGTTTTAGTCTGTTGCGCCATGAGGGAGGGCCCCTGTTTTAGTGGACCTTTATGCCAAAACGCCTAGTTCAATATTCTGGTATTTTAAAATATTTAACTATTTCATCATTTTTGACTACGTGACCACTGAGTAAATAAATTTTTGACTGATTTCATCTTCACTAAAGGGGGATTTTAATGGTAGATACTTCTTAAGGCTATAATAAAATAAAATGAATAACCTGATGTTTAAATATTCATGGAAATCACATTATCATCATTTTTAATATTACTGTTAAATGCTTAGAAGAAATATGGTCTGTGATTTCACTTAAAGTTTCAAGTGTTTATGTTAGTATGAATAACTAAAAATTGGCAATTTTACTTTGCCCCTTTAATGACTTCTAACAATTTTTTTCTTGATGTGCACATTATATATCACAAGATCAATATTATACAACTATAAAATTTGTTTATTTTTAAAAATTAAGTCTCTATTATGAAAATTAGATTTTTCTCAGCAACCATTTTAGAACTTCCTATTCCCCCAAAAGGATTCTTTATGCCTAGATGGAGATATATCTCTAGGACCCTTCAAGCTAACTTATTCTACTATACCATTTAAATGCATCACTAGAATAAAAGTATACTGCTCTGACTTGAATTCTGTTTGTATATTTTAAAGTTATTTTAGGTAACTGCAGTCATACAGCAAGAGAACTCCTGTATCTTAGATTCAAGGTTTGAGTTTAGCTTGTGAACTCAATTTGATAATGTCCTATGGTACATATGAAATTAAAAATTAAAACATGACAAACTCTTGGGCAAATATTAATCCTGTGGTGAAAATTAAATGGCAGCAAAAATAGGAAAGGTATAAATCAGGAGCACAGGATGGATTTCAGTGTGATATTTACATCACTCATAACAACAGTCAATAACCATGCAGCAGAAATTAACAATGTTAACCCAGTGATGGTAAAAGGCTGCCAGGTGACCCCTAAGCAAATGATTAGCTAATTGAGAATAAAAGAACAGTTATTATGTAGTGATGTTTTGAAATTCAGGGTCATTGGTTTGGAATTACAAATGGTAGAGGCTGGGTACATTGTTATACTAACTCCAAGTGTGCTTTGCCTATCACCGGCCCCCACTCCTCCATACTTTTAATTCAATGAAATAGAAACTTGATGTCAGAACACACACATTCCACAATGTTAACTAATTTTTCTAAGGCATTGTGAAGTTAAATAATTTATACAGACATTTGGTGCCATACAAGAGCTTTAAAATAAGAACAAATCTAATTCTACATAATGAAGTAAAATTGATGCAAAACCACACAAAAACTTAACGTAAATAAACATGTTTGACAACAAACATATCAACGTGATAATGTGTTATTTTTAATAAGAAATTGAAGTGAGCCCTTGAGTACAAGATACAATGAGATTACAGTGCATAAAAATTAAATAGTTGAAATGAAGTTATTTAAAATAATTTGATGTTGATGATAAACAAATTAGGACTAAGATGAATTTTGGAAACATACAGGAGAAATGAAGAAGCAAATGAAATTTTTGATAATTGATAAAATTTAGAAATATGGAAATAATGGTAAAATGTCATTTAAAAAAAAAGAGCTCATATTAAAAAAAAAACAATTACAGGAGGGAAATATGAAAAAAAATATGTAGACCATTCTGAAGAATTTAAGAAAGAAGAATAACTCAATTTTAAAAGTCCATGAAGTTCCAAATGGGTAGTTCACATATGCATACAATCATATCTATGTGATAACATTAAAAAAAAAAAAGGTATTTGTAGAACCTCTTAGACTGAAAAGAATAGATCACCTACAAAATAACAAGGGATAAACTTGGTCAGTCCCTTAACAATATAGTGGTTGCATAAAAGAATACAATAGATTTAAAAATTTAAAGTAAAAGAATATAAACTCAGAAGTTTATACTAATAAAAACTTTGTGTTATAAGATATAAACTTATAAAGATGTACGATTCATATATTAATATTTAATCTGGATCATAAAGGTTGTTGTGATCTAAAACACAAAGATTAAATAATTACAAATTTCTGGGAATAAGTCAACATTATGGGGAAGTAAATGGGAAAGCAAGAAGAGAAAGTGTGGAAAAATACCATTTTAATTAAAGAAAATTTACACTCAACAATAAGTACAAGAAACAACTAAGAGGATAAAAACACTTGTTAGTCCTAATGTATTGGTGATGCTGTTCAAAAGAATAAAAGTGGATTATGCAACTCTTGAAACTTGCAGAAGTGTGAAAATTCCAAAGGAAAAGGAAGGGAGAAAGAGAGGGAAGAAGGAATAAAAGGTCAATCAATGACTAAATATTTATTGGGACAATTAATCCTAAGTTTTGATCATAACAAATACATAAAACTAAAGAAAAACTGAGTTTAAAAAACTTAATGTCAAGACTAGAAAAGGCAAGCCACAGACTGAGAAAATATGACACATCTAATAAAGGAGTTATCCCAAGTACACAATGGTAATCTTAAAACTAACAGTAAGAAAATAAACAACCAGATGATAAAATGGAGAAAAGGCTTGAACATATATTTCACGAAAGGATATACACATATGGCAAGTTAGCATATAAAAATATTTTCGACAATATGTGTCATTAAAGAAATGCAAATTGAAAAAGTAAGGCACCACTGCATATCTACTAGAAAGGCCATAAATTGGAAAACTGACAGCATCTAACGCCAGCAAGGATGTAGAACATAAGAAATCTCATTCAGTGCTGATAGGAATGCAAAATGGTACAAGATATTTTTGTGGTTTCCTAGACAATTAGATATAAATTTACCCTATAATCCTGCAAATAAGCATTTTAGTATTTTCCCAAAGGAACTTGAAACTTATATGCACTTGAAAACATCTGAAATGGATGTTTACATCAGCTTGATTCGTAATTGCCAAAACTTGGAGGCAACTAAAATGTCCATTTAGGTGAATGGATGCTTCAATTAAGGTACATTGAGATAATAGGTATTTTCAGCAGTAATAAGAAATGAGTTACCAAGTCCTAAAAAGCACTTTTGGAAATGTAAATGCATATCAGTATGTAGAAGAAAATAATCCAATGAGACTGAATACTTTATCATTCCATCAATAGGATCAAACAAAAAGTATGGAGCCAATTAAAAATTCACTGGTAGTCAAGGATTAAGGAGAGGGAAGGACAAGTAAACAAATAGTAAATTTTAGTTCTTTTTTTTAATGATTTCTTTATTTATGCATACAGGACTGGGGTACAAGTCAGAGGTTCAGGGGATGAGAGGCTTTACCAGAGACAGAGGGAGGAGCAGAACAGATAGATCAATGAAGTACACTGTTGAGGGGAGCAGCAGGTGGGTAAAGAGATGTCTGCTGCACCATGTGGGTCACCTTGGAGGTGGGGATCAAACTCGCACTGAAGTGGCTGTGGTTCACTTGCAGTGCTGCATCCTAACCCGCTGTGCCATCAGGGATGGCCAGAACAACAAATTTTAAAAACAGTAAATTATTCTGTAAGCTATTAAAAAGATTGGATGCATGTGATTACACATTTTATCAAAACCCTTAGAATGTATAGAAGAGTGAATCCTCATGTAAAGCATGGACTTTGGTGATAGTGACCATATCAGCGTATGATCATCTGTTATAGTAAATGCATTACTTCTGTAAGGGACATTGATAACAGGAGAGACTCTATATGTGTTTGGGGACAGATGGTGTATGGGAAGTCTTTGTACATTATGTTCATTTACTTGTGAACCTAAAACTACTCTAAAAAAAATAAAATTTAGTAATTAAGAAAAACATTCATCTATCTGCAGATGTTAATAAATGTATATTGTTGGCTCTCCCTGGTGGCGCAACAGGTTAAAGCACTGAATTATGAATCTCTCCGAAGCCACTGCAGCAAGAATTTGATCACTGGCCAGGGAGGTGACCCACATGGTGTGGCAGGCCCCTACTGACCCGGCCGCTGTTCCCCTCAGCAATGTATTTCAGTGGATCTGCCTGTTCTGTTCCCCACTCTGCCTCTGGTGAATCCTCTCACCACCCCCACACCTCTGGCCTGCACCCCAGTTCTATAAGCATAAATAAATAAATCATAAAAATTAAAATATATATATATATACTATAACTACATAATGCTCAGACTTAATGACAAACTAATTCTCAAAAGATTGATTTACCTCCACTTTATGAAAATCTAGATTCAATTCAAATAAATATATATTCATATTATATAATATCAAATATAATCTTTGACAGAGCCACTCCTGTCTTAGGTTTCAGGCTTAGAGAAATTCCTACACAAAGAATTGGAGATCACTTAACACAGTTGGAGGCAACAGTGACTAA
Source organism: Condylura cristata (assembly GCF_000260355.1). Lineage (NCBI taxonomy): Eukaryota > Metazoa > Chordata > Mammalia > Eulipotyphla > Talpidae > Condylura > Condylura cristata. The sequence goes on from NW_004567113.1 coordinate 6,346,011, forward strand.
AACATAAATTACATATAGTGGGTATGTGCAATGGGATTTAGTATTTAGAAGCATTGTGTTAAAAACTCTCAGTACAGATATTTAATTTTTTTTAAATGTATTCCTTGTGCTAACAATTTTTTTTAAGGTTTGCTTTTTATGCATATAAGAACTGGGGCACAGGCTAGAGGCGTGGTGGGTTAGAGGATTCATCAGAGACAGAGTGGGAGCAGAATAGGCAGACAAATTGAATACACTGCTGAGGGGAGCATGGGCGAGACAAGAGAGGTCTGCTGCGCCATGTGGGTCACCTCCTGGACCAGGAATTAATTCATGCTGCAGTGCGGATAGTTTCATAGTACTGTATTTTAGCTTGTCACAAGGGAGGGCCCTGTATTAACTTTTTTTGCAGTCCATGCATTTATACCATTGTTTTTATTTTGGAAGAAAAACATACCCCCTTCAGATGTAGTTACCATAGGGTACCAGTGGGGAAGAAGCACAATGGAATAAATAGTTGTTTGAAACAGAAGGTTGAATTAAAAAAGAAACTGAATTATAGATTTGTAAATGAGCAACCCACAGTGGGACTGATTTTATGTGAAACACACTCAATAAAGCCCATGTATTAAACTTATTAGTAGAGCACATGAAAGGAAAACTGATGATTAAGAAAAATATATGAGGGAAAAGGTGAGGTAGAGGGACATTGTGGAATGAATTGAGGAATATCATTAGACTACCCTTCTGCATGTGAGGGGTACACAGTAAGAAGAAAAAAGTTATATAGTTATAGAATTTACTTATCTAAATAAGCCTACTAAAGACTATTAATCAATTAATAGTATTTTAACAACCCAGAAAATGAAGTACATAATTATAGTAATCAATTATTATACTCATCTAAAATGGATAAAAAGAAGTTGCGAAAAACATTTTTCAATGTTGTTCAATATAATAAAAAGACATAAATAGAACAAAGAAAATTAATATCACATACATATTATTTTCTTTCACTAAAGTAAACATAATGGGGGTAATGTTAGGAAGTAGGGAATAGCTATCCTCGAGAAATTATATAAAGTATAAATAATTCCCCCATTTATCTGTGTGGCAAAAGTCACTGAACTATTTTTCAGCTAAAGAAGCATAAAGGAGGATATATATATATATTATTCATTTTCTTTAACTTTTAACTTCGCTGTTCAGCTAAAATGGATTTTTCATTTTTAAATCAACAAAGAATGTCATTTTATTTTCCCACTCTAACCTTGTGTCTATTTTCTGCTTGCATATGCCATCTTAACAGCTGTATTTCTCCCTATCAAGGCCTTGATACACAGCAGAGTTTCTTAATGTATCATCTGTTCACAGATATTTTGCATAATAGCTATATGTTGCTTGGCACACACAGTTGTTGTAGTAATCTGCACTATAAACTGTAACATTGGATACTTAAATTATCTCCCCCACAGATTAAGGTGGCAGGGGATTGTAGAAGAAAGAAGCTTCAAAGGTTGAAAAAAAAAAAAAAGGTTTACTTTACAAAGAATATGTAATCAAATATTAGATGTCTATCCATTTAGTCTGGTCATTTCACTAAGACCTTTTAAAGCTGGTGTAATAATGAATCCTGTTTTATTTTTTTTAAATAAACAAAGGCAAACTGAGGAAAATGTATCCTAATTTTGTTCTTATGTACTTATTCTTGAATTCTAGCTTTAAAATTCCCTAAAGGCATCAAATAAAAGATCTTTCATTACAGTATCCCTTTAAAATCTCTGTAAAGTCATAGGTCATTATTAGTGATAGACATTAGGATCAAGTTTAGCATTTACATCCAGTACTAAACAGTATAGCCTAGCTAAAAAGCCTATGCTTGCCATCCAAAAATTGTTGTTTATTAGTCAAGTCATAGACCCAACTCTTAATGACAGATGGCAAGATTAAAAAAGAAGAAAAAAAGCAGAATGTATATTGAATGGAATACTACTAAATTATTAAAAATGATGAAACTATGTATTATGGAGGCAAAAATGAAAGTTTAGGTGATCAAGTTAAACAAAATAAGTCCAACATAAGTCATTTCACTCATTTTGGAATTTAGATAGCAAAAGAAAACAAACTAAAAAAGCATGGCCAGAATAATTTTTAGACTCTTTGAGAGATACACTGGTTATCCAAGGGCATGAAAAGGAGGCAGAGGAAGGGAAAAACAGAAATTAGAACAACATCACTAGAGATGGTGAAGTATATGCCTACATGGAATTGGGGCTATGTTACCAAAATTATATAGCTATGTAAAAGACAGATAAAATACATGCAATACTAAAAATAACCAAAGATTTATTTGTCTATTTTCAATGTTAGTGCTAAATATTTATTTCTTCATCCTAAAAAGACATTGTAGACATCTTCGCTCTAACAGGATTTTTTAAAATATAAAATCAATAAAGTCAAGAGTAAATTAAGGCTTATTGTAATCAGTGCAGACTTAGTCCCTTATTGAGGTACTATTCTAAAAATGTGTTATTTCATTTAATTCTCAATAACATTCCATTTTTAAATATTACTTTAGAGATTTATTTATACAAGAACTGGGGTACAGGCCAAAGATATGGGGATAAAAGGATTCACCAGAGACAGCAAAACAGGCAGATCTACTGAAATACACTGCTGAGGGGAGCAGAGGGCAGGTCAGGAGAGGTCTGCCACACCACGTGGGTCACCTCCCTGGCCAGGGTTTAAATTTGTGCTGCAGTGGCCATGAATTGCTTTACAAGGCCCAGGGGAGCCCTCCATTTTTAAGTATTTTTATTTAAGCCATATTCATAGGTAGTGCTCAAGACATAAAATAAATTAAGTAAATTGACTATGTTCAAATAGTGAGTAATAGAGAATCTGGGTTTTGAACCCAACAGTTCAACTTGATAGTATGTGTTTTTAATTATGTTATTACTAAAAACATCTATGGTGAAGGCCCTCCCTGGTGTTACAATGGGTTAAAGCACAGCGCAGTGAAGCTAGCCAGAGAAGCTTCAGTATGAGTTTGATCCCACCCCGGAGGTGATCCACATGGCACTGCAGACCCACACGCTGATCCCCTCAGCAGTGTACTTTGCCAGTCTGCCTGTTCTGCTCTCCACTCTGTCTCTGGTTAATCCTCTCACCCCTCCACCACATACACCTCTGGCCTGTACCGCAGTTCTATATGCACAAATAAGTAAATCATTAAAAACAAATCTGTGGAGAAATCAAGTTTTATTCAAATACAGAAAGAAAAACAGTAGTTAGCAAGGTTTAAGATGTGGAAGGGTATCACTAAAGCTATTACTTCTATATACTCCCTCTTTGTAGTAAAACATATATGCTTTCAATAGGCCCTTTTTGTAAGCTTACTTTGAAATAAATAATTGAATACACATACACATATATGCAAACAAACATATTTTTAAAAATGTTTATGCTAAGATCCTATGTCCACAGGTTTGCTGCAAGGAGTATTTGCACAAAGCCAATACACTGTTTCAGCTAAAAAATATCAGTGAAAATATATAAATTATGTATTTGTATATAATCCTGTTATAGTTAACAAAATTAAAAGTACATCTTGGGTAGTCAGTAATATTTATCATAGAGCATTTTATGCCATAAAGTTCTTGAACACAAGTAAACTTCAATTTATTCTCATCTGCTGGTCTGAGGACAATGAACCAAGTCCTTGACCTCATCACCAAGCAGAAGCTCTGCATTTTGAAAATAATTTAGGGATTCTGGTTTTACTTTATTTCATTTTACCTCTTCCTGTTTCCCCAGATCTCATCCATGAAGAATAGTTTTAAGCATTTAATTTAGGGCTGTTTCCAAAAGAAAATACAATTATCATCTGCTGCCACATACACTTAGGGTTTCATCGGAACTCTGCTAATGTCTTTTTTGTTTGTTTTACTTTGCTTTGCTGTCTTTTGTCAAATGGTGGGAGATGGGAATGATTTGTGAAAAATTCTCACATTACCTTATTGGCATGCAGTACAGATAAATGTACTATCTTAACAAAAGATGCAAATGTACTTACATTTTCTCACCTATGCTAGGCTGCTCTAGTATTTAAGCTCTCATGCCTTTATTCAAAACTTAGTGAAACATAAGTTTACAGTATTTTGAATTTATCTTACCCAGTACTTAACTGAAATTATGTAAAACAAAAACATGCTTCATATATATCATATATATATATGAAGCATGTTTTTGTTTTACATAATTATATATATAATTAATATATGTGTGTGCATATGTATATGTGTGTATGTATACGTGTGTGTGTGTGTGTGTGTATTTATTTATTTACCATTTTGTGACTAAGGAGAGAATGAAGATTGATCAATATCGATACAGCTTTAAATATTCACACACTGACTATAATCCTGACAGGTAATGCATTTTGAGAAAATATATTTCTAAATGTAACACAAAATAAAAAGATTGATAACTAATGGAAGACTCAGAAATTTGAAAAAAAGGAACAAAAATTTTTGAGGCTACTATTTCAGATATTTTTTTGCCTATTTATCTTATACTATATATAGATACCATAAATACCTTATCATATTTTTTGTCTTGTATATTTTTTTAAATATTTATTTATTTATTTGTGCATATAGAACAAGGGTACAGGCCAGAGTTGCAGGGGTGGCAAGAGGATTCACCAGAGACAGATTAGGGAGCAGAACAGGCAGATTGATGAAGTACACAGCTGAGGGGAGCAGTGGGCGGGTCAGGAGAGGTCTGCCACACCCTGTGGATCACCTCTGGGGCAGGTGCTGATCGAACTCATGCAGAAGTAGCTTTCGATTTTTAGTGCTGTGCTTTAACCCACTGTGCCTCCAGGGAGGGCCCTTACCTTATATATATTTTTTTTTTTAAAGATTTATTTATTTGTACATACAGAACTGGGGTACAGGCCAGAAGCTCAGGGGCGG
>NW_004567113.1:6351068-6355771 GCF_000260355.1 Condylura cristata
TAAATTATTATTTTTTATCCCAACTTAGAAAAAAATAAAAAAGAAAGTTCTGAAAGTCTCCAAAATTAGTAACTACAAATCCCTCTCTCTATACTCGGTTTTTATTTCTTTGTTATCAATTAAAAACTCAGTTGTTCATCTCACTCTGATCTTCCTTATATTTCTAAGTTTGTCATTTTGAAATTGTGCTTTCTAAAAAAGCTTTTGTAACTAATTTTCATTACCCATCTGTCCATCTTAACCATTCTCTTATAATTCACCATCAACCAAAGAGTGGAGTCCAATTTAGTAATATGGCATATAAGATCTTTCCTAATGAAACTGTTGCTCCTCTACATTCATTTTTATTATATTCTACTCTATTCATACGTCCCTGAATATGTCATGCATTTGTTTCAAAATTTTGCTCAGGCTAAATTACTACTGAAAATTTACAGAACACGTTACTAGCTAGCAGACAATCACTATGATATTATATTTCACCATTAAATTGATCATTCAAAAGATTTTATTGTTTGGATTATTATTATCTTTCTTAATATTTAGTACCATTTCCTAAATGATGATTTTCTTTAAAACAAACAAACAAACAAAAGTACACATACCAAAAGAACATTTTGAAAAATATTTCAAATTGTTATGGTACTGACTTTAAATCAATCATCATTAAATAAACTGGATGATTGATAATATTAGTAATTTATTCCTCACAGTTCTAGAGTCTGGAAGTCTGAGATGAGGATGCCAGTGTGATTAGGGTCCACCAAGTATTATCTTCTGTGGGCTGCAGAGTACTGAATTGTATCCTCAACCGAGAGGAAAGGCTAGCTAGATTTATGGCCTGTTCTTATAAAGACACTGATTCATTGGTAAACACTCTATAATGATGGCCTAATTTCTTTGCAAATGACTCCCACCCACTACTGTCACATTGGGATTATGTTTTTGACATGTATATTTCAGGGAAATAAAAGTATTCAGCCCATTGTACTAGAATGGTTAATTAGATAGACTGTAGAGAGATGGGAGAGAGAGAATGAGTCTTCAGGTTGACCTGTTTTAGGTACTAGAATATTAATTTCTTACCTAAAATACTCATTAAACAACTATTTTTCTTAACTTGTTAATTGTGTAAATTTTAAAGGTGTGTTGTACAATTGATACACCCACATTTTAAAAGGAAAATTTCTATATTTCTATATTTAAAATCAAATTCAAATCTATTCTGATACAAAACTTAAGAATTTATTCCTTAATAACTTGGCAAATTGAGTTAATTTCAAATACAGTAATTCAAAAAATACTTAAGGACATGTTTTATCTCCAACTATATCATTGAAATGATTGTTTGAATGAGACATTCATAAAATATGATATATTGTAAAGAATTGTTTTACACAATAAAATATAATATAGTGTCGCTGTTATACACACATACAAAAATACAGCATTTGTCAAAAAATATATGCAATAATGAGTTTGTATACATATAAAATATTTATGTTATATATGTATGTATTTTTAGTGATTGTCATATTTATATCTGTATGTATATATAGCAAGATTGTATAATAATTTGATATCAAAATAAATAATATAAAAATACATTTCATCAGCTTCTTATATAAATAAGATACTAGATCAATTCTGACAGCAATAATAAATACAAGAATCAACATTGTCTCTTGTCAAAACTTAGCAGACTAATATCAATCAGAAAAGAGTTCTGTTGACAGAGAGCTATGTAACAAATGCCTGTTGGAAAGGTAACAGGATGCAGGACAGAAAGCTGTCCTTAGAGATCTCTCCATTTGGATTCCAAGCTGTGCAGAAGTCATGATGATCCCCATTTGTCATTTTAAGACCTTGTATCTAAGCTTGTAGTGAAAGACAACTTTTTACTTTGCTTATATTCCATTTCCTTTGTTGCATTTTTCCCCCTCTATCTTTGTTTAGCTATTTAGGGTGGGAGATTCATTGGTCTGAATAAAACAAAACCCTTTATATATTTTATACCTTCTAGGAACTGCATCAGATTTGCATTTACAACATTAAATTAAGAAGTGTTTCTCTCAACAAATGAGGAGAACACAATTTTTCCTGTATATGAAAATGCGAATTAAAACAGGTACAGAACATGTTAGATCACAGAGTTCAAATTAGAAAAGGTAAACTGCGTGATTTTAAAAATACAGATAACAAGTTTGAAATCAGACTATAAGAAGCTAGAGACACAAAATTTGCACAGTACAAAAAAAAAAAAGTTTGGCAGTACAATTGATAATGATTATTTTCTTCCATGAGCAATAATTTAAAAATAATTTTTCATTGGTAATATCGATGTGATAAAAAGAAAATAATGTCAAAGATCAAAGAATACACAAGAAATATGTGAGGTACAGACAAGTACTTTAGAATCAGAAACATCAAAGTAATAGCTGCACCAAAATAGAGATAATTCTTTCAAAAAATGTGTTTTACAGTTTTTATTCTTAAGCATGTGTTTGCATCAATAATACAGAAAAGCATATAGATTGCATTTCACAGTTTTTAAAATTATTTTCTTTCCATTCACTACCATGAACAAACTCATTTAAATATTGTTATATGTAGATGTCAAGGGTGGCAGGCTATCCAATTAATTTTCAGTAGAAATGGATTTAGAGTTATCTTGTCTCTTGAAATCTAGTGTTTTGTTATTCTACTGGTTTGCCCATAGCTAGTATTTGACTTTTGCATGTCAAACCCTGAAAATAATCTCACCATAGAAAGATAATCACAAATACAATAGTCAGTGTCATGCAACCATCCCAGTCCAAATAATTTGTCATTTCACTCAGTCCTTTAATGTTGAGACAAGGAGCCAGACATAGGCAGGCAGGAAAAGAGAGACAAGGGGCCAACCTTAACACATGCAGAACAGCAATGCCCCTGCCAAACCCCTTTATACTGCTGAGTGCCCTTGGCCACACAACACATACATGGTGTCAAATGAAAGGCCCATCTTTTGTTTTCTAGATGTCTGAATGGTGGAAACCATAGTATTTCAAGGTATAGACTCTCTGTTGTATGGAAGAAAACAGCCTGATTTTAACTCTTGCTCCTTATAGTCAAGTCTTCCTACCTTTCAAAATTTCTGAGAATTACTTCTTAAGCCTAACCTTAAAAAAATAAATAAATAAATAATGTATTTTTAAAAATTATTGACATTCTCCTCATCAGAATTGTCCTTCTGAAAACAGTTACTTAAATATTCACTCAACCTACTGACTTGCACTCAAGTTGTAGGAAATTAATAATACATAGTAACTAGGATTAGGAGAGAACACACCAAAAACATATGCTACAGCTAGCAGAGCAACAACGAATTGAAAATTACTACATAAATTTTCAATGATGATGTGTGTTCTACTAATGGTGATTCTCAATCATGTTAATTATCAAGAATGACAATATGATAACTATCCCACAAATTTTTGTCTTTTTAGTTGTATAAATAGTTGTATAAATAGCACCTACTACATTTAATAGGTGTTTTAACCAAAAATATACTTTTAAATTGTATTGTATAGTAAATGTATTTTGGAACTTGCACATATCAGATTCAAGTATCTTGAAAAATAACATATACTCAAATATCCATCCATAGTAAAACACATATTTACTGATTTCAATATTATCTGGAGTTGAATAAGAAAGCAAAGTATTTGAATATAAGTACATACACACAATACATACACACACACATACATACACATAAACATGCATATTTATGTATTTCAAGGTCCAACATAAATGCTATGAGCCTAATGTTATATATTAACAATAAAATGTGAATAAAATGTGTCAAAGTCTTGCATTTAATATATTTTCCAATTTTTAATTCTGCTATTTCTATGGAAAACTTATGTTATTTGTAAATTTGTATGCCCCTTGTGAAAATATGTATAAAAATTTTGATATTTGTTTGTTACTCAAAAACTTTTAATGAACCATGACATATAATATCTAAACTCTGTAAAATGAGAGCTCATGTATCTCAATTTTTTCTTATGTTATTTTATTCATTCAATACACAAGCATACCAAACAACTTGTTCCATGAACTCACCATGCACTATTAATTTCTACCATGATGAAAAGATTCTATAAAATAATCAATCATAAAATGGTTCAGTTCAAATATCATGACCTCTGAGATGATTCTCCTCTATTCTTATAATCAGAATATTGTTGGAGAAGCCTAAAACCAGTGACAAATTACTTGTGTGGATTCTCATAGTGTAAATCAATGATCATTTTAGGCATTTTTTTTTAAGACTTATTTACTTATTCATAGAAGACCTGGAGTACAGGCTATAGGCGCAAGGGATGAGAGGATACACCAAAGTCAGAGTGGGAAGCACAACAGACAGATTTAGTAGAAAACACTGCTGATGGGAGCAGTGGGCAAGACAAGAGAGGTCTGTTGTGCCATGCTGTTTAGCTCCCTGGGCAGGGATAGAACTCAGGCCTTCCTTAGGAGTGATGTGCTAAGACTTAACCCTTATTTCACCAGGGAGGACCATTATCAGATCTTTATTATAGTTTCATTATTGGAACACTTCTAGAGAGTTCTTGTATATAGGTTGTGTTGTCATCATAATGCTTAATTCTGGATAGAACCAATAATTTATAGTCAAAAAGCAATGTTTTCTGACAATA
>NW_004567113.1:6357076-6358273 GCF_000260355.1 Condylura cristata
AACTTGATACAAGATAACTTTTTATGAATATAATCTTTGTAATAAAGGGGATAGAGGAGGTCGGGGGATAACAGATTCCAGGAAACCTAACTTATCTGCAAGAAAGGAATGTATTGAAGAGAGTAAGTGGTCCAAGAGAGGAGAAAAACATTTTAAGAAGCACAAAAATAAACTATTTGCTTTTCATGTCATTCAGAATATAACTGAAAACCCTAATGAGGGTCTGTGTATTTGATGTCAGCGGCCTCTCCTACCCATATTTTATGTAAAGTTCACATCTATCTTTTTTACCCTTTTTTTTTTAAGATATATTTATTTGTACATACAGAATTGGGGTACAGGCCAGAGGTTCAGCGGTGGTGAGAGGATTCACCAGAGACAGAGTGGGGAGGAGAGCAGGCTGGCTGATGAAGTACACTACTGAGGGGAACAGCGGGTGGGTCAGGAGAGGTCTGCAACACCATGTGGGTCACCTCCGGGGCAAGATCTAACACATGCTGAAGTGACTTTAGCTTCTTAGTGCTGTGCTTTAACCCACTGTGCCACCAAGGAGGGCCCTTTTACCCATCTTTTTAAAACTTTATTTTCTATACCTTCTATTCTTTTGTGACTTTAGTCAAATCCTTCATTTGTTCTATTCAACAAGACATTTTTTTTTCCTTATTTGCACTTTACATTTCTTCTGCCTTGTTAATATTCCATGTGTCCATGTAGCTGGTTCAGTTTGTGCAATATTCTGTAAATGTTACTATGTGAAAGATAAATCTGATCATCTCACTTTATTTCTTTTCATGGCCTTCTCCTTCTATTTATTCTTATGTGTGTTCTAGAATTTATCAGTTACCAACAATGCCATGCTTATATGTTTACCATTTTTTAGTTTTGTTACCAGTCTTTTCCTACCTCTCACCAGAATGTAAATTTCATGATTGTATGGACTTTAGTACTTTATCTCACTGCTCTATCAGCAAGACTTAAAGCAATGACTGACATGTGGCAGTTGCTAAGAATGTTTGTTGATAGATGAATTAATGTATAGCTTTCTTTGGCAGTTAGATGGTTTCAGAAAATTCATGTTTTGAGGTCTATGGATAACTGAGATTGATTGTTTAAGTTCACATGAAAACCAGTTCCCATATATCATAAAAGAGTTGGAAATATAAGAAAAATAAAAGTGATGATACTAGGTATCAATTT
>NW_004567113.1:6359058-6364416 GCF_000260355.1 Condylura cristata
TTGGGCCCTGTGAGTTAGTTCCTGGCCAGGGATTGAGCTCATGCTGAAGTGGCTGCCTATAGCTTCTTAGTGCTGAGACTTAAGCTCTTGAAAACCAAGGAGGCCTCACCCACATTGTTTTTTATAAATTTTAAGCTGTGTTTACAAGAACATGGAAAAGAAATTAATTTTCACATTCTACTTCTTTAACTATCTCAACTCCCTTAAAATTACTTAGATTTATGTTTTTTTGTTTTACATTTCATTTTTTAATATAGAATCTCTCCTAAAATTAATTTTGCTATAACATAAAGCCATACACTTTTAAATAAAATGCTATATTTATACCATGTCAAATCTCTAAATATTTCAACATCTTCACAATTTAAAAGTATATATATATATAAAATCATGACATGGTAACAGACAGATCAGAATGCAATTTATGAGGTCTTGTGATATTTAGGTGAATTAATATGAATAAAATTTAAAGGAAATAAATGATAAAAATCTTTTTAAATCACACCATATTTTATTGATCAACTCTGTATACTGTTCTTTATTTGTTCTTGCAATTAGTATAATAGGATGTATGCAAAATATCACAAAACAGTATTTTCCTACTACTGAGCATTACACTAGAACTATTTCTTTTTTTTTTAATTTATTATTTATGCATACAGAGTTGGGGTACACTCCAGAGGTATGGGGTTGGTGAGTGTCTTCACCAGAGACAGAATGGGGAGCAGAACAGACTGACCAATGAAGTACACTGCTGAGAGGAGCAGCGGTGGGTCAGGATAGGTCTGCCGCGCCATATAGATCACCTCGGAGGCCAGGGATGGAACTCACACTGAAGCTGCTGCAGCTAGCTTGCTGGGCAGCATCCTCACCCGTTGCGCCACCAGCGAGGGCCCTTCCAATAGAACTATTTCTTAAGATTTTTTTTCATTATTATTATTTTATAACAACAAAAACCTTGTTTCTTTCTTTATTTTTTCTTTTTTTCTTTTTTTGTATTGCTCCACAACTTTGTGCTGTGACTATATTTGTTTTCATACAAAGCATTTTTCTGCAATAAAACAGCAGTAAAATTGTGTGAATCAGATTCCCACGGTTTCCCAGCATGCCTTTTGAGTAGATTTGTGTACGATGTCCTTGGTGTCTCTTGACCCAAGTTTTCCAAGGCTTGAGGTACTATTCTGCATAAAGTAAAACCTCACTTTCTAATATAATTGGAGGTTTTTTTTTTTTAATATTTATTTATTTATACATACAGAACTGGGGTACAAGCCAGAGGTGCAGGGGTGATGAGAGGATTCAACAGAGACAGAGTAGGGAGCAAAACAGACAGATCAAGGAAGTACACTGCTGAGGGGAGCAGCAGGCAGGTTAGGAGAGGTCTGCTGTGCCACGTGATCAATTCCAGGTGGGGATCGAACTCATGCGGAAGTGGCTTAAGCTTCTCAGTGCGGTGCTTTAACCTGCTGCACCACCATGGAGGGCCATGGAACTTTAATATTCCCTTCGTCTGCTATAGTGTTGCTAAATTCTACTTTTTCTATTACTGTACTCATGGCATAAATATATTCCATAGGCAACTCATGGCATAAATATATTTCATAGGCATTTAGCAAGACAATCTACTGTTTCTGGGTTTCAGATTAATGGGTTAGCTGTATTAATTATATGCATAAATAATTTTTGATTATTTTGATTTTATATATAAAATCAAAATCACTTTTATATTATATGTATTTGAGCATTTATTGCAATGTGAATCAGATTTTTGTACAACCTAACATTTTACAATTGTGTTCGATTCATATAAGAAGAATGTCTAAAAGTTGAATGCTGAAATATATATAGTGACCATAAAATAGTGAACACTTAGTCTTCAGGGTATTTAAAGTTGCACTTTGATTGACTGGTTGAAGTAATATTAACTTACATTATTGCTCTTTCAAAGTATAGGATTCCCCCCCTTAGGTATTGTCCCCTAGTTTACCAAATCCCCCAATGTCTTCATTCACAATCTATTATATTCTATTATATTTTCTTCCCTCTTCATTTTCACTCCTCCACTCCTTCTCCCTCTGAATGCTTCAGTTCTACAGTCAGCTTTATCTAATCTTGTCTTTTTTAAAAGTTTTATTTATTTTTTAATTTATGCATACAGAACTGGGGTATAGGCCAGAAGGGCAAGGGTGGTGAAAGGAATCACCAGAGACAGAGTGGGGAGCAGAAGAGGCAGATTGATGAAATATACTGCTGAGGGAAAAAGGGGAGGCTGGAGAGGTCTGCTGCACCTTGTGGGTCACCTCCCTGGCAGGGATCATCAAACTAGCTCTGAAAGAAGCAGTTGAGGCTAGCTTTGCAGTGCTGTGTCTTAACCAATTAAGCCACCAGAGAGGGCCTCATCTGATCTTTAGTTTGATTTCTTTACGTTCCACAGGTAAGTGACACCATCAATATTTACCTTCTCCTTTATCTTTCACTTATCATGATCTTTTCCAGCTGCATCAGTGGTGCCACAAATGGGATTTTTTCTTTGGGGCATTTATCTCATTTGAGCAATTAAATATAACTAAAGTGTGGTATTTATCTCATTTAAGTAGTTAAATATAACTAAATTGTGTTATTACTTTAATATCTGTAATAGGTAGCTCCCAACTTGGTGGTTATTATAATAGTATAAAAAAGTGTGTCAGTATATCACAAAGACATTTATATAAAATCATGTAAAATCTGTGCTCTCAAAAATAGGTCTATGTTCAACTATTTGCTCAGTGGAGTATCAAACTATACACTCTTTCCAGATCTTTGCCACATAATTTAGAAGCAATGTGTTAGAAATAAATGTGGGGATATTTCCTATTGCAAAACACCAAATACCTAAAAAAATAAAGTATATTTCCATATAGTAAACAAGCTTTCAACATACTTTATCAATATCTTAAGAAAAAATTCTAGCTCAAGTTAGTGGGAAATGCAATTCTCAATAATTACCTTACGTGAACTGGGACATGCAAGAAGTGTTCTAAAAGTGGTTCAAATAATTAATTGCATTTTTGTAATAAATTCTGTTTTCTTAAAATGCTGAATGCCTTTAAAATAATTTCATTATCTTAAGACATACTATATTTGCATGATTTTATGTATATATAAAAAAGCAAAATAATCATACATGTCTGTATATATACTTAACATATAGATATATTTGACAAATATATATAATAGATATACTTGAGATACATATATATATATATATATGTATATATGTATCTCAAGTATATCTACAGACATACAGTGATCTCCAATTTTATGCCCAAATATTTCAGTCACAGGTATTTTGATTTTTTTTATCTTATAATTTTCATTGAAGATGAAGATACATAAAATATATGTAAAAATCTGTAAACATATGTATTTCAGTCAAAATTGCTGAACTAGAAAAAATGAATTTCAACATATTAGTAACTATGTTTAAGCACATTATGTTACTAAAAATAAAGATATTGACAACACAGGCAGCTTACAAAGGTTAGGTAATAATTGCATTGCAGGTTACATCTCTGTAAGACAAGAAGAGTTCATTACAGGTGGAGATAAAAGGCAGGAGGATATTCAGTCACTGGTTCCTGCTTCTTGAGAAATACATAGCACTTTCCCTTCCTTTACAAAACAGATTCATATTTTTGTCATAGTGTAAAAACAATGAACTCCCCTTCTTGTAATTCTATTATCTTTGTGTCACAAAGGAAGGGTGACATATATTATATGGATTTCAAACATTTATTCATTGCATAAATCTGTCATAATTCTGGAACAAAATATTTTCCCCGACATTTGAGAGTCTTTTTGGAGCTTGCCAAATCATCGCTTTGTCTCCCACCAGAGCTCAGTAATAACATATTTTTGAAAATGATATTTAAAAAATGACAGCAAGGTTGATAAATTGGTGCTGAGTTATTGTCATTTCCTATTCATTTTTTCCTGTCCCTTTCCAAAGAAATGTAATGAGAAATAGCTTTTCATACTAGTATTAGGAAATGAACCCAAGTCTACATTGACTTTTAGTTGAGAAATAAGGAATAGTGCTCTTGGATCATTCAGAGATGCCAAGTCTGTGAATGGAATTATCAATCAGAAATGATGTGATTCATTTTCTGCAATTATGTCAGTAGATTCTGTTCTATTTAAACGACAGTGTTACTGCTTTCATTCCAATGGCCTTAAGTGTTTCAGTAGTTTTCTCATTAGGTAAACCAGTGATTCTAAGTCTCCTGAAGATTCTGTTAAAACAAACATAATGGGACTCTACCTTCAGCCATTCTGATTGAGTATTATTCTAACTTCATATTTCTAATAATGATTTTTCTATGAGATCACAATCTGCTGTTTGTGGAATAACACTTTGAAAGTCACTGATGTAAATCATTAACAGGTAAATCATTTGGAAGTTAAGAATATTTTTTTTTTCAAATAGAAGATATTATGAACTCATACATGGCATATTCATTAGAAAATTGTCAAACATTGCCCATAACTTGTAGTCAATATTTACTTAAAACATGAATATGTATGTATAAGTATTAAATTAAAAATTTATAATATTACTTTTATTCTTTATAGTTTATAGGAACCATTATCAGTTCATTGATTTGTTGTTTTGGTTTAGGAAAGACATATTCTTAAGTATAGTGCATAGTATAGGATGAGATATATTTGTAATTATAGTCAGTCATTTTTCTATTTAGTAGTGACTAAGGTTGGGGATTAGTGTTCACTTAAGCTATATTAGAGAAAGATTCTGAGGAGCTGATATTTGACCTAGAATATATTTTTAAAAGAATGTTATAAAAAGACCTGAACTATAATTAGCAGTAGTTCAAGTTTCTGGAGTGAGAATAAGGACGAACAGTATTTTTCAGTTACTCACAAAATGCCATAGGAAATACTTTTTCATCAAATATTAAAATTACTGGATGTATTCAAGAAAATTAATGCATCAAGAGGAATTTGTGAATTTAATGATATACAAATGTTCATTGAATAGACAGAATTAGACTCAACCTTGTTTATTAAATACATTGCAAGAGTTAAAGTCGCAATTCCAGTGGGGCAGATTCCGAAGAGGGGACCTGACAGCTTAGGGAGCATTACCTGGGAGATCCTTTGGTTGCTGAACATGCAAAAAGTCAGTTTGTTCATTCAAAATTGGGGAAACTCTTTCACTGCAACTGGTATATTTATGTTTACTACCCATGAAATTTTCATCGGGAGAGTTTATGAGAAATTGATTATCAAAATAAATTATTCTTGAAAAACATGACATTTGAGTAGAATAAAAGGGGGCAATAATACTGCAGTCACCTG
>NW_004567113.1:6365411-6383131 GCF_000260355.1 Condylura cristata
TCTCTCTCTCTCTCTCTCTCTCTCTCTCTCTCACACACACACACACACACACACACACATGCACACACACACATAATATAAAAGAGAAAAAAATCAGCTGGTAAAAATATATTCCCAGTGTGACATTAATAAATTTGAGTACTTGCTTCTGAATTCTCTTATCATCTGAGCAGATGTTTGTAACATACTAACAGTTCCTTAGCAGAAGTGTCAGATTCTATTATGTACAATTAGGAATGACATCTAAAACAGTGTGCTCTAGACTGCAGCTTCCAGTGGGCCAAAGCATCTCCTGACATTTAAAAAAAGGAAAATACATGACTGTCTTCTTCTGTTATTCAGTGATGCCCTGGAATTGTGCAAGGATTTGTAAGATGCCACTCTTATAAAAAAATAATGATAAGTAAATAAATAGGTGGTATTTACGTTATAGTACATAGAACAGAAAGACAAACGTAAAGATTGATGTCAATCTTGACTCAGGTATACGATAGCTCAGCAGTAGTGTTAGAAAACATATAATAAAATGTTTTTGTTTTAGTGACTTTTCTTGCATTTAGTCTGTGCTACTGCATTAAAATTGCCTGAATTTATTTAATAATTATAAAAGTAATTGCAACATGCATTTCTAGCATTTGAGTTAATACACATTAAAAGTAGCAGATCATATATTTTATAAAATAAAGATAAAATACGTACAAAGCTAATCCTGACATGGCATTTTCTATTTTTCTAGTTATACCATATTTTTAAATATATTTCCTAAATTTATTTATTTTAAAGATTTATTTATTTATACATATAGACCTGGGGTGATGGCCAGAGTTGTGGGGGGGGGAGGGTGAGAGTATTCACCAGAGAAAGAATGGGGGAACTGAACCTAAATTTATTAACACCATTTATGTATTTTGTAAGCTACCTGAAAGAATACTTAAAACAGTGCTAAGATTAGGGGCAGTTCAGCCAGTGGATTCTCACTGGCACACACAATAGCTCAGCGTCCAACAAAAGGGTTTATTTAATAATCCGAGGTTGAGGAAAGGCTAGAGACCACAGGTGGCTGACTGCCTCACCACAGATATGTCCACAATGGCCAGAAATTCCACAGGTGGTTTGTGGAGGATGAGGTGGGGTTGCAACAGCCCATAGCAGCAGCCTGATGCAGACCAGCAGTCAGCGGCTCAACTGCACCAAGTGCTGGTGTCAGAGTACCAGATGTCACGGTTCAGCTCTTTGACATGGGGCCAGGTCTGTGGTGCTCCTTGCTGGCCATGCCAAAGTCAGGACTGGAGGTAGGTGCAGTGGGAGAGTCTCTGTGCAGGTCTTCAGAGCCCAGGTGTGCAGACATGCAGCTGTTTTGCAGAGGTCAGGGGTGGGTGTGACTCCCCAGGAGACTGGCTGCTGATGCTTCTTTGAAGCTGGGCTGTTGAATGCTTCCTCTTCAGATGCTGATCAGAATGATTATCTTCTTTCTTCTGAGACTGAGATCAGGAATCCTGTCTTTCCCTGGAGGCCAGGAGCAGGACGCCTCTTCCTTCAGGGGTTACTCCTGGCTCTTTCTTCTTTCTTTGAGTCTGGCTGCTGACCCACTTTTTATTCAAAGGTGCTTGTAGGGAAAATGGAGTTACTCAGGCTCTTTTCTGCCTTCCAGCCACTGTTGTCTATGGCTGCCATCTATGCTCTTGCTTTCTACCCAGATTTTATTGCTCACACCTGATATGCTGATGCAAAAAGTGCTGGGGAATATAAGCATGACACACATGAGCACCTGGGGCTGAGAAGTATTAGCAGAGAGCATGTTCACATACGAGTTTGGATAACCAGACCAAGAAGCCTGAGTAACAGGTAGGGATACCTATAACTATGGCTCACTGGGCCGAGGGATTGAGGGAGAATAAGAAAGAACCCAGGGTCCTCCTGGTGACACTACTGGTTAGAGCACAGGACTGGGAAGTTAGCGCAGCCTCTTCAGTATGAGTTTGATCCCCAGTTAGGGAGGTGATCCACAGGGTGCAGCAGACTTGTCCTGTCTCGCCTGGGGCTCCCTTCAGCAGTGCACTTCCTTAATCTGCCTGTTCTGCTCCCCACTCTGTCTCTGGTGAATTCTCTCATTGTCCTTGCATCTCTGGCCTGTACCCCAATTCTGTATGCATAAATAAGTAAATCTTTAAAAAAGAAAGAAAGAAAGAACACCAGAGAGAAGTGAAGGAGAAAGCATGGACTTCTTTGGGGCTGGGAGTCTCATTTGCTACCTGCCTCCCTGATGCCTGTCTCCCACTTGCTGATCTGCCTGTACCTCGTCCCTTGCTTCAGGATTAAAGGCTTGTGAAATCCACCAAGAGTTCTAAGATTCTTTTATCCATTAGCCCAAATCCACAATGAACCTGCCCACCCAGGGTCTGGTCTCTTACAGTGGTCCAACAAATCCATCTTTTCTCTTTGATGGCTGGCTGCAGACAGACCTTGTTCTGTATTATATTCTGTTCAAGTTCCCCAACCTATAAATCTGATTTTGCCATTTTCAACCTAAGTGTTTGATTAGACAGACTATTTAATATGTCTCAGCTCATTTTCTCTTGCTAATCATGTTTAACTAATGAGCTGAGCTTAAACCTGAATCACCCATTTACAGCACACCTGATTGGTCAATAAGAACCCTAGAGCCATATATGAAAGGCTAGTCTGGCTGCACTGAGGTCAGGGCAGTCACTTAGACCTATTAGCACCAGGTTTCACTGAGATGAAGAAAGAAGAATATTCACAAGCAGTGGGCTGAGTCCTCAGGGCAAACCTCAGGCCCCATACAACCATCTTGTCCTTTGACCTCTGAGGGTCATGGGGACCCATTTTAATGTGACTGAACATGCAGGGCCTTGTGGTGTTTATAAAACTAGTATAGAAATGTAAGTCAACTCAAATATATGCCTTCAAACATTGCTTATAATTATAACATTTCAGACTTTGATTTTAAAAGATCTCAGCTTTCATATATATTAATGTATACCTATTTTTTCTTATATTGTTTCTTATGTTTTTGATATTAGGGAGTGGAAATTTAACACTTGCATTGGAATCCAGAGACAGAATTGCTATAGATTCTTATGTTTCCCTCAAATCTTTGATGAATCATTGTTGTGATTGATCAAAGTACTCAATTTATTTTTGTAGAAATAATTGTCTTTCTATTTATACTTACTTTAAAAAATAATTTTATAAAATGTTTAGATAACACATTTCATCATAACAAATACAGCTGAATTATTTATATTTATAATTAATTAAAACTGACTCTAGTTTTACTAAGCCAAAATTGAAGGTGTAGTTTGTGAAAATTTAAACTTTCATAAAGTGTTGATCTTATACATTTATATAATACAAAATTATTATAACCATAACAGCTTACCTCAATTTTACAAAATTACTTTATTTTTCTGTGTGCTAAGGACATTTAAGATCCACTGTCTTAGCAATTGTCAAATACATATATAGTTAAATAAGCCCATTATGTTATATAATCTGCAATGCTACATATTATTATTAAATATAATTACCATATTGTACAGTTTCTACATATTCTACCTTTGGCACACACCATTCCAGTCTCTGTTTCTACCAGTTTGACATTTTAGGTTCCATATATGTGATATCATGCATTTTTTCCTTTCTCTTTTTGACTTATTTTATTCAATAAAAAAGTCCTTACATTCAGTTCATGTTGTCAAATGGCATGGTTTTCTTCTTTCTCATAGCTAAGTGATATTTGATTCTGTAAAAATATGACACATCTTCTTTATACATTTATCTGTTGGTAGACATTGAGGTTGTCTCCATATCTTGGCTTTTGTGGTTAATTTTCCAATAAACAGGGTGGGACAGGTAGTTCTTTTGAATTTATTTTCATTTCCTTTGACTATATGCCCAGACATAAATTTCCTCAATCAAATGGCAGTTCTGTTTTTAATTATTGAAACTGCTATGTTGTTTTCCATTGTGGTTACATGAATTTATATTCCTGCCAATTGTACACAATGATTCCTTTTCTCACATCCCCATTAATACTTATACTCGTGTCTGTTTGATAACAGTCATTCTAAGAGGTATAAAGTGGTAGATCACAGAGGTTTTGATTTTTCACTTTCCTGATGATTGGCGATAATCAGTAACCTTTTGTTATGTGATGTAGGCCATTTATATGTTTTCTTTAGGGAAAAAAATGTCAATTTAGTTCCTTTGCAAATGTTTTAATTGGTTACTTATTATTACACTATTTTTGTCATTAAGATGATGAGTTCTAGGCCCTCCCTGGTGGCACAGCAGGTTAGAAAGAAGCACTGATAACTAGCCCTGGCGCTTCAGTGTGAGCTTGATCCATGGCCTGGAGCTGACCCACATGGCACAGCAGACCTCTGTTGACCTGCCCACTGCTCCCCTCAGCAGTGTACCTCAGCCATTCTGCCTGTTCCCCACTTTGTATCTGGTAAATTCTCTCATGGCACCTGCACCTCTGGCCTGTACCCCAGTTCTGTAAGCATAAATAAATAAATTAAAAAAAAAAGAAAGAAAGATGGTGAGTACCTTATAAACTTTGGATAAAACCCTTTACCAGATATAGGACTCACAAATAGTTTCTGCCACTCCATAGGTTGCCTTTTCATTTTGATAAGAGATCTCTTTGCTGTGAAGAAGCTTTTTAGTTTAATGTAATAACACTTGTTTATTTTTGCCATTTTTATTCTTACTTTTGGTGTCAAATACAAAACGCCATTGCAAAAACTGATGTCAAGGAAAAAACTGACTCTTGAAAGCAAAAACAGAATTGCTCAACATCTGAAATGTAGCTAAATAGCTTTGAGTTTACGCTGTGCAATGCTAATCAGTCAGTATATTTTATAGAAGTAATTGAAGTCAATTAATCCATCAAATAGATTAAGTGGAGACTGATTAATGTTTTACTTCTAGAAAACCTTCGGGTGAGGAAAGTTTTGTTAAGCAGTTTTCATTCCACAATGATTTAGATTCCTTTTCATATTCATAAGTAACATTGAAAACTGATAAACCAATAAATATTATTAGGACACTTGCCACCTAGTGAAATAAGATTATTGCCTTAGTGGTCAATAAAATTGGAATGTGACAATCTGTAACACTGAATCATTTTATTTCTGAGCTATTGATTTTATTCTAATTTGTAAAATAAAAGATGAGGACACAGTAACCTTCTAATTGGAAAGTATTTGCATTTAATCAGCATAAAATTTGATACATATATGCTAAGTACTGTCTTAGGTTACACTTTTTTTGTTAGTGACACTAGCAGTGTGAGTATTATATTACTCGTCTTTCACCTTTGGAAAGCTACAAGTAAAAGACATTGTCCTTTGTAAGCAAAGAGGATTTTTTTTTTTTAAAGATTTCTTTATTTGTGCATACAGAACCGGGGTACAGGCCAGAGGCTCAGGGGCAGCGAACTCATGCTGTAGTAGTTTTAGTTTCTTAGTGCTGTGCTTTAACCCGCAGCTCCACCAGGGAGGGCCCTAAAGGAAATTTTTTAATCAAATAATTGAAAGCTGTTGAGCTATTAAGTATTTATGGGTCAATGAATCCCAATCCTTCATTTTATAGCTGAACACAGGTAAGCACTCTCAACAACCATTCCATATTCCGAAAGTTACTAACATATGTCCCTGACAATAAATGACATAAGCTGGTATAAATTTAATATTTTGTTGTTCCTTATAGCAATAGAAATTTAAACCTACTTAAGAAATTTTATTTCTTTATGTATTTAATGAGCCTCATATGAGTAATATTTCTCATTTACAATTTAATCAATAATCAAAGTGAAAAATGAAAATTTGCATGAAGATATTCAAATAATATTCACCTAATCTCAAATTTCAGGTAAATTTATTATTGTTTTTTAAAGATTTATTTATTCATACAGAACTGGGGTACAGGCCAGAGATGTGGAAGGTGAGAGGATTCACCAGAGACAGAGCGGGGAGCAGAACAGGCAGATCGATGAAGTACACTGCTGAGGGGAACAGCAGGCAGGTCAAGAGAGGTCTGCCGGGTCAAGTTGTCACCTCTAGGGCAGGGAGGGATCGTAGTTATTCAGAAGTCACTTTAGCTTCTTAGTGCTCTGCTTTAACCTGCGCCACCAGGGAGGGCCTCAGGTGAATTTAGTTTTCTTTCTTTTTTTTTTTTTAAGATTTATTTATTTGTGCATACAGAACTGGGGTACAGGCCAGAGGTGCAGGGACGGTGAGAGGCTTCACCAGAAACAGAGTGGGGAGCAGAACAGGCAGATTGACGAAGTACACTGCTGAGGGGAGCAGCGGGCGGGTCAGGAGAGGTCTGCCACGCCATGTGGTCACCTCCGGGGCAGGCGGGAATCGAACTCATGTGAAAGTGGCTTTAGCTTTTTAGTGCTGTGCTTTAACCCGCTGCGCCACCAGGGAGGGCCAGGTGAATTTAGTTTTAACACAGAATTGAAATGAATTCTTTCGTTATTTTTCCAAACTAAGTAAGTTACTATATATAATATTTTATGTACCAGTATTCTTCAGGCTATGTTCATTATTATTTACTATTGTATGTTATTGTTTAAAAATACAGTCATCGTCATTTTAATATCTTATGAAGGCTTATTGGACATTATATTTAATAGATATTGTGCACATACAATTGTGTGTGTGTGTGTTGAATTTCCATTGATTTATAAAGTTGTATTTGATGTAGGGGTATTGATCACACCTGGTCTGATTCTTGCCACTACATCACACCCAGGGGCAAACAGCCATAGCCATTCTCCTTTCCCCGTTCCCCTCCCTTTATATCCACTGCTCCCCACCTCTATTTCCCCTTCTAGGAGAGTAGATTATGCAGTCATATATCTAGGGATTATTTTGAGTTAGTTTTGTTATTCCTTTGCTTTGTTTCTCTACATTCCTAATGTGGCAGAAATCAGAGTATTTTCTTTCTCCCTCTGACTTAATTTACTTTTAATATCATCCCCTTTAGTTCCTCCCATGTTATCACAGATGAAAAAGTGCATCTTTCTTTTTTATATAAATGAGTAGTACCCCGCCATTATTTATGGCAATCTTCTTTATACTCTGCTTTGTACCCTGCTCATGTATTGAGCATTTAGGTTGTTTTCATAACTTGGCTATTTGAATCACTGCAATGAACAGGGGTTGGGTTGTATATATAACCTAGAATTAGTGATTTTGAATTTTTTGATTATATACCTAGGAGTGAAGTTGCAGCATCATATGGCATATCTATATTTGATATTTTGAGAAAACTCCATACTTTTTTTCATAATGGCTGTATGAACGTACATTCCCACCAAAATTACAGGAAGGTTTCTTTTTTTCTCCACATCTTGATGAACATCTGTTGTCTCTGTTTTTTGTTGACATGGACTATTCTCACTGGAAAATATCTCCTGGTGTAGATGATATCACATTGTGATTTTTATTTGCACATCACTGATGATAAGTGATGTTGAACATTTTTTTTTTTTATTAGCCAGCTCATCACCTATATGACTTCTTTGGAGATTAACACTTCTACCCATTTATTGACTGGATTCTTTGCTTTTTGTTGAATTATATGAAATCTTTGAGGATCTTGACTATTAGCTTCTCATTAGATGTATGCTGTGCAAATAATATTCATTAAAAACACAACATTTGCTAGTATAGGATAAAAAGTATACATTTTGTTCACTTAGAAGAAAGAAAAGCTAGGTGAATTAATGGTTTTTAATAATCTGCACAATACACTGTGATTCTTGATTATACACTATTTAAAATTTTATATATATGTAATCCTATTAGATATAAATGCTAGTTTTTTAAATTTATTTTTACTTATTTATGCACATAAGAGATAGCGTCTAGGCCAGAGGTTCTGGGGGTCAGAGAATGCACCAGAAGAAGAGTGGGGAGCAAAATGGTAAGATCTGCAAAAACATGTTGCTGAGGAGAGCAGCAGGTGAGATAGGAGAGATCTGCTGCACCTGTGGGCTACCTCCTTGGCCAGGGATTGAACTCAGAACACTCAGGCTGCAATGGTGATACTGCTGAAACTTAACCCCTAAATCAGCAGGGAGGCCCTAGTCTTATTTTTTTGAAGTCCCTAAGTTTCATGAATATCCATTTTATCTTTTTGTCATTCGTTATCCTACTCGAAATTGTCCAGTAAAAAATTATTTTCCCAAAGTATAAGGCATTTTTGAAGTTATCTTTCTCTACTGGATAAAAATGTTTATGATACAGAATAATTTTCATCACATACCACATTTGCCCTTTTCAAGGAGAAACTCTGTATACTTTGTCAGAAGCTGGTTGAGCAAAGAATTATGTTCTCTAATATCATACAATATAGGCATTGTCAGAACTTAGAATATAAAATACTGTGAAAAATGAAGGAATTTGAAGTTTGTGGTAAACACAACCTATCTGGGGATGGCATAGATCACGGATTATCATCAAAAGAAATAACATTTCAGTAATTTACTTATGCATTCTTGTTATTGATAGTCCTATCTGGCTATTGTGTGATATGAATTGTTATAACAACCAATAAGAGAATTAAACAGTTACAGAGCAAATAATGTGCAGATAAAAAGCCTATCTACTTAGTGAATTTTATTTGCCTCCTCTAGTTAAGGCTGTTAGAAGGTTTGACCTACCTCTGACACTGTTAAGGAAAATAAGTATGATATATATTCTTCTATGATTCTCTGTCGTGGTTATACCAAGCACCCAAAAAACTACATCAGAATCAAATGGTGTCCATGGGTGTGTCATTTTACTGGTAACAAATATAATGATACCAAGTTGTCAGTAACTATGATAGAAAAAAAGGTTTTCACTCAAACACAGAATCTGGCACTAATAATTAAGAAAAAATGTATTGTTTTTAATAAAGACAGTTTTAAAACAGTATATATCCAAATAGGGTTTGGATGTGTCATGTAGCACAAAAATATTAGTGCATATCTATTTAGTCAAAATAATAATAAGCAGAGTTAGTTATGTTGACTAATTTGGACAAAAAGAAACCCCATAATCCAAGTAACACTATAGGCTCCACTGAACACATTTTAGATTCTTGAGTTCCTTTTGTTCATTTTAGTATCAACCACAGGAAAAGAAAAACAAAAAAACACATTTTAATGGCATTTAAAATTGTTTTATAACTGCCTTGGAAGCTTGTCGTGTTGCAGTACTTATAAAGATGCTATCATAATAGCCTGCCTCAAGAAATCCTCAGTAAAGCCCTAAAGCTAAAACTCACCAGTTGGCAAAGTCACAAATTGATAAAGTACAAGTGTGTTTGAAATTCACTAGGTAAACAAAAGTTCTAAGTCATTTAAAAATAATGAAAAAATATGGCATTGCTTTTAAGTGTTCCAGCTGCACCTAGTAATGAATTCTAAAATGAAACCTAGTAATTTCTTACTAAAACTTGGTTAAGTTATATATTTACTGCTATTAATGTCACATGGTGAAAATATATCAGCGTGCCAAGCACACACAAAAAATGATAGTAGGCTAACTCACAAAGGCGTCTTAAATGCTGGCTATACTTTCAAAAGCCTCTTAAATCAGTCCAAATGCAAAAAGATTTTTGTCACCAAGTACTGCCAGTTCTATTGAATTGTATACTATGTGCAATGAAACAAGCAGACCATGGCCCAGGGGAGTATATTATCATAGCTTGTGTAATGGCCTATCAATATTACTACAGGGCAATTGTGTGCCCTTCACCTCCAGGTGTATGTGGGTGTGCCACTAGGTCACAGTGAACCTGAACAGTCTCATCTTCTAACTGAGGGCTGGTTGTTTCAGATGTCTGTGCAGTCTGAATCCAGTAAGTCATTTGGGTCAATTATTCTGATGGGAAAGGTTAGAGCAGGGTTTTCACGACATTGTCTTTTTTTTTTTTTAATGCTGTCATCTTACCACTCTGATGATAAGGCTACTCAGTGTTTTCATGTTACATTCATCCTGATGATCTCACCACCTTGTCCCTTGTGTGTTTGGACAGCATCATGGATAGGACAGTTTTCGCATTTTTTGTTAAGTGAAATGTTTCCCCCTTCCATATTTGAAAGAGAGTTAACTCATGTATCGTTATAATTTAGTTATTAAGCAAGTTTGTCCAATATGAATTGGACAAAATTTTAAAATAGAATTTTCAGCTATAACACTGCAGAAATCACTCGAGAACTATTTGTAAAAGTAGATTCTCAATATACAGATAAATTGTTTCAGTTTCTTGAGACCCAAATTGAATCATATATACTAGAATGAGTTTCTTAACTGGTGAAGAAGCAAAACAAATGGACTAGTATGTGTATCTGAGTATTACTTATTCTTTGTAAGCACACTTTTTTTTTAAGGAAGAAGGAATTATTTGTTTTTATATAGAAATGGAAATTCACAGAAGTCTTATGAATATGTCTCACAAAAACAAAATCTACCAGCACATAGCAGATATTAAGAATCCATAGCACATATAATTTGCATTTCATTTATGCACCTGAGATTATATAAGCTTCTGATATAAACATCCCCCCAAATAGCCATTCCAATCTTTCAGATCCATTTCAGAAATAATATTTATTTGCCTTTCCCAGTCTCATTTGTTGGAAGAGGCAATGATGGCACCTTCTTTATTTGATTTTTTTGGGTAATTTTAGTCTTTTACAATGAAACTTTTATTAACAAAATGGAAGACACTAATTGCTTTAGTAAACAACTTAACTACCATCTTTATTAACATATTGGTTTTCATTAAAGTATTTTTACAAAACTTTAACATAATATATGTTTTTAATAACTATACATTTTCCAATACTTTTAAAGTCTCAGAATCTATAACTTTACTTCAAATTCACATTCAGTTTAACATACACCAAACTTTCAGAATTGCACACTCAGTAAAAAGGCTCCTGGGATTCATAATTAACTCTTTTCCAAAATATCTGACATTTACATTATTTCCTCTTTTATTATGATTTGCAAATATTTAAATTTGGTGAATAACATAGATTAAGGTAGATCGTTTATGGATGAAGCAAGACATGTAAGTAGAATCATAGTCACTTAGCCATATTTACACAATATCGAGTATATGATTTGGCCAGTGTAGGTAAGATCTCTAGAGGCTGGTATAGGGTGACATGGCTCGCTTTGACACTAACCTTTTGGGAACATTGTTTCAATATGTGAAAGACAAGAGCGGAAAATAATTGCCAACTTCAAGGCAAAATAAATGAAATGAGCACATACTGGTTGAAAACTAGGTTTCCAAAACACAGCTTAAGTTGAAACAACAATCTTCATTAAAGTCATTATTAGGAAAAATGTTATATGTAATCCACATGATATTTTTAAAGAGGCATGGTATTTTTAAAAGTCATGATATATTTTAAAAAAATCTTTAAAGTTTTTCATGTTTCACTGCTCCCTTATTTCATAGTGAGCCAGTAGGATTTCTAAACTGAAATGTCAGATATATAATTAAGATTTGTATGATGTAAAGTATATCTTGCCTAAAGAGAAGGGAGCTTTTCAAGGATTTGAAATCTATAATACACCAATTAGATAAATCATTATCAATCTCTCACACACATTAATCTGTATTACTTTTTCTTTTTTACTTTTATAATAATAGAATAGAATATTTTGAACAATGAACTTTAATGTTTATAAAGCAAAACTTTTAAGATTGAACTATTTATTTATTTAGATAAGAGAGAGTCTTGGCCTAGTCCATGTCAAGATTAAGGGAAATTGCTATAGCCTAAACATTATCAGTGAGATAAGAGGCAATTATATAAATAATGAAATGTGCTAATCCTTCAACACAACTTTAATTTTTGTGAAGTTCTTAGTACTAAGAAAGTTGGTATGCCTCTCTCTTATACTGGTTTACACAAAATCTTTTGTACAGAATAAAGTTGATTATTTAAAACTAAGTTTTAAGAACTTTTAAAATGAATAGGAATTTTTAAATATCATAGAAATATACATATGTAGTTTCAAAGCATGATATATGTGTGTGTGAGTGTATAAATATGTATGTATATATATATATATATATATATAAACACACACACACATAAAATAGCTTATCATTAGTAAAATGATATGAATATCTGCTGGGGGAAAGATGGTTTCTAAAGTTTTCTACTTCACTACAACAAGGATAATCTAAAAATAGACCAGGGGACTCTGGATACAGATTCATGACATGGGTGAAACTAGAGAACCTTTTGGATTTGGGAGACCAGTGCTGAGTGTACCAGAAGATACTAAGGAAATTCAACTTCATGAAATAAAAAAAATGTGTGGAGATAGGAACCTCAGGACTGAGTCCAGGGTGGGAGTTTGCCCTACAATCTAAGAGGTGCTATGATATTTGGCCAGTATCCCAGAGGATAGGAGAACTGATTAATGTAGATATTCTACCATAACCAAAGGTAAATATTTATAGGGGAGCAGGAGTGTCCCAGATGAACTGGGTCCCCAGTGAAGAGATCAAGACAGAATATTTTTTTCCCTTTCCCCACCCCTTCAGAACTCAACCCAACCTGTGAAGCAGGCCATGTGTCCTACAGGCTGCAGAGAAATTACTCTGGAAATGCAAAGAGGAAGGTTTTCAACACAACCACAAATATGATTCTCTCCTGAACACCACTTTCAATAATGACTGGAAACTTGGGAGCCCTTCCCCCACATCCTGATTCAATAGCTGGAGATCTTTCCCCCCTCCAAAATACATGACCATATGCTGGAAAACGGGAAGTTCTGCACCCTTAAAGCACTTCAAAAACTGAAAGTGTCATCTTTGGTCCTCAAGGAAATACTTCAACAAAGAAGAGAGATATTTCCATCTCTGGAAGATTTTTTTTCATTTTATTAGACACAAAACTTGAAATTGCCATGATAAATATATTCAAAGCAGAAGAAAATGAAAAGAAAAAGAAAAAGAAAAAAGAAAAAACTGATCAAACATACACAAGAAAATTCAGGAAAATAAATGAATAACATGGAATAAAATTCTGCATATCATAGAGAAATTCAAGGTTTAAAGTAATAAAATAACTAACATGCATGCTGTAAATTCATTTAAAAATGTGATAAAAGAAATTCTGGGAGATGGCATGGATGTGGGTAAGCCAACTAGAAAATCAGTGTAGTGACTGTAAAGTGGTAAAGGTACAAAAATTCCAGTTAGAAAAAAGAGAATTTCAAAGAAAAGTAAGTGAAGAACCACTTATAATTAGTGGGCAATATGGAATGGTCTATTCCCCAAGAAGGAGAAAAGGTTGGGTGGGTGGGGGGGGGGTCAAAGAAATTCTTCAAATAGGTAATATGGGAAAACTTCCCATTTCTAGAAAAGGAGCTATTTATACAAGTCCATGAAGCACCTGGCTAACTAAATGCAGAGACCTACACTAAGATAGAGACCTGAAACTTTCAAGTCATGAAACATATAAAACAGACAGTATATTGAAGCTACATGGAAATAGGAACAGATAATCATCAGATATACTCCCAGCAGGACTAATTTTCACTGCCTTTGGGATAGGGAAACTATAGTGATGCAGTGAAAATACTAAAGATAAGGCCCTCCCTGGTGGTACAGCAGATTAATGCACAGCACTGCAAGCTAGCTGCAGCGGCTTCAGTGCTAGTTCCATCCCTGCCCTGGAGGTGATCCACATGGTGCAGCAGACAGCTCCTGTCTTGCCAGCTACTCTCCTCAGCAGTGTATTTCATCAGTCAGCCCGTTCTGCTTCCCACTCTGTCTCTGGTGAATCCTCTCACTGCCCCTGTACCTCTGGCCTGTACCCCAGCTCTATATGCATAAATAAGTAAATCTTTAAAAATATCAAAAGTAAAAGCTGCCAACCAAAAGCACTCTCTCTTTCAGATATGAGGAAGAAATTAGACCATTTCAAACAGAAGCTAACAAAGTTAGGAAACACTATACTGCTCCCTCCAAGAAATGTTGAAAAGAATTCTTAAATCAAAATTGAAGAGAAGAACATCTTAAGATAGTGAGCAAGGGATTAGATAGAGCCAAAAAGCTAAGGACAGGATGTCAGTAACAAAACCTCACATACAAATAATCACTCGAAATATAAATGACAGAATTCACCAATAATATGACACAGGATGGTGGCTAGTTAAGAAAACAAACTGTTTTCTCCAGGAAATGGACCTGAGGTCAAAGATAAACATGAGTTCAGACTAAAGGTTTGGGAAATGATCTTACAAGCATATGGGGCTTAAAGAAAGCAGAGGCAACCATACTTATATCAGGAAAAATAGAATTCAAACTAAATTTTTAAGAAGAGACAGGGATGGATACTGTATACTGATTAATGGAATAATATCTCAGGAAGACATTACACTCATCGATATATAGTAAAATAAAGAAGCATCAAAATAAAGCCCTCCTTGGTAGCACAGCAGGTTAAAGCTCAGCACTGCAAGTTAGCCACAAGAAAAGAACATAGTAGTTGGGTGATTTAATATACAGCTTTCAACAATAAACTGATCAACCAACAGAAAATCAACAAAAGGAAAAATAACTTTAAGCAAAGAATTAGATCACACTAGCTAAATATATATTAACAAGGCATTATAATTGTCAAAATTTGAGTAACAGTTCTTCTCAAGTGTACATGGCATATTCTTCAGACTGACCACATATTGGGTCATAAAACAGATTATCAAAATATTTGGATGGTTGAGACCATATTTGAAACAATAGTATCAAACTAGAACTCAGCCACAAAGAGAAAACAGAAAAGAAAGAAAGAAAGAAAGAAAGAAAGAAAGAAAGAAAGAAAGAATGAAAGAAAGAAAGAAAGAAATTTAAAAAATTATGGATACTAAAGGCAAAAACAAAAGCAAAAACTACACTGATTTTTGATTAATAAGGAAATAAAACATGAAATTAAAAAATGTCTTGAGACAAATGAGACTGAGAACATTAGTTACCAGAACCTCTGAAACATGGCAAAAGCTTTACTAAGAAGCAAATATAATATAGAGCAATACAGACCACATCAAGGAAAAAAAGGCTCAAGGAGCTACTTCAACCATTCACCTTAAAGAACTAGAAAACGTGATAAAATGAAACCAAAGACAATAGAAAGAAGCAAGTAAATATAACCTAAAACAGAGCTAAATTAGATAGGTATCAAAAAAGAATATGCAAAAGGTTAATGAAATTAAAAGCTAGTTCTTTGAAAAATAAACAGTATGATAGGAATAGACAAACCTCTTGCTAAGATCACTAAGGACAAAAATGAGAAGTCAGAACAAATACATAGAATCAGAAACAAATGATAAATTAGAACAGACATCCCGGAAATAGAGGATTAAAAAATACAGGTTCTTAGAAATATAAAACCATCTGAGGCTGAATCAGAAATAGAAAACCAAAACAGACCAATCACAGGTTGTGAATTGAAACAGTAATGAAATGTGTGCCCCCCAAAACAAAGACCTGAAGAATCAACAGTGTCATTGGTGAGTTTTAACTTTCAAAAACTAATACCTATCCTGCTCAGACACCTCCAAAAATTGAGACATTTTACAACTCCAAAATTACCTTGATATCAAAATTAAAGGCACCTACACTAAAAAAAAAAAATGCTTAAAAGTTCAGACAACTTTATTGATAAGATATATGCAAAAATCCTTAAGAATATCAGCAAACCAAAGTGGGATTTATTCATACTTACAAAGTTCAAAATCTGAAAATCAGAAAAGGTAATTAATCCACAACAAAAGGAAAGATAGATAACAATATCGATAACAATAGATAACAATATCTGATAGGATTCAATATCTACTTATTTTTAAAATCTGCAGATGTGGATAGATGATGAAACATACCTCAATACATTAAAGGCTATATATGACTAGCCAACAGGTAACATCATTCTCAATGATGAAAAACTGAACGATTTTCCACTAAAATATGCTACAACATATGGATGTCCATCTTTACTACCATTATTCAATACAGTAGTGGAAATTCTAAATAAATAGAGCAATTATGCAAGGACAATTTATAAAATTGATCCAAACTTAAAAGGAAGTAGTAAAATTATCAGTATTTGTAGATGGCATGATAATCTACATAGAAAACCCTAAAGACTTCAGTAAAAAATCTTACTTAAACAAATTAGCACAGTAAAGTGCCAGGTTACAAAAGCAAATTATAAAATTCAATTGTATTGTTATATGAAAATAATGAATAAGAAGTGAATAAATGAATAAAGCAAACATTCTCATTTACAATACAATCAAAGAATAAAATACTAGAGGTAAATTTAAGAAAGAAACTGGTGGACCTAAACAATATACTAAAAGACATTTAAAGAAATAGAAGACACAATAGAACTGTCAAAATAAATGGAAACGATGTTGCTTATTCATAGATCAGAAAAATTAACATTTTTAATGATGAAATTACCCAAACAAATATACAGATCTAATGTAACTCTTATCAATGGTTCAGTGGTATCTTCAAAAAAATAAAATACTACAAACTTTATTAAAATTCATATTGAAATACAAAAAAAAATCCCTAACAGCCCCCCTAATCCTGACATAAATAAGGAAGAGTGGTAGTATCACACTGCCAAAATTTATTATCTTCAGATATTCCACTCTTAGGTAGCAAACCAAAGAAAGTAAAATCACTTATTCAAGGGATTTATGTGTGTTTATATCCACAACAGCTGTATTTATAGTAGCCAAATTGTGGAAATAATTTGAGTTTCCATGAATATGTGAGTGAATTAGGCATACATGGATACAATGGAATATTACTCAGCTCTTAAAAAAATAAATAAATATGAACTCCAGTTAGTTATGATAATATGGGTGGAACTGTAGACATAATACTAGGTACAACATGTCAGAAGGAAAAAGTGAAATAGTGGAATGATTCCATTAAATATATAATATAGAAACATAAAGCAAAGCATCAAACAGAATCAAATCAATTAGCAAGCCCTAGAAATAAGACTACATAATTTAGTAGTAAATTACTTGTGGAAGTAAAAACTTTGGGGAAGGAAATAAAGAACAGGATTTGGAGGGAAATGGGTATTTTGATAGTAGCTGTAGTATGATAACATATATCTGAGGAGGTGTGACCTTGTATCATTCAATCATGCACAATGTTGTAAAGCAAAATCATAATAAAAAAAGAAAACAAGGACCTGGGATTGTTTATGTGAAGGTGATTCCTGAGAAGTGTCCCTAACATCCTCATTATGTGTAGATGTCAGCAAAAAGTAAATATGTTACAAAAAAGTATTTTAAGTTTTATCTTTGTGAAGAGGGATGTTACAGAACTTAGCTTTCAAATAATATAGAAATTGATTTTTCTTAACCATTACAACCTCCTATTGGGAGACAAAAAACAGTGGGACACTTTATCCTCTCATTTCCAAGAGAATTAAGATAATTAGCCATAACTCTAGAATAAAAGCAAAGGATAAACAATAAATACAAGTTTTGGAGGTAATATGAGAGAGAAAATAAGATATAGATTAAGAAGGAAAATTGTCAATATATAATTGTGTGATTGCCATCTGTTTCTAGTTCATCTGTTCTCATCTCATATATGACTATTCTCTATAATTTGAATTTTTTTTTTTT
>NW_004567113.1:6383951-6385697 GCF_000260355.1 Condylura cristata
TGTCCTATCTTTTGAAATAAGGTAGAAGAGGTTTTTGTGTACTCCCTGCTCTCCCTTGAATATTCCTCATTCAAGTGTCAATGGGATTTCTGTTCCTCAGGTTATTCTATCAGTCAATATTAGGATGGTTATAAGCCTCAAGCAAAAATAATCCAGTAAACAACAAATAGTATAACTAATATTAAAATAAAAAGACTGATGCTATAAGAAATAGCAGGGCATGAAATAGAATGATTTTAAGGTCATAGACAGTAGAACAAGATTTATTCCCTGCACTAAAGATATTATGATTGAATATAGATTTAAAGACAGAACCATCTCACAACTAGCAGAGACAATCATGTCTTAAGAATGCTTGATAATAGATATTTCTGGCACCCAGCATCAAACAATTATGTCACCACATTCCTTAAATAGTCATCCTCCTATTTAGTACCATATTTTCATATAGCAACTAATACCCCCAAAAATAGATTGAAATTCAAGTGTATTATAGCTACATGGTCTTTTAATCCTATATTATGTGATAGTCCCTGAAGATCTGAAATTACTTTTTTTCCTTTCTGTCTGGTGCTCTGATGTCACTTTAAGAGTTGTACAATTATATTTCTATCCTCCCTGTTCCTAGGTACATTGATTCATGCAGAAAAGTACATACCAATACATTTGCATAAAATATATTCCTAACTTGTAATTATCATGCGGCTACCATCTTTTGAGCCTCCATTTCACACAAACCTATCAACTAAATATTAGTCATATATCAAACTCTAACAGGTGGTTTTCACAGCACCTTAATTTCATTAAGGCATTTCTATTAAAAAAATGTTTATAAAGATTAGGACTTTGTAAATAAATTGGCATTAATTATTTTTTAGAGATTTTTTCAGTCAACAGAATAAATTAATTTTAACCTACAGGATAATTATATATTCTATCTCATAATAACCCTTGCAAAAAGAAGAACTTTATTATAATAGATTGTTCTTATATTTACTAAACACATATTTATGATATGAACAAAAAAAATTGAAGGTTGAGAGAAAGTGTCCCTATTTTTAAAATGTAACCAGGGGCCTCCCTGGTGGCACAAAGGGTTAAAGCACAGCACTGCAAGCAAGCAGCAGCTCTTAAGTTCCAAGTTCTATCTCTGCCCCAGAGGTGATCCACAGGTGCAGCAGACCTCTCCTGACCTACAGGATGCTCCCCTCAGCAGTGTACTTAGATGATCTGCCTGTTCTGCTCCCCACTCTGTCTCTGGGGAAGCCTCTCACTGTCCCTGCACCTCTTCCCTGTGCCCAGTTCTGTATGAACAAATAAATAAATCTTTAAAAAAATTAATAAAATATAACCATCATTGAAAGGACATCAAAATTAAGGTATCTAGAAAAATTGTTGACTATTAAGAGTCATTATTATATTATATACTTAAAAATCCATTGAAAGTAAAAAAAGAAGAAAAAAAGTGTAGCATATAAAATATCTGTTTTCATTTAATGATTTTTTGTGTGTTTCATTTTAAACTATAAACATCAAATAATTTATGAATTATTGTGCTACAATTTTTTCATTTCAGTATTTTTTGGATAATGAAGTTTGCTTTTAGAAGAAACTGAATTACCCAGGTGAAAGATTATGGTAAAAACTAATCACTAACTTTAATGTTGACATTGTTTGAATTTAACAAATAGCCTCAAATCAAACTATTATTTTTTTAAAGTAAATGTTTGTTGATTGAAAAAAAAA
>NW_004567113.1:6386687-6524885 GCF_000260355.1 Condylura cristata
TGATAATTCATATTCTACAACATAATTCTATCCTATTGCCTTCAAATATTTGTGTGCAATTACATTTCAGATATAACATTGGAAGTTGAAACTTCAAAGAAAAGTTGCAATCCTGCCATCGATTTGATTGAAAAAGAGAAACTTGTGTCATTTGCAGCAACATGGATGGTGCTAGCTGGGATTATGTTCAGTGAAATAAGTCAGAAGGAAAAATAAAATGTTGGATAGTCTCACTAATAGGTGAAATAAAGGGGAAACAAATAAGGAAGGACAGAGACAAATTAGGAGACACTATAAATCAGAGACATCCAACAGGGGAGGGAAAGGCAGAAAGATCAAAACAGGGATGGGGTGAGAGCAAGACTATGTGATGGCTAACAGGTGACTTGTTGGTATGAATTTTATGGGTACTACACTGGAGAACAGAAGGCTGAAAAAAATAGTAATGATGTTAAATATATTAGAGAGGAACTTTACATTAAATAAATCAGTAATGGGGAAAAGTTAAATTAAAAATAAAAATGAAATCAAGTGATATTCACACAATGAGGGCATATAATTCAGTTTGTGGACTTAATAGCTCACATGCACAGATTTTCTTTCACCCCTACTATGTTGATGTTTTCATTTGAAATGTCTTTTTACTTTCCCATTTCTCATGCTCAATAATTGTGAGTGATCAAGTTATCTGAACTTCATTTCCAAGCACTTAAATTATACATTTAAAAATAATACATTTTTAAATTCATTTCCAAGCACTTAAATTATACATTTAAAAATAAAGTAGTGGGGGAAAAAATAGAGGTTACTGGCAAATACACTCCCCGAAATAAGTCTCAAACAAAATAATTCCAATCAAAACTCCCTTTGGTGGCAGAAAGAACAATGGATATTTAAAAATCACTGCTGAAAGTAGACAGTTAGGGAAGGGAGACTGTCTCATTCTACCTTGATGAAGATTTCATCACCTTTCAAGAACTAGATTTTAAACACAAAACCTTAATTTAACATTTAGATCTGGACATATATCAATATGTCTGATCAGTTTTTAATAAACGCAGTGTTTATTTCATAATATAGGATTTAATCATCCACGATTAAGAATTTAATTTTAAAATGAAGTAAAATCCTGTTAAGTAATTGCTTCAGACAGACAGGTTGAATAGTGACCTCTGCCATTATCCAGGTCTTAATCCTTCGAACCTGTGTTAGCTATTTTGATGAAAGAGACTAAGAGACTGTACAGATGTTATTAAGCTAAGAATTTTGACATTACCCTAGGTTATCTGGTTGACCCCTAAATGTAATAACATTTGTAACAACAGAGAGATAGAGGACACGTAGAAACAGAACATAATGTGGCTATTGAAGCAACATTAGGTCCTGCTCATTAAACACCAGTGAAGTACCATCATCAACTAAGGACTGTAAAGTATGTCCCTTCAGAAGCTGGACAGTGAAGGAATAGATTCTCTCCACTGCACTCACCCCACCCCCAAAACTTTAGAAAAATAATAAATGTTCCAATATCTTGATTTTGGCCCAATGAAACTGATTTTGGACATTTTCCTCCAGAATGATAGGAAGATAATTGTATGTTGTTTCAAGTCACTAACTTTTGGTACTCTGCTGTGATAACCATAGGAAATGTCTCCTCATTGATGATAAAATTTGAAATTCTGGAGCTCATACATGCTGGATTTAGAAATGTTAAAACAGAGATTGTTTAGTGATGTTTCTTCTTATTTAATATGCAAGAAATTAAAACTGTACAGTTACAATACTAGACATGCATTAAGTATTCATAAATTATTAATTTATTCATTTTTAAGGTGTATGATTACCTTAGAACTAAAATATATATTATAGTGGTAAAGCCACTGAAATATATTTCTATGTAGTTTCTTTGACTTTTCCCCAATTCTGGTGCAGGCTCACCTCACTCTTCTGCTAAATATGGTTGGGTTCTGTGCAAGTTAGCTCTGAACAGTAACGTAAAGATGAAGTCAGGAATGCAACTGTCTAAAATAGATGGAAAACAGCACACATTGATTGTGTGTACTCCAAATGCTTAGTTTAAAAGTGTGTGAGCCTGATTAGAGAGAAGTACCAAGAAATTTACATGGATATAAAATTTTCATTTGGAAAAAGATAATGCACTGTGAAAATTTAACACTTGTAATAAATACAAAAGTGTCACTCAAATACATAAGGAGTCTTGAGGAGCCTTTCTGTGATCTTGCATGCAAATGACCTAGATAAAGGTAGAATTCAAAATAAAATGGAATAAAATACATTGTCTATAAATGAACATGATCAAATTTTCAAGTAAGCAATGTTAACAGGTTGATTGAGGGCTAGTTTCTGTTTCTGCTAATTTGCAGAATACATATTTATTATGAAAACATATAAAGTCCCAGATGTTAGAATGTAAAGACACCTATTTGTAATTGCATGAATTATGCAATATTAGACAAAGCTCAAATGTGCAAATTACCTTGTAGAAATCACAAGGTATGTTAGTAATGTTATTAACCACAGTGTACTAACATCCTAATTTTCTTTAGTTAAATAAACTATTGATTATGACATCTTTTAAAATGACAAAATGAAAAAAAAAAAACTTCATATAAAGGAGAATAGTCTATACATTGTTCAACTTTAAAGTATATAAAAGGAGATCTGATATATTAAGGTTGGATATTTATGTGAACAATTGAATCTTTCATGAATTCAGCAACAGTTACATGACATGAGCAATCTAATTTTCCATAAGGAAAGGCAAGAAAATAAGCTAGAAAAGAAAAACCAAGCAAACAAAAATCACTATGTGTTGCTCTTTAGCTTGAACTACAACCAGAGTTCAGCAGTGCTTGTCAAAAGAACATGAGGTCTCAAGTCTTTATGAGAGCTACAAACGCTGAACCTGCTTTTACAAGAAAGTTAAGGAATTCAGGTTTTATTTATTTTTTTTGTGAAGATTTATTTATTTATGCACACAAGATCTGGGGGGTAGGCCGGAGGTGTGGGGGTAGTGAGAGCATTCACCAGAGACAGAGTGGGGAGTAGAACAGGCAGAATGAATATACTGCTGAGGGGAGCAGTGGGTGAGACAGGTGAGGTCTGCTGTACCACGTGGGTCACCTCCATAGTGGGGGATCAAACTCATGCTGCAGTGGCTACAGACAGCATCATTGTGCTGTGCTTTAACCCATTGTGCCACCAGGGAGGGCCCAGAATTCAGTTTTTCAAAGGCTGAATTTCATTCTCCAGGCTTAGCTTTAAATGCATCTCAGCAAAAATGGAAGATATTTACTATTGTTGGTATCATTGGAGCAGCATTTTTTCTGGAAATATATTCAAAGATGAGACAAGGACATTTAAATTTGCTTGGCATATGTGGCTTGTGCACAAGCATCTATATTTAGTATTTCGGATACTCCACAGGCAATGTGTATTGTGCTAAAAAAAATAGCAGTTTAAGAAATATTTACATAAAAGGTGAATCTTACATTATTTGGGATTCAATACTTCAGGAAAATTTGCAAAACACTATAACAAGAATGGACTGACAAGTTCAACTTATTTTGGCAGTTGGGAATTATGGAATCTATGACTGGATGTAAATTTCACTTTAATTCAATGGGCAACAGAAGGGCTATCAATATGTCCATTTCGCTTCAGTTTATGGGTCATCATTTTCTCCTATTTCCATAGAATAACCTTGTAGGATTTGTTAAGATCAACTAACCTCACAATCAGTGATGACATCTAAATACTTACATTGCAGAGATCACAGCTTATAGAACATATTTTTATGTAAATTCTAATTTATTCAAACAGTGATAAGCTGCTATCTTTCCAGTCCAAAGGGTTTCTTGCATACATTGGATATTCTCCTTCCTGACTTACGTCACTCATCTCTTAAACCAAAAATAATTTAATAAAGTCATATGGATATCTAAAATTAAGCCAATAAAATGAAATGAACTCTCAGTGAACACATTTTATGCAACATTTATTTTTATTTTTATATTTATTTTCTTATATTCTTGTTAATTTTTGGACAGTATCTGACTTCTCTCCTCAGTTGTAGTCCTCACAGCTCACCCACCACCCCAGCATCATCGCAGCACAAATTTTTAGTAGGCAGTAGTAGTAGTAAATAAATAATCAAAACACTGTCATCCACTCAAAAGTCCCTAAAGTTGTTATATGCACACATGTATATTTCACTATGATTACTGCTATATTACTATAAATATTAGACGTTAAATTTCATGGATCAGTAAAATGCAATTAAAAAGAATTAAATAAAATGCATTATTGTCAACTTGCCATGTAACATCAACACTGTATAAAGTAAATGATGTTATAATACATGATCTTTAAGTAAAATATTTTAATATATAATGGATTGATCTTCATGAAAAACTCATTTCTGTGTCCTTATTTTTCAATAAGTTTAATTTTAGCCTAGATCTATACATCATTGTTTTGGCAACATTGCAAATGGGATAAAAAGTGATTTATTCTATGCTGGGAGCAGGTTCACAGGCGGGAAACATTTAAGCCACTAGCCGAGGTAAGAAATGAAAGAGAAATAGCAGGTTTGGAAGTAAGATAAAAAGTGATATAACTAACACTACAATGGGTGATAGAACAAGGAATTAAAAACAGGTACACAGGTCACTGGCAGAGGGAAAGGATAAAACTATCTCACAGTAAATGGGAAACACTGAGTCCTAAGACATGAAGCAAATACATACCAGTGCTGCAATATTCTAATCACTGTACTTAACACACCATAATCCTCTGCACTGTGAAGAGATGGTAACAAGCTTTAGCTAAGTGAACTCAGGGAAATGAAAGACAAATAGGAAAAATGAGAGTTCCTGGAACCACATGTCACACAGTGTTTGGAAGCACCTGCTAAAGGGATACACAGCTATCCTTAACATAGACTTATCTGCTATTTGACATAGTAATTAACCTCTGTGCACTGTTGTAACTGACTGAATCAAGAAAAAAAAAGTGGGAACCTCCCTGATGACACAATGAAGTCAAAGAACAGCACACATAGGCTGTCTACAGCCACTTCAGCACGAGTTCAATCCCTGGCCAGGGAGTTGAACTACAGGGCATAGCAGACCTCTCCTGACATGCCTGCTGCTCCCCTCAGCAGTGTATTTCAGTAGCTCTGCTTGTTCTTCTGCTCTGTCTCTGGTGAATTCTCTCACCATCGCCTATACCCCAGTTCTTAACACACCATAATCCTCTGCACTGTGAAGAGATGGTAACAAGCTTTAGCTAAGTGAACTCAGGGAAATGAAAGACAAATAGGAAAAATGAGAGTTCCTGGAACCACATGTCACACAGTGTTTGGAAGCACCTGCTAAAGGGACACACAGCTATCCTTAACATAGACTTATCTGCTATTTGACATAGTAATTAACCTCTGTGCACTGTTGTAACTGACTGAATCAAGAAAAAAAAAGTGGGAACCTCCCTGATGACACAATGAAGTCAAAGAACAGCACACATAGGCTGTCCACAGCCACTTCAGCACGAGTTCAATCCCTGGCCAGGGAGTTGAACTACAGGGCATAGCAGACCTCTCCTGACATGCCTGCTGCTCCCCTCAGCAGTGTACTTCGTCCATCTGCCTGTTCTGCTCCCCACTCTGTCTCTGGTGAAGCCTCTCACCGCCCCTGAGCCTCTGGCCTGTACCCCAGTTCTGTATGAATAAATAAATCTTTAAAAAAAAAATATTTAAATATATTTACATAGCATCATACAATTGTTAAAATACTGTGCTGATACACTATTATGGAAATATTTTAAATAAAATATTATAAAGTATTTAAATAGCATATTGTGTGAAACTCATTCATGAATAGAATTACATAGCATAGGACTTTTAGATTTTTAGATAAAAATTCTAAATAATTTTTAGATAAAAATTCTAAAGAATAATTATGGATATTTTGGCCACATTTGATTAGGTAACTGTTCAAATATTTATAGACATTTAATAACTCACATTAACCTTTTCTCCAAATATCTGTTTGTCTGTAGACAAGACTTAGATTCTCAGAAATAATAATCCTAAGCATAGTAGTCTCACTGGACCTGAGTGAAATGTACCTTGATTTTGAATTTGGTTTTTCAGGAAACAAAAAGTAAAGCTGAAAATTGCATCTGATATTTATTCCTTTATTCATTTTCATTATATTTCAATTGCAGTTAATATGCATTTAAAATGCAGGAACATTATGTATGGGTTAGCTTTATTGATGGAGTGTGATCATTTCTACTTAAATATTTCCCTATGTTTAAGAGTGGCATCTGTTCTGTTACTAGAGTTAAAAATGAAAACTGGGAAATATGTGAGATCCACAGTATGCAGCAAAATGTAAAGCTTGGTAGTCACCTAAAATAACTAACATAACTAAAATTATTTGATATCTCAATGGTAGTGAGCCTTCAGTATAAACCTGTGACTGCATTTTTTATGCCAGTGTCCTAGAATGACTGATCACATAATCATAGATAGCAATAAAGCAAAGCAATACAGTACGAACAAACTAAACATACATTTTAAGTTCTGATTTGGTGGGTTTTAACGCTATACACAACTGTGATTAAAATGCCAACTGATGGAGAAAATAGCCTTTATAATTTGCTCTTACTTGTTCTCACTGATTATTCTTTATTAATAAAACTGTGAATCACATTATGAAAAATCAGAGGTCTCCTGCACACTCAGGCATGGTATTCACTTTACCTTAACTTGTTTTGCTCCACGATGTAGTTTGGCATCACACTCAGTGTAATAAGAAAATTATGGTGTTAAAAGCAAAGAGAAACTACAATTGTTTTCCATTTATATTACTAAAATATTAGAACATATTATTAAAAATCATTATTTCCTGATAAGTTTTTTTTTTTTTTACTTTAGAGGGCATTTCTGCTTCTGAAATCATTTCTACAAAATTAATTTTCTCTCTACTTACATACAGAGTAATTCCATTTCATCACTCTGTGCCTTCTATTGAACATGTCCTGTATTTCAATATTATTTTATATAATTGATATTTCTGAAAAGTTCCTTTATTTAAAAAATTATTGTAGGGGTGCAGTGGTTAAAGAAAAGTACTATGAAGCTATCCACAGCAAGAGTTCCATCCCCTGCCAGGAAGTTGACCCACATGATACTGCAGACCTCCCCTGTCTCAACCACTGCTCCCCTCAGCAATGTGTTTCAGTGAAAATGCCTTTTTTGTGCCTCACTGTCTCTACTGAATCCTGTTACCCCCTGCACCTCTGCCTCATACCCCAGTTCTTATATGCATACATAAATAAATAAATCTTTTAAAAATGTAATATTTTAATACTATGAAATTTTAATGGTTTTTTTTTTGCAACAGATTTTGTTTTAGGAGGAAAAAATGAGATTAGTGTATAACATGGTAAAATATACTATTTCTTTTTTTTTATTTGAGCACTTATATAATTTTTCTTTCTTTCCCATATAGTAACAGCAGAGAAGGCAATATCTCAAAAAAAAAAAAAAAATGGCAAACTGGGTTGGCAAACTGAGTTGGGATGGTGACATGAAGAATGAGAACACTATTGGAAGTAAAGACAACACTCTTTGTTAAATTTATGGAAATGTGAAGACCCGATACTGATGCAATCATAAACATTCTCTCTTGCATTCTTTCACTTTTTTTCATTTAGTATTTTGTCTATAGCATTTATTTGCATATGAATGCATATCTCTATCATCTGTATACCATCTTTTTACCTATTGCTTCTATAAAATATTCTAAAACAAATTTTTAAGAGAATGTTCTATGAACAAAAATGTTAGCTATTTAAGGAAGAATAAAACACAGTGATATCATAAAACATTTTACTGTGAAGTTGTATGACTTCAAATATAGTGTTATTTGATATTTGTCTTCCACAAGTTCCATCTGCACTTCAACAAAAGATTTAAAATAATTTGATTATAGTATTGATAA
Source organism: Condylura cristata (assembly GCF_000260355.1). Taxonomy (NCBI): domain Eukaryota; kingdom Metazoa; phylum Chordata; class Mammalia; order Eulipotyphla; family Talpidae; genus Condylura; species Condylura cristata. The sequence continues at coordinate 6,394,718 of NW_004567113.1, forward strand.
TTATAAATAAGAAGGCATTCTTATTTTGGACATTATGTATTTTATACATAAAAAAGTAAATGTATAGTTGATATAAATTATTCATCATTATCTTTTACTGTAATGAGTATTATTGTATCAGTTCTAATATGAAAGCCCTGCATTCTTTATTAATTTTCTTTTATTTTTGAGAGAAAGGACAGTTTTATAAACAACTACTTTCTTCGATTTTTTTTTGTATGTTTGTATTAATCAGATAATACAGATAGGGTTTCAGTTGACTAAATCACATTAAACATTGGTCAGAAGCAATACCACTGCTGAGGACAGTAAATAAGACAAAGTTCATCTCTATGGACATTTTGAATTGCCAAATTTTCTAGGTATGGAAAATTGCCCATTTATAAATTAGATTTATATAGTGTCAAACGTGCTATTGAAAGATTTAAATGTACAGAAATTGTTTAAATGACATTAAAAAACAATCAACAACACATAGCTAGGGAAGCTGTCATTTTGCTGTCAGTCATGTGTATAGAATATCTGTATGTGGGTATGTTTATGTCCTCATGAGCAACATGGAAATGGAAATAAATCTAACATGCCTAGAGTACTGAGAACAACAATAAGAGAATATGTGATAAGATTGATGGCTGGCACAACAGGTTAAAGCACAGCATTATGAAGCTATAAGCAGCCACTGCAGCACAAGTTGGATCCCAGACAAGGGAGGTGACCTAAATGCGCACCAGACCCCTCCTGTCCTGTTTGCTGCTCCCCTCAGCAGTGTATTTCAGGCAGCCTGCTTCTTCTGTTCCCCATTTTGTCTCTGGTGGGTTCTCTAACCCTTCCACCTCTGGCCTGTACCCCAGTATTTGTATGCATAAGTAAATAAATCTTAAACAACAACAACAAAAAATGACTAATGTATTAGGTTTTCATTTTTCTTTTAAGATTCATTTATTTTTATGCATACAGAACTGGGGTACAAGCCAGAGGTGCAGGATGGTAAGAGGCTTCACCAGAGACAGAGTGAGGTTCAGAACAGCCGATCCACGAAGTACATTGCTGAGGGTAGCAGCGGGCAGATCAGAAGAGGTCTTCTAACTATGTGTATCAGCTCAGGAGCCCGGGATCAAACCCTCACTGAAGCAGCTGCCGCTAGCTTGCAGTGCTGCTGTCTGTCCTAACCCATTGCACCATCAGGGAGAACCCTTCATCTTTTTCTTAAGAAAAGTAATGGTGTAGTATTGCAATTATTCTAACATAGATGATAATAATTGATTGGAGAAATGAAAACTAGATTTGGAGAGGCCAGAAGTAACTGTAGTGCTTAAATACAGTAAATCCACAGAAATTTCTCCTACTCTTGTGGAATAATTTTATCTATTCAACATATGAAATTTTAATTTCAATTACAATAACAAAAACAATTTTTACAACTCAATAGCTTAAGTCAAATGAAATTAAGGCAAAGTCAAATAATTATAAACTGTAGATGAAACCACAAACTCCAATTAAAGTTGAGTCCTGTTATAAGAACAAATATTTTCAACATTATAGGCTTGAATTGGTGTAAATACTTTATTGTTCTTCTTGCACCTAACTAAAATTATTAGCATGCATTTCTGTCAGTTACCTGTCATTATTTTTGATAGATAGACTGAACAAATGTCAACCCATGTTTTTTAATCCTATCAATGGAAATGCAGCAGCAGGTAGTACTGAAATTTATTTTCATTTGACAAATTATATTTCACTTTGCTCTCCAAAAATACTTGATTTTTTCTGCTTGTTTTTAAGATGGCAATAGTTTATAATACTGCATAGGTTTAAGATCACACCTCCTTAGACTTATGTTACCAAGCACACAGGTTCTCCAACATGGTTCACTAGATACCCTCCTTTCTTTTTTTTAAGATTTTATTTATTCATACAGAACTGGGGTACAGGCCAGAGATGTGGAGGGTGAGAGGATTCACCAGAGACAGAGCGAGGAGCAGAACAGGCAGATAAACGCAGTACACTGCTGAGGGGAGCAGCGGGCGGGTCAGGAGAGGTCTGCCACGCCATGTGGGTCTCCTCCGGGGCAGGCGGGAATGGAACTCAAGCGGAAGTGGCTTAAGCTTCTTAGTGCAGTGCTTTAACCCGCTGCGCCACCAGGAAGGGCCGATACCCTCCTTTCTTTAATCTCCATCTCTCCCCTCCCTCTGGTCATAACAATTTTACCCCTATATGTCTAGGAGTAGCTTTGTTTGAACTGATTCACTTTTTGTGTGTGTGTGGTTTCTTTATGATCCATATATAAGTGAAACTTTTTCACCTTCTGAGTTATTTTGTTTAGCCTAATTCCCTCCAGTTCTACCATGATGTTGAAATGCTTTTGAAATATGCAGTGTTCTATTTTCCCTATTCACCATTCTCTTATTATACTCATCTGTCCTAGGGCACTTAAACTGTTTCCTTAACTTGGTTTTTGTAAATAGTGCTACAATGAAAGAGGGCATATGTACCTTTTAACTGATATTTCTGTTTTCTTCAGGTGGTAGGTATCTAAGCATGTAATTTCTAGGTCTTATATTCTGATTGCTATAGCTCTGTAGTAAAGTTCGAATTAGACACTGTGTTCCCTCTTTACTTTCTCTTTCTTTACAGAAATGATTTTGCTATATGGTGTATTCTGAGGTTCCATATGAATTTAGTTATATTTGATCTATATCTTTGAAGAATGCTAATGAAACTGATGGTGATTTCATTAACTATGTGCTTTGCATAAGCTGACCATTTTAACAATTTTGATTCTGTCAACATATAAGCGATTCTGTATTTTTATTTCCTTGTGCTTTCTATTTCTGTTAAAAAATACTGTAGTTTTCATTGTGTAAGTTCTTCCTTTAATTTGATATGTTTATACCTAAGTAGTTAATCATTTTGATGCAAAGTATAAATGTAATAGTTTGTATGATTTCTTTCTCTTCTAACACATATAGGAATACAACTGATTTATGTAAGTTGATTTTATAAACCTCCATTTTATTTAGTGATTTATGGTTGCTAATATTTTTTTTTTCTGTGTTTAGGATTTTCTATGCATGTTACCATACCACCTTTAAATAATAATAGTTTTACTTCTTTCCAATTTGGATTATTTTTATTGCCTTCTTCTGTTCTAGTACAGCCTAAAATTATGTTGAATAGTCATGCTGAAAGTAGGTAGCCTTGTCTTTCTCCTGATCTTAGAAGAAGATACTTCAGATTTTCAACACTGAGTTTGGTATTAACTGGTGATATTGCCACATATTGGCTTTATTATGTTTTGGTATCATTCTTTCTTTGCCTGTTTTTGAGTGTTTTATCACACATAGTTGCTTTCTCTGGCTCTACCATATTACTTTAACATTCTTATCTATTTTTGTATTTATTTTTTTGATATGTAAATTTATTGATATTGATTTTGTAAGTTGAACAAGCTTATGTCCCTGGAATAAATCCCATTTGAGTTCCAATATAGTTCTTTTAATTCATTCTTGCACTTGGTCTGCTAAGGTTTTGTTAATGAATTTTTGTATCCATTTGCATCAGGAATATTTGTGATTTTCTTGTGTGATATTATATCTGTTTTCGGTATCAGTATAATGTTCAGCTTAATAAATGGAATTGGAAGAATTTTCTTGCCACAAGCTTGGAAAGCATAAGTGTAAATTCACCCTTGAAGTCTTGATAAAACTAGTGAAATGATCTGGGCTTGGTTTTTATTTTGGGGGGATACTTGGTTACTGTTTCAGTTTCTTTGCTTGTAATTGGTCTGTTTGATTTTTCTATCTTTCATTTGTTTTGGAAGGTTGTACACTTTAACAGATGTCCATTTGTTTTAATTGAACTAAGTGGCCTGTAGATGCTCATGGTTCTCATATCTAAAATGTATGTTGCTACTTTTCTTATTTTAGTTCTAATTCTACTTTTTTTTTTGAGTTTGTTGTTTTTCCTTTGTGTGTCTAGCTAGAAATTTCTTTCATTTATTTATGAAGCAAATCAGCTTTTGATATTATTGAAATTTTGTACTATTTGATTTTTTTTAATTTTTGCTCCACTTTTTAGTTCCCTTTATTGACTTGATTTTGCTTGTCCCTATTTCCTAAATTCTTAAGATGAACAATTATTATTGGAGCTCATTGTTTGCTTCTTAAATGGCCTGTATTACTACGCATTTTCCTCTAGTATAGTATACTACACCCCGGGTGTTTTCATTTTTGATTTGCATATTAACCCAAGAGACATATGCTTTTCAGTCTCCACATATTAGAGTTTTGTTTTCCTTATTTCTTTCTGTGCTTGATGTCTTCCTTGTTATCATTATGATAATCAATCATATGTGATATGGTTTCAATCTTCACAAATTCATCAATACATTTTGTGGATTTCCCAGCTTTTTACATAAATCACTTAACTGCAGTATTATGGTGAGTATTAAATGCGTATTTTCACATTAATAACACAGTTCTCAGCTTTTGACACCAAACACAGATATTGTCCACACAGCCAGCTAGTAAATTCATTGAACATTATGAAACATAGACAAGAAACCTTCATCATCACAATAAAAAGAAATTGTTGTGGAAATTTCTATAAATAAATTTCAAACTAAATAAACAAAACAAAAGTTTGCTTGAGGAAAAGCCTTATATCACTGAATTGGGAAATGCCTCTCACTCTTCCTTGGGCCATAGAGAATCTAACCACTGGGTTAAAGAAAGTCATCTTTATTTAAAAACAAAAACAAAAACATTGCTGTGGCAATTTTTTAAACTTGATCATACAGTAAGTCACTATTATACCCTGTGAAGTTGTTACTGAGAACTCATTTAAATATGAGTAAAGTGATCAAAACAGAACAAAATTGGAATCAAACTTCATGTCAATTATTGAAAACTACAAACTATTTTTCTTAGTGTTTTATCTATATATATTTTTTTCTTTTTGTTCATAAATATTACTGTTTACACAAAGCCATTAGGACTTGCCTAATGTGGCTTGCCATTTGCTGCTTATCTGAAATTGTCTCCTATAAAATAGAACTTTAGATATAAAGCATAAGGAATTTAAAAGAAACTAAAGAGCCATTTCTTCTTTTATAAAACATTGGCCTGGCATGCATAGAATCTTGTTCATAAGGCTCTTTAAACACATGTACAAGCTATACTTAAGTTTACATCTGTTGTTTTATTTATACTCCAGCCAAACTAAATGGTGTATGTTTCCTAAACATCAACAAGTAATTTATGAACATAACTTTATATATATTTTTCTTTTATTTCTGGATCTTTGCCACTGGGATTTTCTGCCTAGTGCAATGATATATATTTTTTCATAATCTTGATCAAAAACCTACTGCACTCCTATTTTCCTCAAAACAATCCATTACAATTGAGTATTCTTGTCTCAACTTTTTTCCTGCTAAATAAAATATCAGTGACTCAAAAACCAAAAGCAAAAATGCATTATCACTGCTATAATCTTCCCTTTTCTGCTACGATTTCACCTCTCCTTAATATTTTGTGCATCTAGAGAACCACAGTTCAAAATTGTGTGCTGAGATAATAGCAATGCTTCTAGAAATCAACACTCCCAGACAGAATCAAGAGATTGAGATTCTTTCTCAACAAACTGCAATGCCTTTTTTTCTACTTAGTTAATATCCAAGATTGATTACTGTGATTATTTGTACACAATTTTGTCTGAGCAGACTTTGAGTTTATAATGGTAGAGTCTGTGATGTGTTTGCTTACAATTTTCTGGACTGTTTGCTGTTTTATTCAGTCTAGAATTTCACAGTAATTTGCACATTGAATAATGCCTTAGATGTATTAATAATAAAAATTAGAATACTGACTTTCATATCATAGAGTCTTAACATTTATTTTTACACCTAATGAGTGAAATAGACATCTCCAAAAACAGGAGTTAATACATGGAAACACAAATTCAACTTAAATTATGAAAATTTCAACATTTTAAAATCATTAGAGGGATCATAGTTTTATCAGAAAATTGCTAATTTGTTAATTTCCTACTACATCAATGCCTTAAATCAAGAATAAGTATCCAAATAAATTTGTCTCCAGGCCCTCCCTGGTGGCGCAGCAGGTTAAAGCACAGCACTGAGAAGCTAAAGCCGCTTCCGCATGAGTTCGATCCCCACCTGCCCCGGAGGTGACCACATGGCGCGGCAGACCTCTCCTGACCCGCCCGCTGCTCCCCTCAGCAGTGTACTTTGTCGATCTGCCTGTTCTGTTCCCCACTCTGTCTCTGGTGAACCCTCTCGCCGCCCCTGAGCCTCTGTTGTACCCAGTTCTGTATGCACAAATAAATTTTAAAAAAAAAAATTTGTCTCCAACAACAGAGGGAATAAAAAGAGAATATAGCTGATTGGAATGGCATTGCACTAAAAATCTTTGGCACAGCAAAAAAAAAAAAATCTGTAACACAAATGAAAAGACATTGTACTAAATAGAACATATATTTGTGTAGAATATATCTGAAAAAAGAACTGATATCAAAGGACTTCCAAAAAAACTCCTGTGCTCAACAAAGTGAAGATAAACAGCCCCATCAAAAAGTGTGTTGTAGAGCTAAGGAGGTATGTTTCCAAAAAAGATATACAAATAGGAAATATGCACAGTAAAAATTATTCATCATCACTTAGCATCTGGTAAATGAGATATCAACTCACACCTGTGAAAATGGCACATATTGAAAAGACCAAAGACAAGAAATACTGATAAGAATGCAAAGAAAAAGGAACATACTTAAACTGTTAGTGGGAATGTAGAATAGTCTAGTTACTTTGGAAAACAGTATAAATTTTCTCAGAAGATTACAAATGGGTCTGCCATAAAAACAAATAATTCCTCTCTTAGGTATATAACCATGGAATTAAAAAAAATCAAAACAATAATTTATAAGGACACTTGTGTTCCCTGTTTAATGTAGCACTTTACCGTAGCCAAGCTATGTACATAATCTGTCCAAAACAGATGAATAGATAAAGAATATGTGGTGTATATATACATAATAGAATATGACACAGCAACTGAGAAACACAAATTCACTCCATCTGTGGCAACATAGATGTAGCAATGAATAAAGGGCTATGGGCAATGAATAAATCGGAAGCAGAAAGACAGTTACCAGACAGTAACATTGTATGTCAAATATAAAGAACCTATAGAATGGGACATATTAAGGCAAGTTGAAAGCTCAATGGAAAATCTGACAATGATACTGAGTCACCCAGGGGAAGAAGGATGCACATTACTGTTATGGTGGACTATGTGTGATTTCATGGCTGGTTCTCTATATTGACTATACATGATATGGGTAACTTATGAGTCCAAATGACCAATTTTCTCTCAATAATAAATAAAATATAAAAACTCACTCCAAAAAAGAAGTGTTCACAAAAAAGAAAATAAATATAAGCTACTTCTAAATTTATGAAATGAATCCAATTATCTTTATTAAAATGTACAAATAAATCTACATAAAATAACTTTTTCATTTAGAAGACTAAAAAAAGTCCACACTTTGTTATATAGTCCATTGATGTGAAAATAAGCATTTTCACATACTACTATTTTAAAGGGTATACTAATCATTTAGAAGAAAATCTGTATCAATTGAGATTAAATTTTCCTTATATATTTAACATGTAATTTTCCCTTTATGGAAATTTTACTGCTGTATAAAATCACCCCTTGCAATAGTATTTGTAGTATAGTCAATGCATATAAACACCTGAAAACTAGCATCTTTAATTATATTACAAATATATGATGGAATACAATGAAGATGTGAAACAACAATAAATAATTTCTTAAAGTATCCAATTAGAAAAGGCAAAGGTAAGTAAATATATGTATAATAACTATAATGAATTGCTAGGTATGTCATTAGAATACTTCTATTGAAACAGAAAGAGGACAAATGAAGTTTGTGTGTATGAGTATGTGCAAACAATCTTTCCAGAAAGAACATAGGAAATATAACATAGTGGTTCTCAAAAAGTGGGCAAGTGGGTCATTGGCTACAACTGGCAAAGTGACAATTGCATGATTTATAATTTTATTTTCTTGAATTTAAGTTTTAAATTCACATATTGCTAAAGTATTAGTGAGAAATATTTTATTTTTATTATTTTAAAAATATATACTTATCTATTACTTTTTACATTGACGAACTAAGTGCAGACCAGAGGTAAGAGATAAGATTCGCCAGAGACAGAGTGGGAAGCAGACAGGCAGTTTCTGAACTACACTGCTGAGGGGAGCTGGGAACCAGGAGAGGTCTGCTATGCTATATATGGGCTAGCTCACTGACCCCTTAATTTTCACTTTCAAAAATTGTTTAAACATTTATTTACTTATGCATACTAGAGCTGGAGTATAGGCCAGAGAGGGGTGAGAGAATTCACTAGAGCTAGAGGGGGAGCAGAACAAGAAGATTGAAATACAGTGCTGAGGGGAGCAGTGGGTGAGACAGGAGAGGTCTGCTGTGACATGTGAGTCACCTCTCTGTCCAGGTATATAACTTATGTTGCATTGCTGCAGATAGTTTCATAAGGCTGAGACTCAACCATATGCACCATCAGGGAAGACCTCTCTTTAAATATTTTCACAGCAATAGTTCATCTGAATGAGTGTGTCCTTTTCAAGGTAAAATATCCAATTGTGTAATTGGAAATTAAAACAAAACAAAACAAAACATCAGATTTAATATATTTAAATGAAATAAATTTAAGATATAATATCATTACACCGATAACATGCTTTTTTTTTTTTTTTTACTATTTCAAACATGAGCACATGTTAGAAGCAATGCCTGAAAAAACATGATACATTACTACAAGTGCTTTTTATTAGTACTTTTAAATGCTTTGGAAACAACCTTCAAACTACATCATGCTAGAGCTTTCTCTGTCATCTGAAATTGGATCATTCCTTTTTGGTTTAAATCAGTATGTTAACTTCTGAGTATGGAAATGTTATTGCTGTTCATTTACCTGGAAAAATTGTCTGAGCTTTCCCAAACCCCCCAAATAATCTCTCAAGTTGTACCAAAGAGAGCCATTCTACTTCACACAGCAGATAATCCTCTATGTATAACAAGTAAGCAAACACACATTTTAAGAAACTGAGTATAATAAATGGTGTCTTTCTACGCTCAGTTGTTTATAAACACAATTTTTTTCAGTGAAACACATTAAACTGAAACAATGTAATCTATGCTTTTGCAAATGATTGTGCTTCAATCTTTAAAAAAAATCTTGAAGTGAAAATGCAGATATGAGGTTCTACTGTAGAACATTTTACTATAATAAAATTTTCTAATGTAGACTGTACCTATTTTAATTAGTTTTTCTCAAAGCTTGCAAGCAATGGTTCAAAGAGGTAGTCAAACACAACGAAGACTATAGTAATATAAATAAATTTAATAAAGTGTTTAGTTTTCCAGTTGGAAATATGTTTTTCTTATATTTTACATGTCACTCCTGATGGAATGAGAGTAAACTACATTATTTCAGTCTCTCTATGATTATAAAGATGTTAGTAAAATATGCAGCCTCGTTAACAAATAATAACAAACCTGACAATTAAAAATTCTGTTCTCATATCTCTTTTAAAAATTTATAAATTTTAATTTCCCTACACTTTTGCTGAATCATCAGTGTTGTGCTAAGATTAATATATTTAAATCATAGATAAAACAAATAATTATTTACAAAGGCTTACTTTGCTATAGAGTAATATTTTGCTGTGTACCTTTAAAGCAATAATACTAATAAGTGAAATAAAAACGAAACATCAAGTTTAACACATTAATGTTTTATAGTCATAATTGAACTTTAAACATAAAAATAATTATCCTATCACAATATAAATAATTTTACAAGATGTATTAAAATAATTATTTTTAAAATATTTATTTATTTATGCTTTTGGAACTGGGGTACAAGCCAGAGATCTGGTGGGTGAGAGTATTCACCAGAGACAGAGTGGGGAGCAGAACAGGCAGACAGATTGACAAAGTACACTGCTCAGGTAGTAGCGGGTGGGTCAGAAGAGGTCTGCCACGCCATGTGGGTCCTCTCTGTGGCCCGGGGTAGAACTCATGCTACAGTGGCTTCTGAGAGCTTCATAATGTGGTGCTTTAACCCATTGTGTCACCAGGAAGAGCCCAAAAAATCATTAACTTAAACTAATTTGTCTATTACCAGCCAAGAAGATCTGAATCTATGTCTTTGTAAGACTACAATACAATCTTAAAAAAAAAAGAGTGCAATGTTAGATTAGAAAATAATACAGAGATTTTACTCTGGATAGTATAAAAAAAGTAAAATATCACCTTATTATTAAAACAAGTTTTACAATAAGTATAGAACCAATGTTATCTATAACAATTTTAAAAAAGAAAAACAATATTCAATTTATTCAAGTTTTGAGGGGGCAATTACATTTTTCACAAAATACCTTTCTGTTTTCATTTAAAAATACATAAAAGTAATAAATAGACATTAAAGACACAATTAAGAAAGTGTTTTTTCCAAAAGATAAAATTCCAAACATAGTTAAAATTCCACAATAAATCAAATAGTGAAAACTATTACTTTCGGAATGGATAAAGCAAAAAAAGTGGAAAATGTAGAAATGGTCAATACAGATAATTTTAAAAACTGAAACTAAAAATAGAGCTGTGCTTGTGAATATTAAAAAGAGTATATAAATCATACAGGTCCTTAGAGACTGGAATTACTCAATATGAGGATTTAATGACAAATCTAAAACTGGAACATGTGAACAAAATCAAGTTGGTAATGAAACTGGACAATCAGTGGTGACCTACTAAAAACTGAGTAGTGGGAAGGCCCTCTGTGGACAAGGTCTTATTTAAACTCTATAATTCTAGTTAATAAATACTAAAGAATGAATCTTTGTGTCTCCTCCAAAAAGTACTTGTTGACCCATGATTCCCAAAGTGGTGGAAGGTAGGAGCTTTCAGAGACCTTTAGGCCATGTTAGTAGAGCCCTAGTGAATCTGATTACTGCCTTAAAAAAAAAAAAAAAACAAGAATTATCTATCTACCCTTCTGTTACAAGAGGATAATCAAAAAGGCAGCCTTCTGTGAACCAGGAAGCAGACCCTCACCAGACACATTATTTCTGTGCATCTTGAATTTAAACTTCCCAAACTTTAGAATTAGGAGAAATAAATTTCTGTTGTTAATCAGCCACCTAATCTATGGTGTTTTGTTGCAGCTTAAATGGACTAAGTTAATTAAAAAAAAAAAACATAATTTTTATGTTGTTTGATTTTCCAATAGCAATGTGTATATACTAGCCATAATAAAGGCACTCAAATTTACTTGTCCCCAAAATGTTAATAATTAAAGAATAAAATTTCCAAAAAGACTCACAAAAAAACATAGACCATTGTGTTTGTCTATTGCATTAGATATGGACAATGTATACAATCATGGTTTAGAGTCTCAAATTCTAATAGTAAACACAATGCCACATTGCTTATAAAAATGCATTAAGTGGAGGAATGCATTTTTAATGTGGCTCTAAAGTGGGATAACCAAAATTGTAAATTCTCTGCAAGTTATTTTACTCTTATAACAGGATAAGAAAAAATTGTACATTGTGTCAAATATAATAAATTACATTTCATTAGAAAATAAACACAGTTCAACTTAGATTGAAAGTGAAAGTAAACAGTACCTTTCTAGTCAATCAATATGTGGCAGGGAAGCTTGTACAGTGTAGGAATTATAAATTAAATTCAATTAAATTAAAAGAATGGCATTTACATTTATGCAAGCAATGAAAATACACTAATAAGAGCATTTAAATCTCACCAAATTACTAGAAATATCATTATCAGTTTTTAAACTAAGTAATAAACACATTGGCAAATAATCATTTGCTATGGGTCAGAGATATATATTTACAATAAATGCAAAATCATGTTCTACAAAAATAATAACTAAATTTTACTGAGGACTAATATCTAATCTTCACAACAGTTTTGTAAGGTAGGTTCTTTTCATCTACATTTTATAGAACTGAAAAGTGACCTAATCAAAATAAAAATAAGAATCTGGACCCTAGAAATTGTACTTCTCACTATTCTATGCTGCCTCACCCAAACTAATCTTCTAAAATAGTTTAGAATTTACCCTAATGATGCAATTTTAAAGTTTCATACGAAAAGTGAGTCCAAAAGACTGAGCAACTGAAATATCATGTAATTTGATATTTCTCAGCACACAATCTCAACCAAGCATGGACTTAGACTTGGTAAAACACTAAGAATATAGTATATTTTGTTTTTGAAAAAATTATATATACTGGTTTATCATACTAGGAATCATATTGAGAAAAGTAACTAATACTTTTAGAACACAAGTGCACCATAGGTTACTGGAAAATTTTATACAAATTTGTAACCTATTATTTGGAGGGTCTCCATTATAAAAGTGTTATTTAAAATATACATTTAACAATAAAATATTCATTTAGGGCCTCTCTGGTGGCACAATGGATTAAAAGCACAACACTGTGAAGTTAGCTGCAGCTCCTTCAGTGCAAGTTCGATCCCCAGCCAGGAAGGTGACCCACATGGTATAGTAGACCTCTGTCTTGCCCTCTGCTCCCCTCAGCAGAACATCAATCTGCCTGTTCTGCTACCTATTTTATGTCTGGGAAATTATCTTGCCTGCTCCTGTACCTCTGGCTTATAAGCCAGTTCTGTGTGCATATATAAATAAATTTTAAAAATATTAATATGTAATATGCATTCATTAAGTATGTATGTTGCTGCTGTTATTATTTGAGCATTCATGAAACACAAATTTAACCACAATATTTATGTAATTTGTATGTAGAGGAAAATAGACATCAAGGTAATTAAGAGCTCCATTTCTGAAAATGGTTAGTAGAGTTCCAGTACTATTATTCCATTACTACTAGCTGATGTTATTAAATAGTTACTGTCAAACTTCCTAATCCATGAAATGTGATAATAAAAGAATTTCCTTACAAAAGTGTAATGGGGTTTATATGTTGTATGAATCACCCTGTAAGAGCTCTTGACTTCTATCTACTGTTCAATAAATGTAAAGCAATCAGTACCAAGCACATTGTAATCATTCTTACAGTGGGGAATTTTATATTGTAGCAGAAAATTTAAGATCTGTCTTACCTTTCAAGATTATTTCAAAAGTCTGTATTTCCAAAATTATTTATACACACACAAACACACAACCATTAGACATCAACAAGTAACATTTAGAATTAAATTAAAATACTCTTAAAATTTGAAAACATTTTATCATTTATATTTAGAATTGCCACTATCATTAAATAAAATATATAATAATTTAAAAATATTATTTATATGCAAAACTTTATCATAAAGTTTCTTGACATTTTATGACCCATTCCACAACTCACTTTGACACTAAAGAAAGTTTTAGCAAGGGAAAATAGTTGAATTAGGCCCTTCCTTATCAGCAACCAGCTTGTCCTAGAGATAATTCCTCGATTACTATTATTTAATTACAGTACTGTTACTACTTTAGGCTGAATTACAATACATTACATAGTAATTGGAATATTTACAAAATAAATACAACTTCCCAGGCAACTGAGAAGAACATATAATCACTATATGGTTGGAATGTCAAAACATTTCATTTGTGTACTAGGTAAAATGTTGTGATGAAAATAATAATACAATATTTAAACACATTTTCTATTTTTCTTTTAATTTGAAAAATATTTTAAGATCCCACTAAGCCTAATAGTAAAAAGAAAAGTCTGAGGTAAAATAATTTTAATCAATCATGTAAACTATCTTCTTTCTCTTAAGGTATATGAAAACCATTGTCTTTCAGGGTTTTCTGATGTAAATATAGTAATTAAATTGATATTGTGTCATAAATATGCATGATCAATAAATTGATTACATAAAATTCATATATGGGTATAATAAATTTATCTAAATTGGCATATCTGAAACTGTTCATGTCTTCTCAAGTCAAATTATATGACTAGGAGACGTTTAACCAACACAAATAGTAAAACTGCCTCTTGTTTTTAAGATTTATTTATTTGTGCATACAGAATTGGGGTACAGGCCAGAGGTGCAGGGGCTGTGAGAGGATTCACCAGAGACAGAGAGCAGAACAGGCCGATGGACAAAGTACACTACTGAGGGGAGCAGCGGGTGGGTCAGGAGAGGTCTGTCACGCCATGTGGGTCACACCCAGGGCAGGTGGGGATCGACCTCATGCAGAAGTAACTTTAGCTTCTTAGTGCTGTGTTTTAACCCCCTGCACCACCAGGGAGGGCCCTGAAAAACTGCCTCTTATAATGAGGAACTATGATATGAAAATTAAATCAGAATCCCACATACATAAAAATAACTGCAGAAGATGTTTTATCAACTCTTGTGGTAATTAATTTCGCATATTGAATGAACTTATATAAAACATTTATATCTCTATTAAACAACAACAAAATCTAAAGGATAGCTATTTATCACTTTTATTAAGCAAGAGATTATATTAACTTTTGTAGAAATAAGTCATATTTACTCTTAATGGGTTCAGAATTCATAATAGTCCCTCAAAATAAAGCATTATAATAAAAGCTAGTAGATACCAACCAATTACTTATGTCAAGCAGTATTCTATGTACTTCAGATTAAAAAAATGTGTTAATACAATAATTCTATGAGATATATACTATTTTACATAACTAATGAGAACATTGAGTCATAGTGTACTTGAACAACTTCCAAGGGCAAAAAAGCTAGAAAGGTTGATAAACAGAAAATGCTAAGGGGTGTAAAACAGTGAGGTGGGTGTGGATAATTTTGTGTGGAAAATAACAAAATTGCTCCAAAGAGTTCCCTTCACTATTGACCTGGTGATAGTGAAGGTATGAGTAGAAAAGGAGGGGCAAACTTGAGAGGATATTCCAGAAATTAAGACAGATAATGCATTTCCTTCAGGCTTTCCTAGGATCTGCTTAGTTTATGAAGTCCTCTCCAAGTGCTTTCGTTCATCTTTGACACATTCTTTCTCATATCTATTCTTCAAAACAAAATTTACTGAGCATGTAAAACGGGGAATACCGGGCCCTCCCTGGTGGCACAGCGGGTTAATGCACTGCAAAAGAAGCTTAAGCCACTTCCGCATGAGTTCCATCCCTGCCTGCCCCGGAGGTGATCCACATGGCGACGCAGACTTCTCCTGACTGGCCCGCTGCTCCCCTCAGCAGTGTGCTTCATCGATCTGCCTGTTCTACTCCCCACTCTATCCTTGGTGAATTCTCTCACCCTCCGCATCTCTGGCCTGTACCCCAGTTCTATATGAATAATTAAATATAAAAAAAAAAGAAATAAAAGAAGTAGTTCTAGTGGAATGCTCAGTAGTAGGAAAATACTGTTTTGTGATATTTTGTATACATCCTATTATACTAATTGCAAGAACAAATAAAGAACAGTATACAGAGTTGATCAATAAAATATGATAACAAATATTTCCCAAAACGTTTATTAGCTCACCTATTAGTGTGTCATGTATGTACTCGTTTTTTTCCTGACATGGTTCCAGGTTTCTGTGTCTCCCACTGCCCTCATTGTATAGGCCTCTAGCAATTAGACCACATCTTATTTATGCGCTTCTCTGCTCAGGCCTCTCAGATGAGCAGGGACTGTACACAAAGTAGGCACTAGGTGAACATTGTTTGGTTATTTGAATACATTTTCTTAGATGATCTTTTGAAATAGATGGTCAGTTATTTTTATAGACTAGACTGTGTATTTTTAAAATGATGGCATGTAAATAAATACAAAAAAGCTATTCAGGAGAACATGTAAGTTTAACTGTTCTCAATTCACAGACGATGGTATTATATGTCTATTGGTTTCATAAGTGTTATGTTAGAACTTATTCAAGCTTATTGGAGAACTATTACACATCTTTTCCATGTACTTTTTCCTAAACAATCTCCAATTATTAGGTTCCTAATGAGTTTATTTTTCCACATCAACAAAAATCTATATTGGTACATATTTTAGGAAAAACAGTAAGATGTCTCAACACAATTTTTCCAATAGAATAAAAAGGTAGGAAACTTCATTATTACTCTAATTAGAACTACCAGGTTTTCCAGAAAAAAATATAAGTAGGATGCTTTCTAATTCTCAATACATTTTAGATGACACAACACATTGACTATGTTAATTTGAAAATTTTTATTCTAAAAAGTTAGTGTTGATATCACTTCCAAAAATCTTTAGTATTTCCAACAATCTCTGAGTCCTATGTAAATTATTCAACCATAGATAACACCAGCTGCTTTACTGTTATAGCATTTTTATACTAGTAGACCTGCTGTTCTAAAAAGGTTGTACATGTTTTGATTTTATATGCTTGACTTATTTTTGGTGGTTTACTGAATGACCTAAAAGTTATATGCACTATCTTTTATCTAAATGCATCTCCTTGATCTACAAAGTGAAAAGCCTAATCTTCAAAAATACTGGATTTTATAAAGCATCTAGTAATCATTTGATTAATTAAAAGTTCTTCCAAAATTTTTAAATATATACAAATGTGTATATTGTAAGCAGTACTATCCTAAAGCTATGCTTGCAAATCCACTTGGAAATCAAATATGTGCATGCAAAGTTCTCATTCAGTAATATATAACAATATAATTAGCTATAACATATAGGTAATAAGATGATACAATATAAAGCAGCATTGTGGCATAGTATGACAAATCAAAGGAAAGGATTGTCAATTCAAGGTATATTGTTGGACAAGAAGTTTTCTTGGTTGTGCTTGTGGTGTGGCTAAATTAAAGCTTGAATGACAGGAGAGGATATGTGGAAAAATACATAATGTCTAATGTAAAGGCAAAGGTAGCATGCTGATCCTTAAACAGCATGGACTAAAACAGTGATGGTATACTTATATACGAGTTGCTTTTCATAAATACTGTTTACCTTCTCATTCACAGACTAAACCAATCTTCAATGTCAGCTTGACTCCAAAGATGTGCAACCAGGGGATACAAAGAACTAACAACAAGGGACTTGAGAATCTATAAATATCACTATCTATGTGGGTCCTGAACCAACACCTATCAGAGAACAAGGTATAAATTTAGTTAAATTTTACAGAGTCAAAATTCATGGTCCTCCCTGGTGGTGCAATGGGTGGTGCAAGCTAACAAAGCCGTTTCAATGCAAGTTCGATCCCCCTCCCTGGAAGTGACCCACATGATACAGCAGACCTCTCCTGACCCACCCAGTGCTCCCCTCAATGCTGTACTTAGTTGATCTGCCTGTTCTGCTCCCCACTCTGCCTGTGGTGAAGCCTCTCACCACACCTGCACCTCTGGCTTGTACTCCAGTTCTGTATGCATAAATAAATAAATCTTTAAAAAATATATTACATGTAGTTTTAACTAAGTAGGAGGTAGAAATTCATTCCATGTTGTCCAATTCTACATAAGCATTAATTCATTTTTCTGGTTTTAGATTTCAATAAATATTTCTTATCTCAGAATTCTGGAATGTTGAAAGTTCAATCTGAGTTTATTCAGCTAAGGTTATATATGGACAGAACTTCCTTTTTAATTGGAAGCTCTGTGAGAAAAATCTACTCCCAGTATGTTCTTCTTTGCAAATTTCAGTTCCTGCAAATGTAGGAGTGAGGTCTCTTTTTCCTGCTGTATTTTTTCTGTTTCTATCCATTCCTTGGATATGGCCTCCTTTACTTCAAGGCTAGCAAAGATGACCCTTTCATGCTTCAGTGTATTTGTCTTTCTAACTGATTTTCTGCTCTCTGACTCACAGTTCTGTGTCCCTCACCTGTTCTTAAGGGCCCAAATTAAAGTGGTTCATCTGGATAATCCATAATCTTTCTATTTGAATCATAATGTTATGAGAGTTAAGCAAATACATACATTTACATTTTATACAATTCTACACTTAAGTCCTGAAAAGTAGAAGGGGAGATAATAAAATCAGTCACTATTTAAAGTAAAAAAAAAAAAAGTACATGTAAGAAGTTAATGATTACAAAGTTCTGGATAGGTTTTTCTAGTTTTCAGTATTAGATTTCTGAAGGCTACTGAAGATTCTGGGAAGAGTAGGTGAAACATTAAATTACATCTAAAAAATTGGAAATCATGGCATTTTCTAGAGAAGAAAAACAATTTTAAAACCATTGTTTAAACAAACAAACAAAAATCTCTATACCAAGCTGGACAATGTATTTGCACATTGTGCATCCAACAAGTGGCTCATATCCAAGATTTGCAAAGAACACATGTGGTTCAACATGATGAAAATAAATAACCCAATCCAAAAATGAGTGGAATAGTTAGTTACTTTTCCAAGAAAGGATAAAAAAAAAAAAAAAAGGTAATTGGGCACACAGAATCTGTTGTCTTCATTACTTATAAGTGAAATGCAAATCAAAATCTCAATAAGCTACCACCTCATACCACTGAGAATGGCCCATATCAAAAAAAACAGATACAGGTGTTGATTGGAACAGTTTATGGAGTAAAAGGAATCTGTCTATACTATTGGTGGGAATATAGACTAGTTCTGTCCCTATGGGAAGCAGTATGACAGTTTCTCAAAATATTAAAAAATAGATCTGGCATATGACCCTATAATTCTACTCTAAGGAATCTACTAGAAAAGTACAAAAACACTAATTCAAAGGAAATAGGCCTACTGTTTCTGTTGCATTGATGTCATTATTTACAATAGCCAAGTGATGGCAGTAAACCCAATTATCCAAGAACAGGTAAGTGAATTAAGAAGATGTGATATATGTACATACACAGTAGGATATGAAATCTTATAATTTGTGACATAATGGATGGAACTGAAGGGGATTGTGCTAAGTAAAATAAGTCAGAAGAACAAAGACAACTATCATATAATTGCACCCATATGTTCAAGAGAGAGAAATCAAAGTAACAGAAAAATAAACCAAATAAACCCTAGAAATATGAACTTAGCATTGAGGCTATTAGAAGGGGAGGTCATAGGGACCAAAGGCAGAGGAGGGTGCAATGAACTATGGGGGGAAATTATGGGTACTTCGGTAGAAGTATCTGAAGAAGTGTTAACTAGTACCCCTGAATCACATATAGTGTCATAAACCACTATTACCTCAATAAAGAAAAAAATAATAATATAAAAGAAATGATAATAATTAGCAGAAAAATACTAATATACTATCAATAAACTATCTGTTTTCACTCATTTCCAAATAAGTCAACTGCTATAGGCTTATTTAGTAATCAAATATCAACTTAAATCATGTTTATTTGATACATGTTAGAAATTAAAATTTTGCTATTCATGATTTAGAGAACAAAAACAAGTAAATTATATGAAAACACTGTTTTTGTTGACTTTGTTCACTCAAATTCTTCCATTTATTTTATCTTCCATAATAAATATTTTGTTATAATAAAATATGGCAGGCAACAAATGAGTTTTATAAGGAAACCCTTGAAAACAGTAGAAAGAATTTAATAAGTGGAGAGAAATTTTAGATTTGATTAAGAGGTTAAACTTCAAAGGTTTTCCTCATTTAAAATTTAACACAATTACAAAGAAACAATAAAGTGAAGATCTCCTATGAAATGTTTTGCTAAGTTATTTTTTGGAAATGAGGGATTTCCAAAAATTCCAGCTTTCAAGTCAACAGGTGATCAAAATGGTGAAGTATTTTCTTTATTTTCTCCTTTATTCAATCATATTAGTTGCTTAATTTTAACTGTTCTATGAATGTTTTTTAATAAAGGTTTTTATTGCTAATATGCTCATGTTTTTACTTTTTGGCATCTAGGAAATGTTAAAATAAAATTTAATTTAACATACTTGCATATTAAGAAAAAAATGATTATTTTCTTAAGTTTAAGAGCAATATTCAATATCAAGCCTTAGTTAAGGTTATAATTTTTTAGGTCATAAATAGCATTTCATAAGAATAACATGTTGTATTTGTAACTAGAATAAAGGTTTTCAAAATGACTTTTAAAAGTCTTTCTCAATAAAACATATGGCTATGGGAAGGGAACTATTGGTTTAAAAGTAAAATTTGGAAAAATACTGAAACATCTCAATCTGGAAAAGGAATTTTAAAATAGGTCTCATTAGAAACATCACTATAAATTAAGTCTCATTAATGACCTACAATGAATGAAGGTAACTAGAACAGCAAAAATTATGTAAATCAAGGTTAAGAAGTACTCTGATAAATACATTGTGTAACACAAGGGTGTGCTAAATAGTAATTAAAATAATCCAAATAAACATTTGCATCAAAGATGAGCCATTCAATTGTTCCCAGTGAAGAATTCATTAGGATGATAATTTAATCTTTATTGAGGTTAGAAAAATGACTTACTCGAAAGCACTTTCGTAGATGACATGTTATTTTGTCTTACTGTGTTTGAATGATTTTAGAAAAATTATAAAGAATGGCCAAATGAAGAGAATTGCTTAAGTTTCAGGTAACTGGTCAGAATGGAGTAGTACAGGATGTAGATTTCTCTCCCTATGTCAAATATGCCCCACAGAAGTATACATAGTGTATAAGCTTTGGACCACCAGTCTGATATGGTTGATCTCATCAATAATGTTGCTTTCTAGATGAAATACAAGAGAAAAACCACAGTTGTTACTCCTCTGAAAGCCATCATATCTGATCAGATTTCCTAATATCATAAATTTGAAAGCATCAGATAGATTATATAAATCCTATTGTAAATGCTGTATCAATGGGTCATTAAGACATACAATAAAGACATACAATAACTTTTTTTGTTTCTATATGAATCTTACATAATCTTGTTTTCAAATATACAAGACATATACAACATAGAAGATCTAGAGGTAAGTCATGAAAAATATTGAGTATCCAAGAAGCAAATCCAACAGACAGAACTATGTAATGACCTCATTACTACCATTTTTACATTGCACACAAATAAAATTTAGGAAGAACCTTAAAACAAACATTTTTCAGATGGCAAATTCAAGAATTCACTACTAAAAAACAATACTATAAATACATTTTAAAAAGGTTGAAGGTAACTTATCATTGAGACATGATCACAAAATCACAAAAAGCTGACTAATACCGCCAAATGGTTATTTATGAATGTTCAGTTGAATCTCCCCTGATGAAATCCATTGTTCAATAGATGCATGCATGTATAAATTATAGTAATGGAAATATTCTAGTTGCGTTATTACATGAAAATATTTTATTGTATTTCATTATTTCCATAGATAAACAAATTAGAAATCTGTATGATAAAGGTTAACTTTTTAAAGGATCTATTAATTTATTTATTCATACAGAACTGGGGTACAAGCCAGAGGTGCAGGGTTGGTGAGAGGCTTCACCAGAGACAGTGTGAGGAACAGAACAGGCAGATTGAATGACTACATTGCTGAGGGGAGCAGTGGGCTGATTAGGAGAGGTCTGCCACAGTGTGTGAATCATCTCTGGGCCCTGTGATCTAACTTGCTTTGAAGTGTTATGGCCAGCTTGCAGTGTTGTGTCCTAACTCATTGCTCCAGCAGGGAGGGCCCAAAAGGTTAAAATATTAAAAAAAAAAAAAAATTCAGAAAATTCAGAAAAATGTTTGTTTCCTCAGTTGGTTTGATTTTGTTATCAGTGATTAGCATCATATCATATGATATTATTTATCATTCTTTTCATCTTAATGCAGATGCGACTATGAAGACCTCACACATTTTCAGCAGTGGGAAACAATTCTAATGTATGATGACACTGTTCATTTTTGTACAATGTTTGCTTTCTCATCGCAGGTGTAGTCCCTGTATAGTATCCTCCAGCAAGTTAAACATTTTTTAAATGAGGGATATTTTTTGGCCCCTTTCTGAAACAACAGCTTTCACTCAAATGGCCAGTGTAAAACAGTAAATACATTTCCTAGAAGGATAACTCTGAAGTCACCCTTCATCTTATCACCCAAAATTCCACTGTAAGATCGAATCCCAATTACCCACAGTTGTATGTAAGAGACTTAGAAACACTCTCATTAAAATTTATTTCCTTGGGACTCCCTGCTGGCACAAGTTAAAGCCATAGCACAATGAAGCTATCTATAGTCACTTCCCCATGAGTTTGATCCCCACCAGGGAGTTGATCCACATGGCACAGAATAACTCTCCTGTCTAGCCTGCTACTCCCCTCAACAGTGTATTTCATTAGTTCTGTCCATTCTGCTCCCTACTCTGTCTCTGATGAATCCTCTCACCCCCTATACTTCTGACCAACACTGCAGTTCTTGGATGCATAAATACATAAATTAATTTTTTAAAGATTTATTTATTTGTGCATACAGAACTGGGGTACAGGCCAGAGGCTCAGGTGCAGTGAGAGGCTTCACCAGAGACAGAGTAGGGAGCAGAACAGGCAGACTGATGAAGTACACTGCTGAGGGTAGCAGTGAGCAGGGCAGGAGAGGTCTGCCACACCATATGGTCACCTCCGGGGCAGGCAGGAATTGAACTCATGTGGAAGTGGCTTTAGCTTCTTAGTGCTGCACTTTAACCCACTGCACCACCAGGGAGGGCCAAATTAAAAATTCTTTAAAAAATATATTTTATTCTTCTTTCACTCCTGTCTGTATCCCACTCATCCTCTTTGTGTTTCGTGAGATCATTTTCCAAATAAACTATTTGAAATAAAATCTACCTGAGGACCAACTTCTGGAGAACACAAATGACAACAAGCAATTTCACCTTAGAAAAATAGTGGCAATAACAAATCTCAGAAAGATAATCTGAGCATTCAATCAATATAGTTTAGAGATATACTGTATGGAACGTCATAAGAAATTTATTATATTCCTTATTTTCAAATGTTGAGGTAGTATTATTGAATGTCTAAATTAGATGGTATCAGTTTTTCTTTCATATATGAATGAATGAATGTGAGTGATTTATTTCACTCAACACTCAGAATTTGGATTACTAGAAAGTGAGAGTAAAGTGAATATGTTGAAAGGTTATTTATACCTTGATGGAAGAAGAGGTGTGGTGGTAGTAACATTTGAGGATACATGAATCTATAATACTCAAATGCATACATTGTGGCAAACCAATGTTATCCCTATAGAATTAAATTGCTTAGATTGTGTTTGCCAAGCCTATTCTGGAGATTTAAAATGTCCTATCTTTAAGTCAGTGCAAAATCCTTCCTGTTGTAACAGGAGGATTAAGTACAACTTTTAAAAAAATATCAGTCAGTAAAATAATAACTGCGTACTAGAACCAAACAAAAAAACACATTGATTCTGTTGAAATTGTTGTTGCTAGTGCCATGTTTAGGTTAATTAAAAAAAGAAGAAGAAATTACGGGTAGATACTTGTAACATAATATCTATGCCATCAAATAGTACCTATTCTGTGCCTGTGTCTTCTTATCAAATCACATATCTTTTAGGAATACAATGCTTTATATTTTAGGAATAAAACATTTTATAATATTTTTATTTCTTCCATTTAAAAAATCTGGTGTCAGATTTAAACACCTATGCATTGCGACAAAATAAAATAGGTAAATTGATTAATGGATAAATGCTCTTGACAATCGTTAAACTATTTCTACATGGTTTAGTATTGTGAAAAGCAAATTACCTATCATCAATGAGTCTCATCTACAGGAAAATGTTATACTCTCTTTGAAATACATATGGAACCTCACTTGTAAATAGAATTGTTGGGAGTGACCAAATGCGGAGATTTACTGAGGAACTGGATAAGGGCAATAATAATCAGGCCTTGCATCTAAAGGTGATAAGGCAGTAACAAACTGGGCCTTGCATCCAATTAACGGTGACCTTGCATCCTGGATGGGACTAGCTGAAGGTGATAACAAACTGGGCCTCACATCCAAGTTTGATAACGAACTGGGCCTTACATCAAAAGACACAAAGATGAGTCACCCCTTTGAAATGTGAACTTAGGATCTATATAAGAGACCCTTCCCCCTTATTGAGTTGGCAGTAGCTGCGGACCCCACCCTAGGGGCTCCATCTCAGCTGCTGTCTGGGAGCAATAAACTCGGCTTGCTCAGCCTTTCTGCCTCCTGCTTTCCTTTCTTGTGGCAGGTCACAGAAGTTGAGACAAAACAAGAATTTTTTTCTCAATTTTTTTTTCTTAATGTACTTTAATATTATACATTTTAGTTTGAAGACATGACTGGCCTTTCTCACAGTGAAATAACTTTAATTTTACAATGAAAAAAATTATTATTAATAAAAATATACTCCCTTGAGGGTGTATAGCCAATTCTTTTAAGTAGATATAAAGATGAATGGTTTCCCTTTCATGTGAATCAGAAATCCTGAGACCCTGAACTATTACTTCACACTGTCAGTGTAATAGTTTGTTCATTTGGATCAGATGAGACATTCCTTTGTGTTTTCTACCTCATGGTGCAGCTGACAATATAGAAACAAAGTGGTGGTGGGTCTTTGAATTTTACATGCTTTCATGTGGAATTTATTTAGACTCTTTGGGTAAAACATGTTTGTAAACACATGTCACTCTCTACAGATAGCATGTCAACAAGTTTTTGTTTTTGTTTTCAATTAGTTTTGCATGTGGTCTCTTTGTGAATTCTTGCTTTCATATCTTAAATTTTAAAACAACTGTGAGCTTTAATTATATGGATATCAAGTCATTTAAAACAATGTGTATACATAGCTTATTCCTTTTAGTTATTTTTCTTTCATGTTGTTTAGAAAAGGCCAAGCATGAAATTGAAGTTGCAAAAAAGCAAGAACAAATTTATTGATATCAAACTCCTCTGAAAACTCAATAGGTGTGCAGCAAAGCAAGAAGGGTAAAGGGGCTGAATAATTCATGGAACCTTTAAACATCAATAAATAACACTTACAGTGAGGAATGTCTTTGCAACATTAAGAATAAAATATGAGTATAAAATAAAAGATAACTTCAAAGTGTCATGTTATGATATTATTTGAATAAACAAGGGTCATTTTTCATTAATAACACTGTAGAAAAGGTAACATCAGCATGAATAAGATACTTCAGGACTTGAAAATTCTTGTCATTCCTTAGGGTGGCTCAATTAAGTTAAAACAAATGACAACATAATGAAAGCAGAACGTTTTATCTGTACAGAATGATACACCATGATGATGATACTATAATTGTACCAAAAAAAGTTAAAGCATTTACTTTTATATACTATGAAAATATAGGATTATTCTATAACTCCTTGTGAAAATATGCAAAAGACATACCCTTGAATAAACTATCATAACTACTACTACTGTTACTTCAACTTTATTATTGCTAGAAAAGTTCAATCCCAATGATAACAAAATATTTAACAACTTTGAATAGCAGACAAAATTTTGACACAATATTCAGGATGACATAAAAATGCTAACCTAAATGTAAAGGAAGCAAACGATAATTTAAATGGAGGTGAGAAAATAACACAACATACACAGCATAGTAGAAGCAATGGCGGTTCTGGATTTAAAAATATAGATACTTTATTAAGAGTTTCATTTAGAGAAGTTATTCAACTTAACTGAATTGGAGTTTTTCATTTTTTCTATGTCAAATTTTGTCTGTCTCCTATAAAGTTATCGTGTGAATAAATATAAATACACACACATACATATGCATATATATACATATACATATATATGTGTATATGTATGTATGAATACCTATGTTAATATAATAAACATTTATTTAATGTACATTATATGTAACACATATATATATACATTTAATGTAGGTTACTAAGATGCACTCAATGAATATAAGTATTGTACTGTTGTTAATGGGGTAAACTTATAATACATTTGAAAGTCAAATATAAACAAGAAACAGATTCCACATGAAGAGGATATGTATTGAATGAGATAACCTGCAAATGTGGTTAGCATGGTGTCTGGATCAGATCACTGTAATCATTCTCCAGCTACATTACTCTTCCCCTTCTTCATTTTCCTTAATCTCAATGTAAAATAATTTTAATTATAATTTTAAGTAATTCTGAAAGTACTTGAATTTCAGCAGCATTTACTCCATAATTGTATCCAGTTAAATGACATGAAATTTTAAGTGACATGCAGATCAACAATATCTGTTACTTAATTTTGTGATACTGCTCCGTTAGTCATATGCAATGAATAACCCAAATGACAAAGTGCCTCTATAATAATCTGGGAATTAAATATAAAATTTAATTTTAGGTAGGTTACAAGCAGTCTAGATTTTTGAGGATGTCATGTACATGATGATTATAAAATATAAAAGCATATGCCTTACAGTTATGTTTTCAGAAAGGAACTACAAAGATACTACAAATGTTATACCAGATATTAATAGAATTATAAATAATTTTTAGCTATTGTTCCTGAGAATAGTCAATTGTGTAATATTTGACATAAAATTCAAATGGCAAGCTAATATTTTGTTTTAAAGATTGTTTTATGTATTTATGTATAGAAGAACTGGGGTGTAGGCCATACGGGAGGTGAGTAGATTCACCAGAGACAGAGTGGGGAGCAGAACAGTCAGATCCACTGAAATACACTGCTGAAGGGAGCAGCAGGTGAGACAGGAGAGGTCTGCTACACCATATGGGTTAGCTCTTTTGCCAGGGATCAAACATGGGCCTTTGTAATGATGGCACTGAAACTAACCCATATGATACTAGGGAGGCCTCCCAATGATAGGCTGATTATTTAAGGGCAAATAATTTCTAAAAACAGTGTGGTTCAGATAATAAATGATCAATAACATACAGACATATGAAGTAATCTATCAGACATAGCAAAAAATCAAGGATGAGAAGGCAACGCAATAAATTAAGCCTACACTTATTAAAAATTGATTAAAGGCACTCCCTGGTGGCGCAGCGGGTTAAAGCACAGCACTAAGAAGCTTAAGCCACTTCCGCATGAGTTCGATCCCCGCCTGCCCCGGAGGTGACCACATGGCGTAGCAGACCTCTCCTGACCCGCCCGCTGCTCCCCTCAGCAGTGTACTTCATTGATCTGCCTGTTCTGCTCCCCACTCTGTGTCTGGTGAATCCTCTCACCCTCCGCATCTCTGGCCTGTACCCCAGTTCTGTATGAATAAATAAATCTTTAAAAAAATTTGATTAAAAGTCTACTATGCAATTTCATTTTATTTTTTTAAATGGGAAGTGTCAGCACATGTACTCTCTTAAGACCCACTAAATTGACAAAAAGAGCACAAGAAATAAGATATCAAAAATGTTGGGTCTAACTTAGCACTTATTGATAGAAAGCTAAAACCTGAAGAGGGGATAGGCAGCGGTGAACTGCTCTGGAGAGCACTATCAAAGACATTGAACGGCTCTCTAGGGATAGGCAGAAAGATAGGGGCACGTATTATAGGATTTTAAGTTATAACTCACAGTTATAAGATTTTTAAGTATCTCTCATGTTCTATAGCTTTTGTTTTGTTTTGTTTTGTTTTGTTTTATTTTTCCCTTTACTAGTGATATTTAACACTTAAAGCCAAGAAACATATGTCTACCTGATCTGGAGTTATGTGCCCATTTCTTGGTATAGAGCTAGTATTTTTTTTTTAATTTAAATATATTTATTTGTTTATTACATCATTCTTCATTTTGTACATTTTTCATCTTAGTTGTAATCCCTTCAGATTCCCACCACCAATTCACCCAGGCACCATCACCATAGTCATCCCTAGTTTTAATCTATTCCCCTCTCTACTCCTGTAGAATGTCTCTGGTTTATAGTTGTTTGAGAATTTTCATTTTTACTTTATTACAATTTCTTTTTTTTTCCCTTTTCTGATCCCTTACAGTTCTTCTATGAATGAAACCATTGGGTATTTTTCTTTTTCTTTCTGCTTTATTTAACTAAGCATGTTCCCTTCCAGCTCCATCCACATTATTGCAAAAAGCATTAATTTATCTTTCCTACTGTGAGAAATATTTCATTGTGTATCTGTATCACATCTTATGATACAGACAACTATTTCTAGGGATTTGAATTGATGCCACATTTTCCCTATTATAAATAGAGCAGCAATAAACATGTGAGGTACAGATATCCTTTTGAATTAATATTTTATGTCCTTTGGGTAGATATCTAGGAGTGATTGCTGGGTCATATGGAAGCTCCATTTTTAACAGTTTGAGAAACCTCCAAACAGCTTTTCATAGAGGTTGGATCAGTTTGCATTCCCACTAGCAGTGTAGGAGAGTTCCCTTTACTCCACATCCTGGCCATCCTACCAAAAGTGATTTACAGATTTAACACTATTCCAATAAAAAAATCTCAATGTTATTCTTCAAAGAATAGAACAAGTATTGATGAGATTTATATGGAACCATAGAAAACCTAGAATAGCCAAAATTCTCCTGACTAAAACAAAAAAGGACAGAGACATCACAGTCTAGACTTCAGACTATACTACAAAGTCCATACAATCAAAACGTCATGGTACCGGAATAAGAATAGACGTACAGACCAATGGATTCAAATAGAAAATCCAGATAATAACCTACAGTTTTATGGACAGCTACTCTTTGACAAAGGTTGTTCAACAAATAGTGTTGGGGAAGCTGAGCAGCTATGTAAAAGAAAAAAAAAAATGAAGTTAGATTACTACCTAATACCATGTATTAAAACCAACTCAAACTGGATTAAAGAACTATACATAAGGCATGAAGCCACAAACATATTAGAAGTAAATATTGATGATCACTACATGACATACACCTCCATAATATATTTAAAGAATACATCACCCAAAGCAAGGATAATGTAGGAAAGGATAAATAGCTGGGACTACATCAAATTAAAGACTTTCTGTACACCAAAAGAGACATTCACAAAATAAAGAGACACCCCACTGATTGGAAGAAAATATTTGTGCACAATACTAATGACAAAGGACTTATCACAAAAATATGCAAAGAGCTGATGAAACTCAACAAAAATAAAGTTAACAACCCCATCAAAACATGGACAGAAGAGGTAAAATGACACTTCTCTGTAGATGAAATGCAGATGGCCAGATGAAAAAAATTATTC
The DNA here is from genome assembly GCF_000260355.1 of Condylura cristata. NCBI lineage: Eukaryota > Metazoa > Chordata > Mammalia > Eulipotyphla > Talpidae > Condylura > Condylura cristata. Next base: position 6,423,928 of record NW_004567113.1, read on the forward strand.
ACTTGTAATAAGGGAAATTCAAATCAAAACCACAGTGAGACACCATCTCACACCAGTGAGAATGGAACATATTAAAAACAACAACAACAACAACAATAACAAAAAAAAAACACAGTATTTCAAACATCTACTAGAGAGTGAGATAAGACTATCTATGCTGGAGTTTGAAGCACCCAGGTTTTTCTTAAAAAGCAAGTTAATGATTTTGTCTTGTACTGTCACATACTCTATGATTCCATGTTTTCTCCTTTTGAGAATTTGCTTCTATTTTGATTTTTCAGGGTACAGTGCTCCTCTCATTTTTATTTTGATTTTAAGACTATCCTTCCATTTTCTTCTATGACCACTTCTTCATATTAATGGAATTTTTGGATTTTTTCTTTTGTATTAAAGAAAATTGCATTATACCACTATCAAAGTTTTGGGTATGCATATTTGAGATTCAACATGTGCATATACTATATATATATATATATATATATATATATGTATGTATGTATATATATATATGTATATATGTATATATATATTAAAATTCAGTGATTAATCTTACCATTCTAAGCATTTGCAAACATTTGATCTATTACTAACATAATTTTACACTTCTAAATCAATTATCTGGAATTCAGAATTCTCTTAAACTCTGGAATATTTCTTGTCAAAGAATTGGCCTTAAAATCACTCTATTATCTATGAGATAAGAAAATTATCAACATGTAAATATAGTCTATTATTGAAAACCTAAAAATAGTGCAGTTCAGCTGACCTTATTTAGTTGTAAAATTTGCTTGCTGAGAATGCAGTATTCTCACTTTCTAGTACAAACTACCTTCTTTGGGGACCAGACTTTGATTAGCATTGCTTTGTTACTATATTTGGGTAGTTGCCCACAGCTACTTCAAGTTCTGTTTTTTTTTTTTTAATTAAAATAAATCCTTAATTTCCTTTATAACATGTTCTTTATTAATGGTTAGTAAGACTTCATTAAATATGTTACCTTGTACTTTAATTGATTTTTTGATGAATGATAGCCTTTTCCGTCTCAGGACACCCATGCACTCCCCCATATTTCTATCTACTCTATTTTTAACTATATCCTAAAGTCAACATCACATTTTACTTTTGATACCTTTCATAACTTCAAGGCAAACTGTTTAACTTTTAACTTCAAACTATTTTCAATTTAGTTTTAGGTTACCTAAAGTTTAAATAAACCAAGCCCTGGCCCTCCTTGGTGGCTCAATGGGTTAAAGTGCAGCACCATGAAGCTCACCACAGTAACTTCAGCATGAGTTCATTCCCTGGCCAGGGAGCTGACCCAAAGGGCACTGCAGACCTCTCCTGACCTGCCCACTGCTCCCTTCAGCAGTGTACTTCATTGATGTGCTTGCTCTGCTCCCCACTCTGTCTCTGGTGAATCCTCTTGCTGCACTTCTGATCTGTACCTCAGTTCTGTATGCATCAATTAATATATATAAATAAATAAATAGATAAATGAATAGATAATAAATAGATAAATAAATGGATAAATAAATAAATAGACTGAGCCTATCATAAAATCTTCTAAATTTGTCTTTATCCTTTGCTTTTCTTGATTCTGAGTCCTTCCTCCCCCAGACATTATAGTTATCTTTGTTAAAGAGTTTTCCATGGCTCTCAAGTGTTTAATATTAATGAAAATAAATTGTATAAAGACAGACAAGCTAGCTAGCTCATATTAAATACCATTTGCTAAGTATGTATAGATAGGTGCATTTAACCTTCAAAACAATTGCTATTTTACACATAAGGAAGCTGAAACTTAATAACTTCAATGAATTAGCCAGTATTACATAGTACATCAACAAACAAATCAGGCAGTACAATTATGAGAATTTCAGAATATAAGATAAAGTTTGTATTTCTCTACAAAAGATATAAGGCACGTGATTTTCTAAACCATTTGTTTAGAATGGCCAGATCTTCCATATCTAATTTTCCAAATACTATGAGTTAGTCACACCAACTACTGACATCATGTCACCCAAGTGCTCAGTGTCACTATATTTACCTTTACTTTCACACTATTGCCCTCCTTTCTACCAGTAAAGCTCCCAATTTATTGTTTCTACTCAGATTCAGGCCTTCAACAAAACCTTCATCTGATGACACTACTTCATTCAAAGATGTTATCAGCACCTAGAATCTAGTAAATAACTTACCAATGGAAACTGTATTAGAAAAACTTACATTTGACAGGAAATAGAGACAGGTACCTAACACATTTAGACTTCTATGTAGACTTGTAATGAAAATAAATATATAAAGTCATAAAAACATGTAGAGTGTGTGGGTTATCCAGGAGAAGGTCTCAGAGAAATTCACATCTAAGTTAGATACAACATATGTGGAAAAAGAGGATGAATGTTCTTGGATAAGAATGTTGTAGGGACTCCCTGGTGGCATAGGTGTTAAGTCTCAGCACTGTCATTTCTACTGCCGTGCGTGAGTTCAAGCCAAGGCCAAAGAGGTGACCCACATAAGGCACAGCAGAACTCTCCTGCTTCAACTGCTGCTCCCCTCATCAGTGTATTTCAGTAGATCTGCCTGTTACACTCCTTGCTCTGTATCTGGTGCGTCTTCTCAACCCTCACACTTCTGGACTACACCCCATTTCTCCTATGTATCAATAAATAAATCCTTTTAAAAGAAGGATGTTTCAGGTATATCTTCTCATGTGTTCCAATTATGTAATTCATTCTATAATTACCTGCTTATAGCACATTTCCTATCCATACCCTTCTAGCTAAGCTACGGAAGACCACAATAGTAGCCAGAACTATTCTTTACATGTGGAAACAAATACTTTAATAAAGCATAAGAATAAATTACTATCAAATGGGACTTCAAAGAATATTTAGGAATTTGAAGTGATAGAGCTGGTAGATTTTACAAGCAAGCCAAAAGCAGGTATCATGGCTGTTCCAGTTTAGCTTGGTTCATGGAAGTCACATTTAGGGTTAAAATATGAAATACTTCCTGAGGTTTTCAGGTTTCATTCATAATGTCAGTGGTCCACTATTTGTTGGGAAAATAATTTCTGAGTTATCCGATTTTAACTCATTTACATAGTTATTCACTTACGATTGTTCCCGAGTCATAAATATTTGAGTTATGAGCTTTTGAGTGTAGTGTTTAAGTGTTAAAAGAAAATCTCTTTGATGTTTTATTTCCCTGGAAGCACTTGAAAAAGTCTATTTTCTCAAACAAAATATCACAATCAGTAAATGAGTTTTAAAGTGCTATTTGAATATATGTTCTCAGGGCATACAACACATGGTTATAAAAGTCAATTTATGAAAACAAAATACTACTCTCTGAAACGTTATTGTTTAGAGATGAGTAATACACTTTAAACCAAATGCGTCCCTAATCTAACCAATTTACTGAGACTGCATGTAGGTACATTCTGGTACAACTTGCCAAAAAGAGAAAGTTCAGCTTAACACAGATTTAATTTAAAATGCTAATAATATGAAAAGATCCAGAGTCTAAAGTAAAATATTTTAGATGTTCTCATCCAGCTAATAATTCCCCACCAAGATAATATTAGAATTTTACCCACAGTCAGAATAATACATTTATTACTTTTATGTGAGCAACATTTTTTTATTTCATAAATATATCTTAAAAACACATTTACTCACATAACATTTACCTTCATATAATAATAACAAAATTAAAAGTCAGAGAAAACAGATCAATAATGCCTGCATAAAGTTCACACAACCAAGTTAGTTGCCTTAGGCGAAGTGTTAAAAAGCTCTAAGCCTGTAAATAAGTTATATTTATTTCAAGTGACAGGTCTCAGTCTCAGAAGTTGAATTAGTCTAGAAACTAATACCTGAGTATTAGAGCCGAAAGAATCAGAGCAGGCAAAATGGCAGGATGAATAGCCACGCAAACATACATCTTTTATATTTTATCCTGTACCCAAATAACTACCTGTGTCCCGTAACTGTTTATGACATTTGAAAAGCTTAGGATCTGTGAAACTGGCGTAAATTGCATTAAAATTCACACACACACACACACACACACACACACAAATTGAAACCAAGGTAGTCATTTGGAGAAGAGTAAACAGTCAAGGAGAGAATTTCTCTCTCCCCCACAATTACACATCACTTATTAGGCATTCCTAAAAGCCTAGAAATACCTTTACATGCACATAAAATGAATCAACTTCCTGTGACATGCAAAACACTCTGTTGTTACTGTTTCCCCTAGAGTTCTTTATAAATTTGCTAAACTCAGGAGATCCAAAACAAATTAGATGTTTAACTTTTTGAATATAAATCTTCCTGTGCACTCCCCAAAGTCTTCATTTGTTCCCTATTTTAGTTAAGACTCATTTGTACTGCCTATACCCATTTATTGATAATAGCGTGCAGGGACAGCAGGACTGCATGCTTCATCGGATGTCATTTAAAAAGGCTTCCCTTGCAAAAAAATAAAAAAAATAAAAGAAAGTTCAGAGACCAGGGAAGAAATATCATGATTGCACTTCCACTTATCTTTTCATAATACCTATTTTTACTACTTGTATTGAATTTATAGTCATTTTCTTTCTCTCTTAATGGATATATAAAATGCTTAAATTTATCACACAGCTAAGGAAGTAAAGTTATGTGTCAGACTTTAATTTGCAAAGAAAAATAGCAGTGGGATAACAAATTCTTTTCTCACTTTTGCATTATAATTTTAAAGGAGATAGCCAGTTTTGTTAATGCTGAGTTGATGACTATACTAATTTAATATGTCAACTCCTGTTGTACAATTCATCAAACTAAACTGGTGTTTTTTTGTTTTTGTTTTTGTTTTTTTTTTTACTTGTATCATGCAAAATAGTATTTGAACAGACATTCATCTCAATTAAATTTATAAACTTCTTTGAAATAAAAACAAATTAGTTTTTTTTATAAATGAAATATTTTATAGAAATAAAATATTTTGGAGCTCCAACACCTAGCTCCTAAATAATCTTTGCACACTAAATATTTAACTGCTATTCAAATTCACATCTGTCTAGTATGTTGAAGAAACAGACGAACATGGAGATGGAGTCAATATTTCTAAAGAAATTATAAATTTTTTTAAAATTAGCAATTATTTGAGGCAGACTATTGTTACTTATTACACCTAGACACTTATTCAAATGATACTGCTGAGATATTGGAGAATGATTACCTAACAAAACACCTTAATCTTATTTACTTTGCTGGTAGTATTTATATTATTAATGATGAACTACACTTTCAATATTACATTATTTTCTTCTGTAATCCTAGCATCCCTATAGTACTTGTCTCTCAAAATCTAACTATATCATCCAATGTTCCTGAATTTCTGGAACAAGTAGGCCAGCGGGTTTCTGAACATAAGATCACTTTATTCTGAGGAGCTGTACAAACACAGAACAGGAGCACGTATTTTCTGAGGTCATCTCTGAAATTTCTGCTATTAAACTTATTGGAAGAACTCCACACAATTTGCCATCACACTCTGCCAGATCAAAGTATCTTATAAACGTTTTAAAGAAAAAGCAAAGGAAAGGAAATGACACGCAATGTCAAGCTTCTAGTCAGTCTGCAAGCCCTTATTTCATTGACTATCAGCACCAGCTGTAACCCAATTAAATTCAACTGTGCACAGGTGTTCACAGGAATGACTAACACAAAAGCATACTTCCCTTTAGGGCCCTTAAAAAATTAGAGTTCTTTAATTTCCATACACCTTCAAAAGAAAAAACACACACACAATAAAATATTGGGAAAGAAATTAGATACAGCAGGGGAAAAACACAATCAGCGTGAGCTATAACCCAATTAAACTGAATAGCACTCAGGTGTTTCCAAGAGTGCACTCACTTAAAATTTTACCAACACAAATCAACTTTTTCTGATAACTCTTAAGATTGATGATGAATATCCAATTGTCTGAAGATTTTAGTGAGTTAAGAATTTTTGAATCTGTGTTCTTAAAAGTGGTTTTCACTGTGACATATATTGCAGTAAAAGCAAATATGGATTTTGTCTAAATACTCCATCATGAGCACTTAACATTAAAAAAATGCCTATTTTAGTTGAGCAGAGACACTCAATATGTTTTAGTTTTAATGCATTCTGTGAATTGTATGCATGATGCAGAAACAACTCTATTTATAAATGAATCTATGTGGGATAACTTCCCTAATATTGATTAGTTTTACACTCGAGATTTTAGACATTTGAAAGACCTAGTGGAACAGTTTTCTATCAGATATTATTTAATGTATACATAGAATACCAACACCCAGATATAGAAGTTAATTTCTTTTAGTATAAAAATGAAAGCCTGTCACTCCTATCCATGATTTAAATTTATAGGGAATAAATAATTTTCTATTTAAGAGAAGTTATAAATTATTTACTATATCAGTTTTTAAAGTGTGACTTCAAAACAGTAGAGTCAGTGACAGAAGAATATTTTTCTTAAATGTGAACAATATCACACTCATCTCAGAGTTGTTGATTAAAAACTTGGGTTAGGGTGGGAAAGTTCTTTATTGCTTTAAACCAACCCTTCATGTGATTCTAATACAGATTTAAATTTGGGAGGCACTGGTTTAATTTACTTCTCCTTCAACATAATGGCAAGTGGCCATTTATACCATGGTGGCCTATGTATTAAATCAGAATATATTATTGTTTTTATTCTTTTCCCATTCTGTACACATGAGCAAAAGTACAAATCATTTCTAGGTTTCCAAATTTTAGCAATTAACAAGAAGTATTCTTGCTTGCTAAATTATTACTGTGTAGTAATCAATTGAAATAATATAATTATAAATGTAAAGTTTTGTGCTAATGCAATTAATATTTGAAAAAAGGCCCTCCCTGGTGACACAGCAGGTTAAAGCACTGCACTGAGAAGCTAAAGCCACTTCCGCCTGAGTTCGATTCCCACCTGCCCCGGAGGTGACCACATGGTGTGGCAGACCTCTCCTGGCCGCCTGCTGCTCCCCTCAGCAGTGTATTTCATAGATCTGCCTGTTCTGCTCCCCACTCTGTCTCTGGTGAAGCCTCTTACCGCCCCTGAGCCTCTGGCCTGTACCCCAGTTCTGTATGTAAAAATAAAAAATAAATCTTTAAAAAATATATTTGAAAACAAAACAAAAAAAACATTGTACATAGAAGTATAATTATTCTCACTTTTTTCCTAAACTTGACTGTACAATTGATAGATATCTTCATGAACTTAATTGTATCACATAATTCACTGAAGTTCCCATCCAAATGGATAAATAAGATATAACCACCACAGAGAAACACATTTGTATTGTTCATGTGTGTATGTGTGTGTGAGACTGTGTATTTGATATTGCTGATAAATTTGGAAAATGGAAATGCTTGCTGCATTTTTAAATTTCAGAAAAATATTGCTAATCAAAATATTTTCAGTTTTATCCCAAGAAATTTTAAGAATTGCATCAATTTTTAAATCTTTTTATACTAGATGCAAATAGCATACAGTTTATACATATAATAACCAGATCATTTAATAAACTCAAAACTATAATATGGCATCATAAAATAGAATCAATTTGTATTTTCATGGACACATATGCTTATAAGTTATATGGAACCTAGAAAATGCAAAAGTGAAGAAGCTATAATAGAAAAAGTAGTGAGAATGGCCCACTGTAAACAACAGGATGTTGTATATTCTCATCAAGAATGATATATTGTAAAGAGACATTCTGTAGAGCAAGAAGAGTGGGAAGGACAAAATAGGGGTGAAGAGAACACAAGGGACTATAGCGATGATACATGAGTGAATTGATGCTTGGAATTTCATGGGGACTACACCCAAGAGGAGAAAGCATGCATTGCACAAAAAATGCAGAATGATGAAAATATATATGGAATAAAAAAGAATGATATATTAACTCAGGTAGACTAAACCCTGCACCATGAAACACACATTAACAAATTTAAAAGGGTAGGGATACTGTAATGTCTTTTTTCATTTTAATATCTATTATCAGATAATGATATAATTTAATTTGGAATTCAATAAAACAGATGGAATATTAAAAATATTTGGATATTAAGAAATACATTTTAAAATAACACATCAGAGGGGAAAGCTAATGAGAAATCTTAAAATATTTTGAATTAAATAAAAATAAATAATCAAAATTTGTGGGATGTAGCTAAAACAATGCTAGGGGAAAGTACAAAGCATTGGAGAAATAAAAAATGAAATAAGAAAACCCTAACATTGTTCACCAGAGATTCCACTTTAGAAAACTAGAGAAAAATATAAATAATAGGAAGTAAATGCAATGATAAAAGAATGCTTTTTGATATTGACTAAAGAATTGTTTTGGGATTCAACTCCATGGTAAGTGAAGCAACAGCAAATATTGTCAAGTGGGACTACACTAAAATGGTTCTGCATAACAAAATAAACCTGCATCAAAACAAAAAGATATACTATTATTAACAGAAGAAATTATTTGCACATGAGTCAAATAAATCCAGAATGTATAAAGGATTCATAACATTTAACAACATAAATAAAACAATCCTATTACAAAATGGGCAGAACTCATCAGTATGGTGCTGAATCATCTCTGTACTCCAAAACACTCAGGAATAACAGCAAGGGGTAGCAAGGCAATAATCATGGATTTTGGGTTAAATTTGCAGCTATGAAATGGGGTTGGATGAAAATAATTTGTGGCAAGAGGAGGTGACTTCAATCCTGAGCATATCACCAAACTGTAAAACAGAGAGTTACTACACCCATAGAATAATGTGACTTGGAATGAATCAGGATCACCCACTGGACATCAGAGATCAACACAGATTGCTACAGAGTACGTAGAAAATGGAGTTGTGTTGTAGTGAACAGGAGATATATGGAGAGGAAAAATTAGAGCTAAGAATGGTAGAGAGTTGAGCTATATCTGTGGATTGGTGACTCTGTCAGGGATGAGAAGGGGAGAGTTAAAAGGTGTGGAGGCATATCTTGTCTGAGAAGAAAACCATGTAGAGGAGATGGGGGCTCCACATAGGTGAGATAACTGGTAAGTAGATATTGTACTTTCTCCTGAATCCCCACTTCCTCACATTACAGGGTTGGTACTGACTTCATGATGCACACTGATAACACCCCCAAAAATAAAGTATGGAGCCAAGGAGTGAGATTGGAGGGACCTCAAACATAAATTAGTCCCCATCTCCCATTCCAGAATATTTCATCCAGGTCACTTCTCCACCCTCTGTCTTTAGCAACTGCAAAATTGTAGGTTTCAGGACCTACAGAAGGAACAAAGATCAAATAGGAAAAAACAAATAAAACCACAGTATTATGTGTGCAAATCTAAAAGTGGTACAGCTCTCTAAATGACTGTGGTAGATGCTTTAAAAAAAGACTCCTAGTGCATCAAAATGTGCAACCAAATTATACAACACATGATACCTACATATCTTAAAAGAATATGACTTTTCAAAAGGAGAATAACTCTCTAGAATCCAACCATGAAGTCTAAGTTGCTATAATAAAGAAACTCAAAGAGATGAGAGAAAATATAGAATAACCAGCCAAAGTGATTCAAAATAATTCAGAAAATCTGAACAAAGAGATAAAACAAATTAGGGGAAAAAAATGAAAAACTTCAGAAATATAAATTTTAGAAACTTCCTGGTGGCACATAGGGTAAAGACAGTGCAATCAAGCTATCTCCAGCCACTTCAACATGAGTTCCATCCCCAGCTGAACAGGGAGCTAACACACATGGTGTAACAGACTTCTTCTGTATCACCCGCTGCTCCTCTTAGCATTGTATTTCAGTACATCTTCCTGTTTTGCTCTCTACTTTGTCTCTGGTGAATCCTCTCTTTACCCCATCACCTCTAGCCTAAACCTCAGTTCTTATATGCATAAATATATAAATCTTTATTTTATGTATTTATTTAGAGAGAGGGAGGATTACATTTTTTTTGTATATCATTATACCTTTTAATACAGTAATTTGTTTTGCCCTTCAGATAGTTTCCATTGTTCTCTCAACATCTTGTCAGAAACATAATTGATAAAATACAAATGGAAAGTGAACTATAAATAAGAAAATAACAGAGGTTATGGATGCAAAAAGCTCAATAGATGAGATTTTAAAAATTCTAGACAACTCAATGAAAAATAAGCCAAATGGTGGTTTAAGCCAATATCAAAAATTTTAATAATCAAAAGGCCCAAATGGAAGAAAAATAAACAAGTGATTTAAGCAAACAAGCAACTTGAGAACTCTATGGCATCATTAAGAAAATCAAAACAAGGAAAATGTGTTTCCCAGAAAAGGAGAGAGAGATAAATGAGAGAGTAAGCAAGACAGAGAAGCTTTAAAATAATTAAAAAAGGAAAACTTCCCAAAGCAGAAAAGATACACAATACTCTGAAGCTCAAAGAACACCTTAGTATCTAAATGCAATGGGACCTATATCAAAAAAGGGGAGAGAGATAAATGAGAGAGTAAACAAGACAGAGAAGCTTTAAAATAATTAAAAAAGGAAAACTTCCCAAAGCAGAAAAGATACACAATACTCTGAAGCTTAAAGAACACCTTAGTATCTAAATGCAATGGGACCTATATCAAGACATTTAATAATAAAATTCCCAAGAGTTCAAGACAAAGACTATTGAAAACTTTAACTAATGAAGGTATTATCATTATGACTCCACAGCAATACTATTAACAATGTATCAGAAAGTAAAGTGGCACGTTATAAAAGTAATATACAAAATTATGTTGCATTCATAATAGAAATGACAAAATAGAAGAAAAAAAAATCAGGAACACAATCATATCATTGAAAACCCTTGCATCAAAAAGAATTAACTGTCAGAGTGTAACTAAAGGAAGGAGTTGAATGACCTGTACAAAACACAGTAACATACTGCTAAAAGAAACTGGAGATGCAAAGAAAGACACAAAATACCCCTGGCTTATGGTTTAGAAGAATTAGACTTGTTAAAATGATCACTTACCCAAAGTAATAAACATATTTATGAAATCTTTATCAGACTGCTGTTAGAAAAACTATAGCCATTGTGAAAGAATGAAGTTAGACCATTAACTCACATGATATACAAAAATTAACTCAAAAATGGGATAATGTGGGGATGTAAGAAGAGAATCCATAATATAATTAAAGGAAACATAAGCAACACACTCCACAACATTGATAATAGTGATGTCTTTTGGGAAGGAAATCCATAAACAATAAACAAAAGCTAAAAACAAGCAAATGGGACTGCAACAAAGTAAAAAGCTATTGCATATTTGTAGAATTATCAACACAAACTACTAAATGGGAGAAACTATTTGCATATTGCACATCTAATATTCTAGCTGTACAAAGATTTCATATAACCACAAAACCTATAAAATATATAGCATATATAGCCTTTATTTAAAGCACTAGAAGCAAATATCGGCAAGGACATCATAAGAAAAGTCACTCCTTGGCCCTCCCTAGTGGTGCAACAGGTTAAAGCGAAGCACTGAGAAGTTGGCCGTGGCTGCTTTGGTGGAGTTCGATTCCACACAGGAGGTAACCCACTTGACAAGGCAGACATCGCTGGCCCACCTGCTGCTCCCCTCAGCAGTGTATTTCATCCATCCGCCTGTTCTGTTCCCCATTCTGACTCTTGTGAGTCCTCTCACTGCCCTTGCACATCTGGCCTGTACCCCAGTTCTGTATGCATAAATAAATCTTCAGATGAAAGAAAAGGCACCCTTCTACATTGTCACTGGGTTTTCAACTGGAAACAAAAACAATGGAACTAGATCAAACATAAACAAATAGAACTAGATTATTCATAAACAAACATAACCAACACAACCTATTGAATGAGAGATGAAATCTTGCTATAAAAGTCAACTTAGAAGTAATTTTAAGGGGATTATGTTCAGTGGAACAAGTTACAAGGAAAAAAGATAAATGCCTTATTTTTTCACTCATGTTTGGGGTTGAGAGAAACAAAACTATGAGACAAAAAAAAAAAACTAAAGTAAAACAAACCCTAGAAATGAGACTTTAGAAATGAAGCTCCTGGAGGATAAAAAGGGGACAGATAAAGAGGATCATTGGACTCTAGGGGAGGATTATGGGTGCTTTGACAGTGTGTGTGGTACAGTAACATACATCTGAAGAACTGTGAGCCTACATCTATAAATCACACAAACTGTTGTTAACCAGTGTTTCCTCAATACAACTCCCAAATTCTTGGAGGTTTGAGTAAGGCAACCTGAATCAGTCATATACAAGATTGTTAATGTAGCATATAATCCTTAACAATTGATACACAGTTTATATAACAATACACTTGAAGAGTATAATAGATTAATGTAAATTATTTCTTCTTTCAACAAAGCAGAAAAAATAATGAACCCAATGAAGGAAACTAAGTATATTTGCCATTACATTGTAACAAGACAGGAATTAACATGTCAACTCCTACATGAGATAGTGTTTTCAGAAAATTAAAATGATTCTAACTAGAGTAGTAAGTGATTGTAGCAAACTTGTATTAGCAGAAATTTGTAGATGGAGTTTACCAGCTACAAATAATCTAAACTATCTACATAAAATTTTAGTTGATAAATCATGAACAGAGCAAAAATCATAAATCTTAATAATTTATTTTCCAAATATTTAATTACTGGGACAATGTCATTGTTGTTATTTGATGAAATTAAGATTAGGTATCTTTCATGTCCATTTAATGCAAGTAAATTTTGAATATTTCTTACTAATTATTTTTGTTGATTATTTGTAATATTAAAAATAAACACATTGCTATAGTGGACAGTAGTAAAGTAAAACTAGCATATACTTTCAGGTCCACCTTTAAATCACTGTTAATCTAAAAAATTACTCTCTTAGCTTTTTTTTTTCTCCTTAAAATGCCAGAAAAACAAAATTGATATAGTTAACAATAAATGAATAATAACATTAGTAACTTCCAAAGTATAGTTCTACGGCTTCATTTCCTAAGTATTAACAATCACATGATTACAAATATATATTTTTAACTATAATAAAGAAACTTTAAATTGTCAAAAGAACAAAGATAAAACAAGTAATCTCTTAAACTTTCTTCACAACCTCTCATCAGTAAGAATGCTGATACAGGGAAACAGTAAAAAAAGAGATGTATATTTTCCCATATACATTTCTACTATTCACAGATAAATTTTAATATGAATTTATGAATCAACTACTAAAAAAGTTGTATAATACTGATATTTGACTTGCAATGCCTTATAAAAGTCATTATAATTAGGTAAGGAAGAAATGAAAAGAATTGTCTAAGTTCTGAAAATGTTAAATTCCAGGTGGACTACATTAGAACAAAACTAGTATTCTACTAGAATATAAACAGTATGAAATTATAAAATATGGGTGCCCATCATATCTCTTACAAGTAAGGTGCCCACTTGTAATTACAGACATTTCAAAAAGTAAATTTAGTGTAAATGAAATGTTATTTTATACTGCAGATAGTTCACATGTGTGTCTTATAAGTAATCTTATGTACTAGATTTGATTTTTACTTACTTAGATCAACAGTCATCTTACACATATGTACCCTAGCAAAGTGAGTCTCTCGTTATCATAGAAACATTTATTTGCACATATCCACTCTTTTTCACTTTTAAATTCATAGGTATAGGCAAGAAAATATCAAGAGGTTGATATTTTAACAGATAACTTCTAAAAAATTATTTCATTTTAGGAAAAGGAAAAATAGATAGCATTTATTTAAAATTATAGATGTGCAAACAAACAACTCACTATAACAATCTCAGACACTTATTTCAATACAATTTATCATTATGTAGGGATTATATATCACATATAATCAAAGTAAAGAAATACTATTTGATTACTATTAAAATAATACTTTCTATAATTTCCTTTAAAATAACATAGCATAAATATAACTATAGTTTATAGTCAAAGTATACTTATTGAGTATTTCTTGTACAATAAACACTAATGTCAGTATACTGATGAATAGAGGCTTAAATACAATTTGCATTACTTGGAGTAGAAAGCTAAAAGAAAATCATGATGACATTTATGTATGGAATATAGAAAAATGAAATAAAGTGTTTGATCACATCAATCCAATAAGAAGTCCTAGAAATCTGACTGCAGAACTGACGCAACAAAAAGAGCAAAGTGGTGAAGGGGAAGTTGGACTATGGAGGCCTTACAGTGCCTGGTTGTTGATGAGGGTGTCACACAGCCTGATGAAAGGCATGACCCTTTGCCTCGTAATCACATACAGTGTTGCAAGCCAATGTAATTTCAATCAAAATGAATAAGCAAAAAAATAAGTGCACTGTGATTTTAAGTACTAGATAAGATTTTAATACAAGAGGAAGAAATGATCATTAAAAACCAAGGAAATCCTTGTAATAAAGGTTAAAGGGAAAATCAAGTGTAGAAGGGATAACACGGAGAGAAAGTATAAAGGGGTAAACAAGAAATCAACAGCCATATACCATGAATAATAAGTGGACTAGTATGAGATTAAAAAAAAAATAGTGGTCAGGGACAATGACTGACAATGACTCTTTTGAACACAAAATTTAACATGTGATATTTTTGTAAGACTAATAGTGCTCTATTAACTGAATGTTCAACAGGGAGAGCTAGCTGTTGGTGAGAAGCAAGCAATAGGGGAACCGTTAGAAGCCATTAGAATTCTTCAAAAAATGAGAGTCTGCATTAAGGTGAAGATGGAGGGAAAAGTGAATTGATGAAGGTATCTATTGCAACTAGAATTCAAAGAATATTGAGTATTTAATAAAAAAAACTTTCAAGGATAACACAGAGATAAGCAATAAGTACACAGATGACACTAGTGGTCAGTAAGTCCAAACTACTTTGAGACATTTTTAGTGGAATTGTAATCTTTTAATAAAATTGGTCACTGTATTCAGACTCCTCTATCTCTATTTCAAAATGCATAAATCTATTTATTCAAATTGTTAAGTAATAATATTTATTTGGATTTCATTATGTACCAGGCCAAGAGTAGACTATGAATCTACAAAAAAACAAACTGTGCATCTATTTGCATGGTTTTTTATAGTCTATTTATAGAAACAGTG
The DNA here is from genome assembly GCF_000260355.1 of Condylura cristata. Taxonomy (NCBI): domain Eukaryota; kingdom Metazoa; phylum Chordata; class Mammalia; order Eulipotyphla; family Talpidae; genus Condylura; species Condylura cristata. Next base: position 6,439,145 of record NW_004567113.1, read on the forward strand.
ATAATAACTACCTATATTGCAGTTAAGTGCTCTTGTAAAGCTATATGGGATTGCTATAAGAATCCAGAAAATAACAAGTTGTAATGTTCAAGTAATGTTTATTGCTTCATTATACTTTTCTAAGCCCCATATTTCAGTCTGAAGTCTTTAAAAAAAATAATAATTTATGCATACAAGAACTGGAATACAGGCCAGAGGTATGGGGGTGTGAGGATTCACCAGAGACAAATTGGCAAGCAGAAAATACAAATTGAGTGAAATGCACTGCTGAAGGGAGCAGCAGTTGGATCAGGAGAGGTCTACTGTGCCATTGGGTCACCTCCCTAGCTGGGAATGAACTGCTGTTGCAGTGGCTGCAGATCTCTTTAGAGTGCTGTGCTTTAACCCGTTGCACCATAAGGGAAGGCCCTCAGTTCTAAGTCTTACAGGAGTAAGATAATATATAAAATAAAGACACAAAACTAAATTAATAGTGTTTTAATGTTTATCTTTATCAATCAGGGCTTAGTTGATAATGTTATGTTAAAACACATATGCCATTATGAGTAAAACAAAAAAAAAATACTATACAGGAAGAGAAAAAAATCAATAAAATATGATTTTACAAACTTTCAGATTTTCAGTTATATTTAGGAGAAAATGTGGAACATTAAATTTAATTCCAAATTTAGTACTAAAATATTCCCCAGACATTTTAAGGAACTATAAAAAAAGATCAGTGAGTTTTTTTTTAAAGGAAAACAAAATTGGCAAGCCTTATGTAGACTACAAAAGAGAAAAGACTCAAAGAAATAAAATTATAAACAAAAGATATTAAAATGATAACACAAAAATACCAGAAGAGACTACTACTATCAATGAGACATACTAACTAATTTGGCAACCAAGATGAAATTAATAAAAGTTAGGAACATACAACATACCAATAATCATTTATTTAAATATGGAAAATCTAATTAGAGGACTAATGAATAAAGAAGTTGAATCAGTAACCAAAACTCTCTCAACAGCAACAACAACAAAAAATTACAGGACCAGATGACTTCACTCTAAAATTCATGAGAGAAGGATGCACAAAGTTGCCACTTTTTTCAACATTGTTGAATGCTTAACCCAAACAATTAGACAAGAAGAAGAAATAAAATGTGTACAGATTCATAAAGGATGTGTTTATTTTTTCTGTTAACAGGTGACATGATTTTATTTATAGAAAATTCCGAGGAAGCCACCCAAATTTGTTAGCACTAATAAATATATTTAGTAAATTTACAGGATACAAAATCAATGTACAAAAATGCTGAGTTTCCATATATCAACCAAGCTCTCTAGAAAAGAAATTAAGATGACAATCCTATTCACGATAGTATCAAAAATAACAAAATATGTAGCACTAAATTAAACCAAAAGACAACACATCTATACATTAATAAAACAAAACATTAATGGTAACCAAATTGATAGAAAGATATTTATGTTGAAGGATTTGATTAATATTAAATTGTCCATACCATACAAAGATACCATACACTGGAATCAACCCCTTTACTAGCCCAACATCATGTCCAGAAAAATAAAATATATATATATATACTAACGTTCACATAGAATAACAAAAGACCCCAAATAGCCAAAGTAATCTTGAGTAAGAAAAAATCTGTAGATAGCAAAAGACTAGATTTCAAATTATATTATTAAGCTATGTTAATCAAAACTATGACATTGACAAAAAATCAGATATACAAAATCAAATAGTCCAGACTGTAGGTCATGATGGATAATCTTTACAGGCTTGATAGTGATAGTTTCAAGATATATTCTTATTCCCCAAATCATTGAGTTCTTTAAATAGATACAAAATCTTCATGGTAATCACAATTTAGACAAAGTGATTTAAATAAATAATAAAATCAATCTATATTTTAATAAAACAAAATATGGATTTATACCTTGATATAAAACCTTTTCTCTAAAATAAATTACAGTTTTAAAGTGGAACCTTTAGTCTATATGAGCTATGATATAACCTAAATTCATTATTTTATAAATTTTAATCTTTTTCAAATGTTTGGCACAATAATGGTTATATAACCATTTATTTGAGCTTTGCTTTCTATGATTAAATTGTCTCTTTATTTTGATTTTTGGTGTTAAATGCTAGAAACCCATTTTTAAATTATTTTAGTTGAAAAGTATTTAAAGCTTTCAGATTTGTTGCAAAAAAATACTGGTAGAATCATCTAAATTTACCCAAATTCATTCATCACTAATACTTTGCACTATTTGCTCCACTCCTTCTTGTTCTGTACTTATATTTGTATATATGTGTGCATTTTGTTTCCTAAACTCTTTTGAATAAACTGCATACATTAAACTTTTTTACTCCATAGGAGAGTTTTTAATTTTGTTTTTCCAAATGATAATCTGATATAATAACAGCATTAATTTAGAAATGGATTTTTTTATTATTTCAAAATATTTCAGAAATGTATATTAAATACACAGCTTCATATCATTGCATTTATTTTCATGAAATACTGCAAACATTCATTGATAGGTGTTTTACTGCAAAAATTCTAATTGTTTCTTCAGTCACTTAAATACTTCCAAATTGTAAGGTTACTTATCTGAAATACATTTTTACAAACCTATAACTTCACTTAACCTACAAACATTTCATAGATCTAATGTTAATCTTGCCCATCCTCCAGTAAAGATCATTTATTTATTAGAGACTCTTAAGGATACTCTACTACAAAAGAACAAATAATTAACCAGCAATATTTAGGAAAATATCCATTATGTAGCAGTTGGAAACTGGAACAACTTTTTTTTTTTTCTTTAGCTACAGGAACTAGAACAGTAATAGATTACCCACTGTGAGCAAACGCTGATTCTTTAACAAAAACTGCATGTTTCTTCATCCTCCACAATCTTTCTGCAGCAGTGTAGAGATTATAAAATTGAGTCCAAGATTGAGATCTATTTCAGACATTAATATGCTTCCTGGTTTATAAAAGGAAAAGTCACTTACTTGATGCTTAATGTTATCCCTTAAGATGGCAAATTTTCCCATTAATGTAAGTAAAAACAATATTCAGGCTATTTATGTATATGTGTGTATGTGCATATATATGTGTGTGTATGTGTGTGTGTGTATCTGCTTCCGGTTTCCAAACTGCAACACCCTACAAACTTTTTTATGTACAAAAGAGATCACAAACATTTAACATTTTGCAAGCCATATAGTTTTGCTTCTAACTCCTAAGTGCTGTAGTTATAGCACAAAAGCATTATACTTTTCTTAATACTTTTTAAAATATCACTATTATTTATATCAGAGAAGAGTACCAGTGAAATTTAATTTAGTATTGAAACAAAAGTAGAAATTCATATGCCAGCTCCAGGGTTAAGTGTCAAAGAGAAGTAATAGATGGGAGAGTAACAAACACACGCACATACAAACACATACAAACCAACCTCATATTTGGTAGCACGTTATTTATTTTACTAGATTTGAACTGTAAATATGTGAAACATGGTTAGCTGGTTAGAGAAACTTGAAAAATTAGTGAAATACCTCAGATTGAGAATTTATTTCAAAAGCCCTATATAATAAAATTACCATCATGTTTGCCTTTGCATAAATATACAATAGTCAAATATCCTATGTTGTCTGGAACTAAACCAAAATTTTTTGGCACTGGGGAGGAGTATAATCCTATTTTTTTTTCTTATTTTCCACACAAAATACTTTTTCTATTGTGACTTTACAAAACGTTCTAAACAGAAAACAGTGTCTTTAAGTAAATAACAAAATATTTTCTTTAATTGTTTGATTCTGTTTATGTCATAGTACATATATCTTGAGGGTTTATATATTAATAAGCTAAAATAAAATGTGTCATGGACCTACTATGGAAAGCTAATTAAGGCAATTTAAAGGTAGCTTTTGAATAGTATTAGTTATCAGAGCTAAATTTTATAAGTTTATGTGATCACTTGCTTCTGCTTATACCACAGTATATTGTGATTTAAACCAAAGTCATCACAAAAAAAAAAAAAAAAAAAAAAAGACATCTGGTAAAATGTGCTAGTCCACTCTGGTAATATTCCTTCTGTAGATGTCACTTTCTTCTGTTATTAAAACAAAAGCAATGGTTATAAAAATAAATAAATAAATAACATGCTGGGCCCTTCCTGGTGGTGCAGTGTCTTAAAGCACAGCACTAAGAAACTAAAGCTACTTCAGCAAGAGTTAGATCCCTGCCCCAGAGGTGATCCACATGGCATGGAAGAACTTTCCTGACCCATCCACTGCTTCCCTCTGCAGTGTTCTTTCATCAGTCTGCCTGTTCTGCTCCCGATTCTATCTGCTCCCGATCTATCCTCTCATGGTCCCTACACCTGTAGCCTGTACCCCAGTTCTGTATGTACAAATAAATAATCTTTAAAAAATAATAAATAACATGCTATTAACTAAGGTAAATATTGTTAAAAGAATGGAGTTGAGAGAAAAGTAAAGAGGTATGATATAAGTAAACATATGTGCAATATATTATTAGAAAAAATACAAATAGTTAAATCAAAATGCACTTGGATGTGGGAACTAATTTTTTTATCTATCATGAGAGATGGTTAAATGATACAGGTAATCAGAAGAAGGCTCAAATCAGGGTGTTCATGGTTGTGCAGTGGCATAAGGTTAGCTATGGATAAAATTATATTAAGTGTTCATTTTAGAAGATTAGAAGAATAAATCTCTAGTACATGGTAATTATCTTTTTTCAAGTTTGAGTATTATTAAAAACAGTCTTAAATGTGTTCCCATAAAAACAAGGCCTTTACATATATAAATATATTGTTAAACTCTGAATCAATGACTTGACTTATAATAGTTACAAAAATTCATAGATACATATTGACTTTGATATATGTAAGTTTAAATAAGCACGTATCCTTTTACAAACATTCAATGTTTTGTAGAAAACTTGTTGGAAACTAATAACCCTCCTTGAGGGTTATTCAGATGCTTCTAAAATGCTCCCAGTATTCAGACCCCCTTTTAAAATTTCTTGACATCCTGGACTTCTCTCGTTGTGCAGCACAATCAAATTATGGTATGAGTTAGAGCCCAGGCCAGGAAGCTGAACCACATAGCAGCCAGCAGACCTCTCCTGTCTGGAAGGCTGCTCTCCTCAGCAGTGTATTTCAGTAGATCTGCTTACTCTGCTCTGGTGAATCCTTTCACCCCACCACACTTCTGGTCTTCACCCTTCTTCTTGTATGCATAAATAAATAAAATGAAAATCTTTAAAGAATAAAAAAAATTGGGATCCCAAATTATTGGGATCTGAAGGAACAGTCTAGGTCTTGGTGTACACAGTTTACAAAGCTTTTGGGTGCTGGTTATGGACAGAAAATATATTCTCTGATATAGAAAATATATGTTTTGATCTAAAAAAATGTATTTTATAAAGAGATACTCTTTAATCTGCAGATGCAATTGAGTAATATCAGACGGTCACTGTGCTTAATTTATGAGACTATAAATGCCTTGAAACTAAATTGTTAAGAATGAAAATCACTAATTCTTACTACATAAATGTAAGAAGTAATACTTGAGGTTAGTTGTATTAGAGATTTGGTTCCTATTTTTCTCAACTACATAATGTGGTTTACCTAGAATATGAATCAAATAAACCATGTTTTATTTCATGCTACTTTCTTGAGTGTTGGCAATGTGTGTTTTATATATCTATCAAATGTTATATAATGCAATATTCAATAACAAAAATTATTTTTCTTATTCCTACTTGATGAATGTGACATATTCTATAATGGAACTATCAAAAACTTGGATATTTAATGTTTCTACACCAAAGTATTTAGCATTTTCTGTAGGCTCTTAAAAGTTCATGCTGCACACGATTATTGAATCTAACAACTTAATATCAATTTTAAGCCACTGCAATAACTGTAACTACTAACTAGAGGTAATTATTCAATCACTCAAAAAATGTAAAAACTGATCAAGACAAACTAGGTACTTTTGATTTAGATATCTGAATTAAAGTTTTATCAGTGTGATGGCAATATTTCTTCTATGTATTAAAGCATTAACTCTGACATCTTTTAGCAAGATGTTAAAAAAATGTTTTAGAGAACTTAAAACCTGGAACTATTATTCTGGATGAATAATTAAAAATAACTGAATTATATTAATCAGTTTTGCTACAGTAATCCAAACCTAAGTGATTTACAGTAGAAAATATTTCTTCATATATATATATATCCGGTTCAACATAGTGTCTTGTTTCCTATCCCTGACTATAGGAAAGGTCCTCTGGGATATACCAGTTTCATGGCAGAAAGAAAAGAACAAAAGAACTGGCAGAACTTAACAGGAATCCTTAATCCTTCCTCTATGATGTGAAATATCTACTTGTTACCCCATTGGCTAAAACAGAGTACAAAGCCAAAATCAGAGGGACAAACATTAAAATTTCTGCCTACACAACAAATAGAAAGTCACATGGCAATGACCAGAGATGTTGAGTCCAGTTAAAAGAAAGAGAATTGCTGAAAAAAAAAAAAAAAAAAAAACTACAATCTGTCCCTGAGGATTCTGTGTCTTACTACTATGACAAGTCTTAGGTTCATTTCCCTTCAAAGCACCTCTTCATGTCCCATTGATTTCATGTTTGTATAATTTTGATTATTTCGCTGAACCCCAACAGAGTATATTCACTAGTTCTGGAAGAATACATACCAATTCTGCATGCATGCATATACAATATATATATTTATGTGTATATACATATTTGTGTATAAAATATCGATTTTAAGCCACTTCATATATAGAGTCCACAATTATATGTGTGTATGTATGTATGTGTATATATATATGCGTGTGTGTGTATACATGCATATATAGGTGTATATACATGAATATATACATATATATGTGTATATATATATACATATATATATATACACACACACACACACACACACACATATATACACATTTGTGGACTTTATAGCATTCTATTTATATCACCAGCATAAGACTGATTAAAACAAATAAAATTACAAATGATAATATTTAATGACAAATGCTTGATCAAGAAAAATGCATAATAATCATTAAGTCAGGACACAATAGAGGAGGTGAATTGAGTTCCCCCCAGTGAAGCATGATGAAGTTTTGATCGTAAACACATAACTAATGTGTTTTTAAAAGAAAAGAAGCAACTACAATGCATCTTTAAAATAGCAAAAAAATGTGTAAATCTGCCAAGAATTCCAGAAGCAATATTAAACTGGGAGAGGCAAAGAGGAAAGAAAAAAATGTGCTACACATTTAACAAGTCTGTTGTTTTGAACATTATGGTCTTCCTGCTGTTATATTTGCTAAAGGGCACAGAACTATTATTAAGTAGCAGCTGAAAATCACAGCACAGACCAAATGGAGCATATTACTGTGAGTAAATATTTGAGAACATTGAATTTAATATTAGCTGCTATTGAACAAGAACAAATCTCAATGTAAGTTATAGATCTGACCACACACCTCATATAAGAGTTCCAGCTATCTTATCTGACATCCTAAGGAGAAAATAAAAGGGAATGGCCTCAATGAAGCAAAATTACTTCATGCAAGCTAAGAAATTATTTTCTTAAAATTTGCTCACCTATGGAAAAATATTATCATTAGAAAACATCCACAGAGGAAAATTGTAGATTCCATTTATTCCATATAATTTATATAACAAAGGAAACTCAGCATAAATGCCATACAAAGCAACTAAAAAAAAAGTAGGACATGTTTGCTATTCAAAACATTTCCTCAAATATGCTAGACTTGCCAGGTCTTGCTTTTGAATGCCTGCCATGCTCAAAGCTCTTTATAGGGCATTCACAACAACTATCCAAGCATCAGTTCCAGGTGATGGTCCACAGCAAAAGAGATGGCTATGGAGATGGACATGTGTTAAAAGATATCCATCAGGATTCTAATAACCAATTTATGATGACTAGGGAATATTGAGAGGGAAATCATTGGCAGTAGAAGAGGAAATCCAAGATAGAGTAATGTTTGAGAATAACCATTGGTTCTTCCTGTATAAGACAAATTATAAGGGCTCAGAAATTATAAGACACAATAGTCAAAAGTATAAAGAGAGAATAAAACAACAGTGTAAAAGATGCTTAAATTCCAGTTTGAAGACTGGAGAAACTAGAAAGATTTGCTTAGGTCCCAGTTCTATTGCTGGCTCTATTGCATCTTACAAACGAATCTCTTTCACCAGCGTATTTTTATGAATTTTAGCAGACTCCAATTAATGTGTATAGTTTATTTTTTCTAAGTGATGGTTCTGCTAATTAAGCTGAAACATAATTTTCAAATTATAGAATAAATGCATAAACAAAAAGTCATTGTATTTGATATTGTTAATCATAAATACTGATACTATAGTTTGCTTAGCATGAGATCAAACAAATGGTACTGTTACAGCAGCATATTCAACATGAGACAAATGAGGTGTAAGTAAGGTCTACAAGATTATATAAAAGCCAGCTTGAATTAACTGAATTAGTATGTTCTTATGGGGTTGTATTTATGTATATGTATATGTAAATACAATACAGTAGTTCTATTCATTCAAATAATGAGCAAGAGTAGAGAATCTATTAAAAGAAATTTAAGAAACAAAACTCTTCATTGAGATTTATTTGCTATTTGCATTGTAGTTTAAATGTACACTTAAAAGAATAAAAAAAAATAAGATTATTTGAAATATTTACCAGAATGAATACTTAGGGATATTAAAAATAATAAATATTATTTATGTGATAATAGCATTGTGATTTTTTACAGAATCTCATTCTTTAGATATATACACTGAAATATTTATAAATAAATGACACAATATCAGGAATTATTTCATAAGACTTACTAGATACAATACATTGGAGCTTAGAAAAAATTTTATTTACTGGTAGTGAATTAATAACTTTTGAAGCTAGACTATACACACCAGGAAATTTACTGTATTAGTCTTTCTATATTTTATACTTAAAGAATTTTAGTATAAAATATTGCTGAAATAATGAATTGTCAGGAATAAAAAAGATGAAACATATTTAAGGCTTTTTCAAATACTCAGTGTCATGTGATAGGGCAGCAATAAAGGAGCTGAGATAATCACAAGTATAGTATTAACATAGCAACAATTCACACCAAAAGTCAGGAATAGGAGATGATGTCCATAGTGACTCTCAATTTTGCAATATACCATCCCTAATAAAGGAGTCACACCAGTTGCATATGCACTGACACTCCTCACGAGTAAGCAGTGTTACACAACGGGGACTTACTCATGACTAAATCACGGACTTGCCAGTAGAAATCAGTTCCCTATGTTGATTGTATTCTTAGACTATTAGAAATCCTCCTCCATCACAAAGTGACCCTTTATAAAATGACTGAAACATAGTAGGTTCTCTGTGAATACTTAAATCCTTAAAGTACGTATCTTAAAAACTAATATTTTATTATGAACTACTACATTTACAATTTATTTAATACATGAACACTTTATGAATTCAGTTATAAAGCATCCAATTTTATTCTGCTGATCCAAAATACATCAATTACCTCAGTGGTTTGTAAAGGTATGTTCTAAATATTTTTGTTAGTTTTAAAACTCTTGATCAGGTCCTCCCTGGTGGTGCAGAGGGTTAAAGCACAGCATGAAGAAGCTAAAGCCACTTCAGCATGAGTTCGAGCCTGCCCTGGAGGTGATCCACATGGTGCGGCAGACCTCTCCTGACCAGCCCGCTGCACCCTTCTGTAGTGTACTTTGTCAGTTGACCTGTTGTGCTCCTCACTCTGTCTCAGAAGAATCCTCTCACTGTCCCTGCACCACTGGCCTGTACCTTTAGTTGTGTATGCATAGATAAATCTTTAAAAAAATCTTGACCTATGAAAGATCAAGATTTGATATTTGTTTCAAATATTAATTGTAGAAAAAAATTGAAAATAATTTTTATTTATGCATACAAAGCTAGAGGTATGGCTAGTGAGAGTACTCACTAGAAACAGAGTGGGGAGCAGAACATGCAAATGTACTGAAATACACTGTTGAGGGGAGCAGCTTGTGAGAAGGGAAATATTTGCTGTGCCATGTGTGTCAGCTCCCTGGCCAGGGATCGAACTCACGCCACAGCAGTGATCATGTGATATCCCTATGACTTAAACCATATTCCACCAAGGAGGCCCTAAAATAATATTATAATTTACATTGTAAATAAGGAATCAAAATGTATAAGAAACCTTGTGATACATTGGCTAGAGAAATTATCTGCTCTTGAAAGATCACTGAGTATAAGCAAAATAAATCAATATAGTGAACTGACAATATTAAAAACAGAGCCTTTATTTTCTAATATCTGAACTGACAGCTAATAAACTCCTTGCTTGCCCCATTTTACTTCATTAGCAATCTGCAAATCCTTATTGGGCACCAAAAATAACTTACTGGTCATGTTGGTGAGACATAAACCTTTTTTCATGGAACTTACCTACTTGTCATCTGAGTCAAGAAATAAACAGCTTTGTATATATGTACGGGTAGATAGATGGATGGCTATATATGTTGTTTACCTTGGTACCCTAGGTCCCCCCAAAAATATTTATTGGGATAAAACACTGAAAGTCACTCTCAAACAATAAAATGATTAAGTTCTCTAAAATATAATAGAAATAGTAATACAATGCTATCTAAACTTGCCTGAAAACTAAATTATAACACAGTAAATTTTGAATACAATTTGATGGAACTAGATGTCTACCTTAAAGATATTACCTACCATTTTCTTCCCTTATTGTAGATACCAGATTAACATTAATGTAGCTGGAAGATTATTTGGTGAGATGAAGAATAATACTAATAATCATCTATACATAATCTTGATCTGAAGACACATCAGAGAAAGAACAGAATTAATGATGACAGTTAGGCTGTATGCACAACTTTAATAAATATCTTTAAAATGTGGGGAAATATAATAAATAGAAAACCATAATTTTAAAAGGCTAGATAGCCATAGACTAATAAGTTGAATTATGCATCCTCTATATTAGAAAAGATGACTAATAAAATATTTAAAGCTATTAACTCAGCAACTCTTATTAAAAATCATTCTAAGGGCCTTCCCTGGTGGTGCAACAGGTTAAATAAAGCACAGCACTATGAAGCTAGCCATGGTATCTCAGCATCAGTTTAATCTGCAGCCAGGGAGCTGACTCACATGACACAGCAGACCTCTCCTATCTCACCTGCTGCTCCCCTAAGTAGTGTATTTCAGTCAATCTTCTTATGTTGTTCCCTACTCTGTCTCTGGTGAATCCTCACCCCCTGCATCACTGACCTACACCCCAGTTCTCATATGCATATAAATATATTTTAATATTTATAGAAATCATTTGCTTTGGCAGCAATGGGAAAGATATAATATCAATTAGGCATTTGTGTTTTTTTATTATTTATCACTTTTCTTAATAACAGGATAGGTAATAACATTTTATTGCTTAATGAAATAGTTCTATATCAAGATAGAGGTGGACATGGATATTCAATTTTATTGGGTATGATCACCTTAAGTAGACAAGCAAGCAGGTAAAAATCTGTGAAATAAATGAGAAGAATTCTCAATTTGTGTTTGGGTTGAAGTAGGGAAAAGTTGGTATTTGGAAAGTTCTTACCACAACAGAATACTGAAAAATGAATGCTGTGCTAAAGAGCTGTCTTATTAAAAAATAATAATAATAATTGTGTAACTCAAATAAAAATAAGGCTAACTTTGTGTTTTATACTATGAAAATTTGCAATTGAATTATTCCATTTAAAACAAGGTCAAAACATCAAAGTATGATTATTTAGAGGTTTAACAAAATAACTGTTTTGCAATTAATTTTAGTATTTAATATTTCTGCTTGAAGATTTTTCAGTTCTTATAGCTCTTAATACAGCAAATAATTTCTGGAAAGGTGATGGGTATTCTGGACTCCACAGAGGTAAACTTAAAAAAATGTCAATACTCTACCAAAATATGCTGAGGCATCAAGAAGATGAAAGTATGATCAAGGCAATAGAGTAAAGATACAAATCAATGCACTACAGTGAGAACCTTATTTATGACAGCTCTGACTTTATTCAAAGTCATATGTTCCCCAAACTACAAATTCATTTATGCCTATATGAAATAAGGGAGAAATACTGCTCCTGGCCTAAAAACAATTGATCTCTCTATCTAAAGTGATTGTAATAACAAAAAAATTAATCAGAAATACAAATGTGCATATATCTAAAGAAACTCATGTAATATATTCACTGACTCTTAATCAAGGAAAGTGATGCAAATATCCAAATATCTTTCATAGGTTCTCTTCAAAAGCTAGCTCTAAATGTAGGAATTTTTTTTTTATTATTATTACTCAGACTCAGGTCCTGAATATTGGTCAGATATGGTTATGTGAAATCTCACTATAGTTTTTCTAAATTAAATAGAGGGGGAAAGGGAGAAGTAGAGGAAAGTATAACAGAAGTAGCACACTTCTTGCATGTGATTCATTTCTTGACAAGTCAATTTAATTTTTGAATCAGCTGTTTCACAGTTTTTCCCTTAGTTATTTTTGGTATTTTCACATTTTATATCTTTTCTTCTCATATATTTGACAATCATATATATCCATAACAATAGCTATAGTATGTTGATACAGAGATACTTCAGTCAATCCAAACTACTTCTACTTCTAATAAAATTCACAAAATTTTGTTGAGTTATTCACTATGCCATAAGTAGTCCTAAAACACTATCTGTAGGCATTTCTTAGAATCTTAACTCTATTAGCATTATGCTAGAACTATTTTGGGAGTGTAAACATTGTTTTACAACACTGTATATGATTTACAGTCATATAATTACACAATTGTTCACAGGTATGTCATGACAACACACTCAACCCAAGGTGCCCATAGAGTTCCCATAGTCCTTTGGGCACCCTCATATTTTTGCTCTTCCCTTTCCCCTTTGCCTTTAGGAGATGCCATTATATAGTCATGTGTGAAGGGTGTACTTATCGTTTGGATTTGTGTGACCTTTCGTTTTGTTTCTTTATAGTCCACATTTAAGTAGAACTATGCGGCGTTTGTCTTCCTTCTGAATTATATCATCCCTTCTAGTTCTATCCATTGTCTCACAACTGACATAAGTTCATGTTGTCGATCTGCCTGTTCTGCTCCCCACTCTGTTTCTGGTGAAGCCTCTCACTGCCCCTGCACCTCTGGCCTGTACCCCAGTTCTGTATGTACAAATAAATAAATAAATCTTTAAAAAAAAATGTTTATTTTTAATTCGAGGTGATACTGATTTACAACACTACACATAAATTAAGAGAATAGATGTGGCTTTGTCAGATACATGCCACAGTATCACACTGTGGTCCTTTATCAAAGACCACTGAGCACTCTCCCCATTTTGTCCCCCCAACCTCCCTCCCCACTAGCAGACTTAATTCTTCAGTTATGCTTTTTGAGGTTAATTTGGTTTTGTTCTATCAGTTCCTTTATTTTGTTTTACTTTTTCTTTTAATAGTTTAAGTTTAGGGCCCTCCCTGGTAGCGCAGTGGGTAAGCACTGCACTAAGAAGCGTAAGCCAATTCCGCATGAGTTCGATTCCCGCCTGCCCAGAGGAGATCCACATGGCGCCGCAGACCTCTCCTGACCCGCCCGCTGCTTCCCTCAGCAGTGTACTTCGTCGATCTGCCTGTTCTGCTCCCCACTCTGTCTCTGGTGAATCCTCTCACCCTCTGCATCTCTGGCCTGTACCCCAGTTCTGTATGAATAAATAAATCTTTGAAAAAAATAGTTTATTTATTTATGCATATAGAACTTGGGTGCAGGTGTTGAGAGACTTCATCAGAGACAGCATGGAGAGCAGAACAGGCAGATTGACAAGTACATGCTGAGGGGAGCAGGGAGTGTGTTAGAAGAGGTCTGCTGTGCCATGAAAATCACCTCTGGGCTGTGGATTGAACTCACACTGAAGCAGCTGTGGCTAGCTTCACCACCACTGCACCACCAAAAGGGCCTCTGTTTTTCTTTTTCTTTTAAGATTTATTTATTTATGTGTATAAGAACTGGGTTCAGACTAGAAGTGAGGAAGTTAAGAGGATTCACTAGAGACAGAGTGGGGAGCACAATGGAATACACTGCTGAGGGGAGCAGCAGGCAGATGGGACATGAGAGGTCTGTTATGCCTCTTGGGTCACCTTCTTGGCTTCCCTGACCAGGGATCGAACTCATGCTGCAGTGTTAGCAGATAGTTTCATAGTGCTACACTTTAATCCATTACATCAACAGATTTTGTAATTTGTTTTTCTATATTCCACATGTGAATGAAATCATCTAACATTTATCACTTTCCCTCTGATTTATTTCATTAACATAATCCCCTCAAGTTCCACGCATGAGGTCACAAATAGCAAGTGTGCATCTTTTTTATAACTGATCAACATTCCAACGTGTTCATATACCACATATTGTTTATGCACCTTTCTGTTGCTGGGAACTTAGTTTCTTTCTATAATTTCACTATAGAAGAGATGGCTATAATGAACATAGGAATGGATAGATCCATTTGATTTAATCTTTTGGATTCTTTGGATATTTGCAAAGAAGAGAGATTTCTAGGTCACATGGAACTTTATTTTAAATTTAGAATTTTAATACTATTTTCCATAGGAAGTAAACCAACCTGCCTTCCCACCAATAGTGTAGTAGCCTTCTTATTTCTCCTCATCTGCCCGTTATCCTTCTGCATATTTTCATTGAATTAATGTCTTTTTAATTTTCCTTTTTTTGTTGTTGTGTGTTTTATTGTTGTGTTGCAAGAGTTCTTTATAGATCTTGGATATCAATGCCTTCTCTAGCTTATTATATACAATATTTTCCCCCACTCAGTACTGATTTTTTTTTAATGATAATTTCTATCATTGTGCTGAAGTGTTTCAGTTGATAGAGTTGAGTATGTTCACTAGTACTTTTGTACTATTAATTTTTTAGAAATTGTAAATGTCACACTCAGAAGAATAATTGCTGTACATATCAAAAAATGTGTTGCCCTCTGTCTTCCTCTGTGAATTTGATAGTTTCAAGTCTTAAATATAATGACATAATTCATTATGTGTTAGCTTTCATAGATGGTATGAATCCTGGTCTAGTTTCATTCTTTTGTACATATTTGTCCACTTTGCTTGACACTGTTATTAAAAGACTTATTTTCTCTATTGTATACTTTTGAGTCCTATGTCACAAATTAGCTGCCTATCTATATATGTGTGGGTTTATTTCTTAAGTTTGAGTTCTAGTTCACTACTCTGTATGTCTATTTTTATTCCACTACTTTACTATTTCGGTTACTATAGATTTGTAGTCGGGTTTAAAGTCTGGGACTATGATAGTTTTGTACTTCCTTTTATTTTGTAAAATTCACTTTGGCTATTTGTGGGTCTTTTTTGGTGCCATATAATTTTCAGTGAGATTTGTTTTATTTCATTGAAGAATATTATTGACATTTCAATAGGGATGGCAATTAATCTGCCCATTTTTTTTAGTTTAGAGGGCCATTTTAATAGGGCAATCCACAACAGGGAATACTTTTCAATTTTTTTATGTGTCCTTCTAATTTTATAACAATATCTATAATATCCATGCACAATTCTTTTACCACCTTTATTTAGTTTTAATTCTAGGTATTCATTTTTAAAATAGTGGGATTGTATTGATCTCTTCTTTTGCAACTCATTGCTTACATAAGAATTAACATAATTTTAATTTATTTTCACAATATTGATTTTGCATAATATACTCACATGTAACATGTATATATGTGTGTATGTATATGTATATGTGAATTAATTTAGTAGGAGCAGAAGAGTATGTGTGTGAGTGGATCCAATAAGTATTCCTGCTTTGCCTGATAGCATGCTATTCTTTGGGATTACACAGTTTAACCTGGATGATCCCCTATGGAGTGAAGCAAAGCACCTCTTCTCATGCCACCTTAGACCTGCCTATTTAGAGAAGATATTTTACTCATATGTTTATATGGGGGAAAAATGACCACTGAATGAAATTTTGTTGAAAAATAAAAGAATAACTTGTGGGCATAAAGGAAAGAGTATTATAAGCAAAGATCTCTTGAAAGTCTAAGGCAATAATCCAGATTTAAAAGAATGAGGATCTGAAATCAAGTTTTAGATTATTTTCTTATGATAAGTATAAAAAGTTCTTTATGAATGCAGCAGTATAGTCAGGTACATAAATAAACACAATATATTTTCTTACCCTAGATTTTCTTTCTGATCTATTCTTTCAACTTCTTAAGATCTCAGCTCACAAAAGGCCTTTCCCCACCAGGCCTTTGATGTGACAAGCTGGAAGTCCTCCTACCAAATTTATGTTTCTTTGTATATTTTCACACCTAATTCATATTATGTTAATCTATGTGTGTTATATAGAATATGGTAATTATTTTATTCTCTCTCTGCTATTGAGCAGTAGAATATAAGGCCCATGAGAGCAAGAAATTTGTCTGGAGACATACTAGGATCATAATGACATGTCCAAAAATGTTTGAATTATATATGAATACATCCTGGTTTTCACGTCAAAAAGTAGTTCTGTTTCCACTAACTGAATTATGACCTCATAGATATTCCTCTTCCTGTTAATGTAATCTTCATTCTGCATTTGCTGCCTTTGTTAATAAATCCCCTACTCTTCTAAGTGTGCATGGAAACACACCCCATTAGACCCTAAATGTTGTTAATTTAATCTACATTCTGTTGATTCTTCCTGCATAATGTCTCCCAGATCCATCTTGCTTTTGTCCATATTCATTGCTGCTAACCTAATAAAACTCTGATAATTTCTTCCAAAACAATAGTCTTTATAAAAAATAATTAATCTAACTAAATTTAAAAGTGCCTGTCTGTGTTGCTTGTTTTAATCACTTGTGCCTTTCTCCAGTTCATTTTTCTCTCTGTACTGGAATATTTTTCTTAGAATAAAAGTCACATCATGTAATCTTTAATAAGTATTTATGGCAGACCATAAAGCTCTGCTTAAATTCCAATAAATGAGAAAAATAAAGGATCTCATCAACTCCAAGATTTGCTTTACACCTTATATACACATACTACGTCATACTACGTTAGTGTCCTTGTTATGTTCAAAATTCTCAACTCATATAACGTCTCATCCTGTTAGTCAGATATGATTCTTAACGATGGGTAACAGAACATAAACTCAATTTAATTTTCAACAGACATAAACGTGTTTTCATAAATTAATGAGATGAACAATAGATGGGGATAACTGGAAAAATGCATTAAATTGTCTGATAATCTTCTGAATCAGTCATTATGGTTTGGTCTTCTCATGTGCTGAATCTGAGTTATGGTGTTTGACTCTGGAGTCCAGGAGTAGAGGGAATGCTACCCAAACACAAGAACAAGGGATCAATGAAGAGACATATCTTTTTGCCAGAGGGCGGTTTGGTGGGTAAAAATTATAGATGATTTGACATTCATTAAAGCTGTTTATTGATTAGGTCCTCCCTGGTGGGACAATAGGTTAAAGCACAGCACCATGAAGCTATCCACAGATACTACAGTATGAATTCAATACCTGACCAGGGAGGTGACCAACATGGCATAGCTGATCTTGCCTGTCTCATGCCTGCTGTTCCCCTCTACAGTATATTTCAGTAGATCTGCCTGTCCTGCTCCCCACTCTCTCTGGTGAATCCTTTCACACCACACACCTTTGGCCTATACCCAGTTCTTGTGTGCATAAATAAATAAATATTTTAAAAAGTGTTTATTTGTCTAAAATAAAAACTAACCCTTGATAGCTGACTACAGAACTGAAACACCAAGGAGGGGTATGGAGTGGAGGGGGAAGAACAAAAAAGGAAGGGTGTACAATGGTTTAATGATGCTGGAATATGAGTAAGTTGGTGGTTGTACACTGTGGCAGTGATACTGATGGCAGTGATACTGATGGTGGTACACAAATAGTACTTCAATTAAAAATAATAACTAAAAAAAATAAAATAGCCTCTGTTTTTCTTACATAGACATATAACTCTAACTATTTTTTAAATTATAATTATTATTTTAGTCCACCTGCTAACTCCAGAGTTGGAAGAGGGGACAAAGATTGAATCAGATATATCTATATAACAAAGTTATATGTAAATCCCAAAAGGACTGTGTTCAGCTTTAGGGTTTCTTTTATTTTGCATTGAGTCAACTTTGGTTGGTGACACCATACATGGCTTAGTTAAAACATCACACACACTTCAAGTGTATGTTACTACACCACAACCACCAACAATTCACATACCACCACGACCAACAACAACAACATAGTTCTCTGTGCCCCTTCTTCCTTTTTCTCTTCCTCTTACCCTCTGCTTCTGTTAGCACCAGTTTTACAGACAGATTCCCAGAGGTTGTTATTGATTTGATTGTATCTGACCCTTTGTTCTGTTTCTCTATATTCCACATATAAGTGACACTGTCTGGTGTTAGTCTTTCTTCTGACTTTTACAACATAACAAAAAGGAAACAAAGAACCCAATCAAAATACGGGCAGAAGAGCTAAATAGGCACTTCTCTTGAGAAGACAAGTAGACAGCCAACAGTCAAATGAGTAAGTGCTCATCATAACTTATCACCAGGGACATGCAGATATGAAGCACAATGGGATAACACCTCACACCTGTGATAATACCCCACATCAAAACATACCAAAAACAAGTGTTAGTGAGGATGTGGATAAAAAGGATATATTTATTATGGCATAAATGGTTCAAATGCTAGGGGAAGACAGAGAGGAAATTTCTTGAATATTACAACATTCCAGGTTTTATCCTGAACATGTAACAGAGAATAGTACTTTATACAAATTATTTTAATATCTACTGAGTATAAATAAATTTATAGACATCACACTTAAATTCACATTATATAGTGTAAAATATATATATAATGCACACATACTCATAAACATGCATTCATTTGTTTATGAAAACAAATCTAGAAGAAAATGTCATTGGTATGCTCATTTTGCAAACTCAGGGTACAGAAATTCTAACAGATCAAATATATTACATAGTCTTTGAGTTATTTGAATCCATTCCAGTGTGCACTGACAGTATTTTCCATATAACTAAGAAATGCTTGAATGTCAGCATGGTGAATGAGATTTCAAATCTATTCACATTCTCTATGCTACCTGGAGATAGTATCAGATTCCACAAATGATGAGCTCAATCCCACAAGACAGTTCGACCATCTGACTAGAGACATACGTTTCAAAATCAGGTTATTCTGATTAGCTGTTTATAATTTTGAGATACCAACAACCCCTTTCTTGGATTCCATTTACTTGCCAGAGCAGTTCAAATCACTCAGGTAAACATGTTACTTACTAGATCACTGGTTATTATAAAAAGTTCTAACCTACTTGGTTATATAGTTGGTTTTCTTGATCTTTAAATGTGTTGTAAAAGTTACTTCATAATGATATAAATATATATGTACACACACATATGTATATGTGTGTGTTTGTATAATTAAAAATAAAAGAAAAAGACACCTTAATTGTTCTCATCACCTAGGAAATGCCAAGGGTTTCAAGAGCTATTTTCCACCAATGGTGATTAAGAATTAATATATATTTCCTATTAGAAATCACAATATCATATTAACTCTAAAGCAAAATTTTCTGAGTACCTTTTCAATTTGAAATCTCAAAGTGTATGATGCTCCTATGTGATTAATTATAATGTGTGAATAGTTTCCTTAAAAACAACATATGTTAAGGAGGTGAGAAGTAACTGAGTTTGAACACCCCTTCTGCAGTTTGTTGTTATGACCTTAAGAATGTTAATTAGGGCCTCCTTGGTTGTCTAGGGGTTAATTCAGTACTATCACCAATATGGCTAGAGTTGGATACTCCTACAGGGAGATACCCACATGGAACAACAGACCTCTCCTAGCTCACTGGCTACTCCCCTCAGCAGTATATTTCAGTAGATCTGCCTGGTCTATTCCCCACTCTATCTTTGGCGGGTCATCTCACCACCCTGTACCTCTGGCCTACAACCCAGCTCTTAGATACATAGATAAAAATAAATATATTTAGGGCTCCCTCTGGTGGCACAATGGACTAAAGCACTATGAAGCTCCCAGAAGCCACTACAGCATGAATTTGATTGCCAGCCAGGGAGGCGACCCACAGGGTGTGGCAGACCATTCCTGACTCACCCACTGTTCCCCTCAGCAGTATACTTTGTCACATAAATAAATAAAACTTAAAATAATAAGTATAAAAAATATTTTTAAAAATAAATTTATTTCTTCTAATTAGGTAGACTGACCTGTAAAACTGGAATTTTATTGACACAAATATTAAACTCTATTTAAGAAACATAAAAGAATGTAAGCTCAAACTTGGCACTGTTCCTGTCATAGAGATATTATTACTTCAAGTTTTCCTATGAACACTAAAATCACCACTAACATCTCTACTAGTACTATTATGACCACTATTTTTCTTGTTACTGTTAAACACAACATTAGTGCCAATGATCAGTAACTCTGCCATGAAGAAGGCTAAACAACTAAATATCAATCTCCTTGGGCCTCCTACATGGCTCATGGGGTTAATTTGCAGCACTATTAAACAATTCAGAGTTAACAAGTTTGATCCCCAGCAGGGAGCTAATGCACATGGCACAGCAGACCTCTCCTATCTTGCCCACTATTCCCCTCAGCCCTGTATTTCAATGGATCTGCCTCTTCTGCTCCTTACTCTGTCTCAGATGAATCCTCTCACACACATACCACACCTTTGGCCTAAACCAGCACTTGTATGGATCAGTAAATAAAAATAAATCTTCAAAAAACCCTCTTCATCAAAACATCAGAAAAATAGGGTGATAAGGTAATAGACCATTGGGTATTGGTGCACATGGGAAATGATGCAGCTAATTTTGAAGATATTATGCTGGCCTTTACAAAATTAAACATACACTTTTTACATGATCCAATGATAGAATAAGTTGAAGACATTACCATATGCTAAATAGCATGGAAGTATTTTAGAAACTGTCTCCATAAATGCCAAAATTTGGAATCAGTGGAAATGTTTATCAATGGGCAAGTGGGTAAATAATGAGGAAGCAAACAAAATGGACTGTATGTGGACTGTATGTGGCTGTTGCACTATGGTGACAATAACTTATGGAGGTATCCAAATGTTACTCAGTTAAAATGAATGCATAAATGAGCAAATGAATGTAAAACAATATAGGTCATAAAAGTGAGTTGGGAGGAATGTGGAAGTGGCTGGGAAGAAAGAGAACCGGTCATCTACACAGTAAATCTGATGGAGGATGAGTGAGTCATGCGCACAATCTGAGATGTGATGTTCCATTCAAATTATGCAAACTTAAGGTAAAGTATCAATAAATTAATAAAATTTAAGAGAAAAAGAAATTTGGCAAAGGAGAATAAATGTTTAATCTGTATTATTTGTGTTTTGCTCACCACCAGCAGGTGATAGGAACAATTTTACTACAATGTATTATTTTATAAAATGTCAATTAATTAATCAGTACCTGCAGTGATTTTTGTTAGTTTCCAAATTACTGAGATGTTATTTACTCACTTATAGTGCAATACATTATTTTCACTGCTCAATGCAGTGCAATACATTATTTCATTGCTCAGATAAAGAATTAGTGGATTAATCAGGATGTTTGAATGACTTAACATAAATATACCTCTATAAAAACATGAGCCACATAACTCTTGTGTAAGGAAATAGTATAACATGGATTCCCCCTAAATGCCTATTGACAGATGACTAAATGAAGAAATTGTGCTTTATAAACTCAATAGTACCCTTGGAGAAAACATGGGATGTATCTGGAGGAGATTATGTTAAGTGAAATAAGTCAGAAAATGAAGGACAAATACCTATTGTTTCTCTCACTTGTGGATTACAGTCATCTCAAGAAACCAAGCTGGTAAAACACAGTAAATATTAACTTAGGCTTCACAGGAGTTATGGGAGGAGGCAGAGAAGATATTAAGAGGAAAAGGTGGCAGTATATTGACACATGCACTTTGGTGGAAAACAGGTGAAGCACATGTTTGTTTATATTTTTGTAAATGCTGAAAATAAAACATTAAAAATGTACACCCCTGGAAATAAGACATTGTAATCTTGCTTATGAAAAACTATTAAATCATCTTAATGAGTAATATGTACAGAACTCCACAGTGAAGCGTGGGCTTTTTTGTTGAATAATGAGAATAATTGTACTGGCTCATTAACACAAAGAACAATGCTGAATAGTACACTTTGGTTTCATTGATTTTCATGGGAACATGATATACAGAAGCCAAAGAACCAAAAAAAAAAAAAAAAGTATCTGTTGATTCAAAATGATTCGCATTTTTATAAAAACAATTCTTTAAGCCTATGCTTTGTAACTTTTCAGGGTATTTGTACACGTTCTTTGATTAACAGTACAGGTAATGACTAATTCATCTTGCTGTACATCAGACTGCCAAGGCTTAAAAATCTAGTACTACTACTCATTTTAATGAGGCAGATTGCTAATTTAGTAAACCTCATAAGGCTTTACTTTCTTCACTTAGAAAAGAGTATGAAAATATTAACTGTCATAGAGAACTGTTGCGAATATTTAAAAAGTGTCCCTACAGGGGGTTTCTCTGGTGGTACAAGGTGTTAAGCCAAGCACTGTGAAGCTATCTGCAGCATGAATTCAATCCTGGTCAAGGAGCTGACCCACATGGCACAGCAGACCTCTCTTGTCTCTCCGGCTGCTCCCCTCAGCAGTGTATTTCACTCAATCTGCCTGTTGTGTTCCCCTGTCTTTGTTGAATAATCTCACCCCCACACCACTGTCCTACACCCAGTAATCTTAAATAAATAAATAAATAAATAAATAAATAAATAAATAAATAAATAAATAAATAAGTGCCAATACATGTGAAACATTGATGGTAGCAGTTAATCTTCACATTTTTTTCCTAAAGATTTATTTATTTATGCTTACAGAAATGGAGTATAGATCAGAGGTGTGGTGGGTGAGAGGATTCACCAAAGACAGACTAAGGAGCAGAACAGGCAGATGTACTGAAATATACTGCTGAAGAAAACAGCAGGTGGTTCAGGAGAGGTCTGCACGCCATGTGGGTAAGCTCCCTGGCAAGGATCCAACTCGTGTTATAGTGGCTTCAGAGAGCTTCATAATGCTGTGCTTTAACCATTATGCCACCAGGGAGAGCCAATATTCACAAATTTTATATTATGCATGTAGATTTTTATTTGGATCATTTTTCTGTCATAGAAGTAATAAACATTTATACATTAAGAATGAAAACATTTTAATATTTTATAGATATTGTATTGAGTTTCTCAGAACAGAAATCAAAACATGTCACAATTAAAATATTTACACCATATTTAACATATTACTATAGAGATTCTTCATTTTTATATTTTTAGTGCTTAAATCTGTTAATATTTTTCTCCCTAAGAATAGAGATATCTCTGAAATAACCTATTTTTAAATCACAGTGTTTATCATTATAAATGTCATAAAACCAAGACAATTAACAATTTGTAATGCTAATATGTTTTACACTTCTATAATCTATCAGCCTATAAATTTATTTAAATACCTCATTCATCAGAGAAAATAAAAATTTATATTTTAAGACATTTGGGGATAATATGAGTCAAATGATCTTGATAAAAGATGTAGATGCCGGGCCCTCCCTGGTGGCACAGCGGGTTAAAGCACAGCACTGAGAATCTAAAGCCGCTTCCGCATGAGTTCGATTCCCGCCTGCCCCAGAGGGGACCAAATGACATGGCAGACCTCTCCTGACCCACCCGCTGCTTCCCTCAGCAGTGTACTTCGTCAATCTGCCTGTTCCCTGTTCTGTTCCCCACTCTGTCTCTGGTGAAGCCTCTCGCCGCTCCTGAACCTCTGGCCTATACCCCAGTTCTGTATGCACAAATAAATAAAACTTTAAAAAAAAAAAAAAAAAGATGTAGATGCCATATCATAAATTTAAATTATGAATCAAACTCTTATGTGACCTTAGGTAAACCTCTTACTCTAACACTTAGTATTTCATCTGTAAATTACCAACCTTACAGGATATTGTGAGTACCAAATAAAATATTCTATAGGGGGCATTTAAGATTGTACCCTTAGACCTAAGAGATGCAATAAACACTAGCAA
The DNA here is from genome assembly GCF_000260355.1 of Condylura cristata. Classification (NCBI taxonomy): domain Eukaryota; kingdom Metazoa; phylum Chordata; class Mammalia; order Eulipotyphla; family Talpidae; genus Condylura; species Condylura cristata. Next base: position 6,463,575 of record NW_004567113.1, read on the forward strand.
TGTTAATTAGTGGGTAAAACAGAACTGAATATATTAATATTTGGTAGTGTTTATGTTTTCCTCCAAACGTTTATCCTTTCTATATGTAACTAAATATATGGGGATAAAATTACCTGATGAAGATTTTTAATAATTGGATGTCAACCCTATACATTTTTATACTATGAACAGGTATATGTTAGTTTGGAAAACTTTTATTTTCTGCTAAATACAATTGTATCTTTGCTTCTTATCATGATCCTTTTCCTACTTGTTTTCTAATATGGTAATTATTAGTGTATAAGCATATCACAGACATTAAATATAATTTGGAAACAACATACAATGCACAAGACAAAAATAATTGCCAAGCTAAAGCAATGAACTTAATATCTATCATTTTATGGTAAATATTAAAGTATACTTTCAATTTTATTCAATGCATTCTTTAACAGAAAAAAAAATGAAATTAGTTAGTGATATTGTGCTTTCTTTAATCCATAGTTTAGAAAGACAAAGCCCCAGCGTTATAAGCCCATTTTCATTTGCATTCTCTATGGTGCTCTTTTGTAGCTTTCAATTATAAAGAGAAAATTATGAAAATAAAATAAAAACCCTGTTTCCCTAGAAAGCAATGATCTGAAAACAGAGCCAAAGGACTGAAATCATTTTAATAAATTTTTTGAATGTTCAAAATAAAATAGTAAAAGGCAGCAGAATGAAATCATAACCTAGCCCTTTGAGATCCAGGCAGCAAATTTACCATGCTATTCCACAAGTCATTTAATATTTTCATTAAAATGAAAAAACTTGACAGGAGTTTCAATTATGTCCATTATGCTCGAGAGACCAACTTTTGAAAGTAGGCCAACAGATCTTGACTAACAGATAAAAGTTAAATGGTTTTCATACAAATTTACATTGCTGTAGTCAGACATAAATACTTAAATTTAAATTGATCAGTTCTATTTCATTGAGTTGCCACACGTTCATATTCAGATACCTAGTATGAATTGTTGTAGAAATTCCTGTGTACAAAATAAAAAGCTGTTAGAATTATATGAAGTACAGCGCTAACAATGAAGCAGATGCATATACTACACGCTCCTCATTATTTAGGGCACTGAATTACATTAAAATTCTTTATGATACATTATCAAGCTACAGTAGAATGTCACATAAAGCTAATAACTTACATAAATGGTATTTTAAGATGGAATGTTTTCTTTTTCATAAACACATAATTTTTGACATTATTAAGAATTAGGCATTTAAAATATATATAATCTCAAACCTATGTAGTTATATCCATTCTATTTGAAGGCTACAACATATATGAATATTGACTTTTTTGTCAAGTAGCAGCTAATTACTCTTCATGGAAACATTTCAACTTCCTTCTATGGGGAAGTAATCTTCCTCATATTTAATGCCAAACATCTGATGGAATTCACTTATTACTAAGTTTAATATTACTATTTTCTTAGGGATTTGTTCATTTTTGTATATGTGCCCTGGCAGAACCATACATAAACCATACTTATACATAAACCATGCTTATAGGTTCTGGTAAGAAAAAGAGGTATGTGCCTTTGGATAGAAGTCAGAGGAAGTGGGTTTTCCTGCTACTGCTGCCATATTGTTACCATGTGAAACTAGAGATTGGAGTCAAGCAGCAAAAAGCAAAGCCTAGAGATGAAGAGATGTCAAAACTCAACAGCTTTGTTTATTTCTAAAGCCAGCTGCTTGAAGTCAGTTTACTTCCAATATTTACTCTGATTAGGGAATCAGGAACTGGTTTTTCTTTCACTTACAAAAAAAAAATCAATATCAAAAAACAAGATTTATAAATGCTCAAAAATAAAAACAATGACTGTACAGAAGTTTTTAAAACTATTGTGTTCACTAATATATAATATTTATCACATATACATTAAATACAGACAGCATAGTAGATGGTAAAATCTGCATCAGAATATATTTGAAGTCATTTTTGTTCCATTTATTTCCTTCCTTTTCAGGACATTAATACTTTACAAATTAAAGAACTTTAAGATAATTTAAAGTCCACTGTAGCATATAAGTTTAGTATTGAGAGAGAGAGTTCAGTATATAAAGCCCCGTGTAGGAGACAAGAAGACAAATGATGCTGTTCATTAATCATGTTTGAAATATGAATATCACATAAAATATCACCTTCTTAAAATATTTAATTTTATAAAACAATATCTAAAAAACTTACACCATAATCACTATAAGTAATTAATGATGTCCTTTAGAAATGACCAATCGTTTAGATTGGTTACAAGTAATAATAGATTAAAAAACTATAGTATGATATTCTAATAAACCAGAAATAGGTAGGTAAAAATGGGCTCTCATCTAATACCTAAGTTTAATGTCTTGCTTTACCAGTATAAGATGCATGAGTTTCATCGGTGGCTTTTTTTTTTTTTAAGATTAAATTTCCTCATGCAAAAATTACTGGTTTTAAATTTTATGAAAATATATCATATGTAATAATAAATCAATTGGAATATCTGGAGGAAACAACAGATATTCAAAGCTAATAACAATAAGACTTAATTGTCTTCAAGATTTCAGTCTTTTTAAAATTATTTTAAATAGGGCAATTACTACATTTTTCTTTAAGGGTATAAATACAAACGTTTACATATATATTTATTACAAATTTTAGTATTATTAACAAAATAGTAATTTTGAGCTATCATAAAGCAAGCACACAGAGAATAAATTCATCTTAGATTGTTATTTTAAGTTTTGCCTTACTTTATATAATCATGCTAAGTACAGACACAAGAAAAATATTATCTGAGCTGTAAAATACTGATAGAAGTCAAGAATAAACACAGAAAAAAACAGTTCTTAAATGCATTATGTGATATGATGAGGAAAGAAGAAAAAATGTAAACAGTAATCTTCAAATACATGCATCCCTTTTTAGTCAAACTGCTAGTTTTGCGTGTGTACATATACATGTGTATTTAAAGGTATGCATAAGTTCATAGAAGAACAAGAAACTTTTATGGCTTCCAGTTTCCTGATATTTAGTTTTAGAGAAACATGCTACTAACATTCAACCAGATAGCAAATCTGTTTTAGTGGTTTCCAATTTCCACTTATGTAAAGTTCTTTAAATGAACTATTATGAAAAATTTACTCTAATTCTTACCTCAAACCAGTTAACATGCATAAACTTATATTTTCTGTGCATTTTAATTCATTTGACATTATGACTTTATTTTGGTACCATAAGTCATTTTAAGAGATTTTAAAATCTACTTCCTTTGTATCTGTGTATTATAGTTTATTTTCATCAATTTGTTTATGTAATTAATTAATCATATTATTTTATTGTCCTCATTTATTTTTAGATCATATAATGACTGTTTAAGTTTAATTCTGTAATAATTTGATATATGTTAGAAAATGCAAATTAAAACCACAATGAGATATGATCTCACACCTATGAGAATCACCCATACTGAAAATACCAGAAACAATAAGCTCTGGCAAGGATGTGGAGAAAAGGAATCCCTTCCCCAATTCCTGACCCTCTGGATGATGCAGTTTTGTAGTGAGCATCAAGAGTTAGTCTTTCAAAGTGACTTTATCTGTTTATCAATTTAACTTACTTTATATTCCACATATTGGTGACATCATCAGATATTTACCTTTATCCTTCTGACTTACCTATCATTCTTCTTTCAAGCCTCATCCCTGTTTCTGCAAATGGTATAGGTTCATCATGTTTGATTGCTGAGTAGTATTCCATCAAGTATATACACCACATTTCCTTAATTCATTTGTTCTAGGGCACATACATTGTAGCCATAGTTTAGCTATAGTAAACAGTACTGCAATAAACAATAGAGTGAAGATTTCCTTACAACTCAGTGTGTTTGTAATTTGGGGGTGGATATCTAGGAGTAGAATTACTAGTTCATATATCAGATCCATTTTTAATGTTTTGAGACTACTCCATATTGACTTCCATGAGAGGAGACTAGCCCACATTACCACCAGTATTGTAGGAAGGTTTCCTTTTCTCAACACACTTGCCAGCACCTGTTGTTTCTGCTATTTTCAGCTTAGGCCTTGCATTGCTTCAATAATAAGTGATTGTCAGCATTTTTTCATGTGCTGTTTTCCATTCCCTTTTTTTTTTTTTCCTACAGATTTATTTATTTGTGCATACAGAACCTGGATACAGGCCAGAGGTGTAGGGGTGGTGAGAGGACTCACCAGAGACAGAGTGGGGAGTCGAACAGGTCAACCGACAAAGAAAACTGCTGAGGAGAGCCGCGGGTGGGTCAGGAAAGGTCTACACCATACCATGTGGGTCATCTTCAGGGTGGGGATCAAACTCATGCTGAAGTGGCTTTAGCTTCTTAGTGCTGTGCTTTAACCCGCTGCACCACAGGGTGGGTCTGCTGTTGTCTATTCCAATATAATCTCTGCAGAGTTATCTGTTTGGCACTTTTGCCGATTTATGCTTTTTATTTGTTTTGTTTTTGTAGAGTTTTATGAGTTCTTTGTATATCTTTAATAGCAGTCCTTTTTCAGATGTATAGTGTGCAAATATTTTCTCTATTCATTAGGGTATCTTTTCATTATAGTCATGATTCCATTCCATAACAGAGGTTTTTAGTTTGATGTGATTCCAGCTATTTATCTTCATTTTTATTATCTTGCTGATAATAAAAATTTTGTCTCTCTTTTGAGACAAAACCTAAAAGCATTGTCAATACTTTGTCATGAGCTGTTTTGCCTATATTTTTTTCTACATGTTTTATTTTTTCCAGTTTTCACCCAAGTTGATTTTGTTATGTGATGCGGTGTTGTGGTCTTCCGTTATTCTTTTGCATGTAGCTATCCCAGTTTTTCCAGCACCATTGATTAAAGAATCCATCCTGTTCCAGCCTTTGTTTTTTGGTCCCTTGTCATAGATTAACTGTCCATATATATATTTCTGTGTGCTTAAGTCTGTTTATTGTCTTTACATCTGTTTTTGTTTCACAATCAGACTTTTTTAATTACTGTGTCCTTTATAATATAACTTGAGGCCTAAAAGCGGGATGCTTCCATTCTTTCTTTTTTTTCAAGATTATTTTTGTGACCTTTTGTGATTCCATATCAATGCAATAGTATAAACTTCAGTTCTTTGAAATGTGGCATTGATATTTTTATTGGGATTGTGTTGAAATTCTATATTGCTTTGAGTAGACTGGCAATTTTGATTTGCCTAGATTTTCAAGAAAAATAGACTAGCTTTTCCTTCTGATATTATATAATAGCATCATTAATCTAAATTTAAGTTCTTATGAAAATGGTGCATATTTTAGTATATTTAACACCTGCTGAAAAAGGAACATCTACTATTTTTTTGAGAAGCTATCATTACCATTATCATCAAAATAATAATGTAATAATTGACATAAAAGTGAAACTAATATGAACTCTGCTAAGTCTATTCAATATGTATTTTAAAAAGAGAATGAATTAATATATTTAATAGCTTATGTATTGATATATATTACTTAATAATTAAAACAACAGAAAGCACACAATTGCCTAACCATTAATTGTTGTTTTTTTTTTTAAACTGAGAGAAGAAACCTAGCAGTCAATCAAATATAACATTATGTTACTGTAATTGCACAGATAGATATTATTTTTAATTAAGAAAAAATTGACATGTTTTGTTTAAATATCTTTAGAAGTCTTAATTCATCTAAAATCAATTAGAATAAACTCTAATTAGGAAAAATATAGTTGTTCAGCTACTACCTGTGATCTGTTTAAAATATATATGATATAATAAATTTATGCAATTTTGTCTGAAACATTAGTTTTTACCTATTTCCTACATTGAAAATTCTAAATCTTTGCTGTTTATAAATGACATTTTACCAAAGACATCTGTTTCATCCACTAATTCTCCAATCACACGAATGCATTAAAAGAAAACCAGGGTAACAAATACCAAACTTAGAACATTTTGTAAATTCCTAAATAAAGAGTTAAAGATTAGCAACTTTGTTAGTCATATTTATGGAATTTATAGCTTTATAGAATATTAAATACTTGCTCTCATATATTCTGCCAGTAGCTAAAGATTGATTCTAAATTTTCAAGCATACTCTTAATCAGAGTAAGTAAATATTTGTATGCAAAACTCATAGAAACAATATGCATATATAACCACACTTCTAAGTATGTGTTGAATGTAGCTTGATGAAATATCCTTATCAACAACAGTAAATGAATGTATATAGACACAAATACCACTACAATTGAATTTCAAATCTGCTTTCTTCTTGCTATGTACACACACTCTTCTTTTATATTCAGCTATGTTATACAAAAGTACAGCTTTGCTGAATTTGTCTTTTAAATTTTGCAATCAAAACTATGAATAAGAGAAGTCAGAAATTGAGTGTGCGAATAATGGGAACTAAACTATAATCAGCATATGATTTTGATCTTTTATTTTTTTTATGTATGACATGTTGAGAAAGTATAAATGCATTTGCAAAAATGTTTCTTAATTATTGGTAGTGATGATCATATTTTAACTCTGTCTCTTAACTCTGAACCAACTCACAGTCAACATGATTTAAGCACATTTCAGTGCTCACTTCTTTGTGATCTCAATAAAGAAATTACCACCATTGTCCATAATTATACTAAGCGTGATGATCTCAATGTTGTAATTCCTTCTACTCAACTTATAAACTTTTCCTATAGACATAAAACCAGTGTCACTGAAAGAAATCCTTATTTTTGGTCACTTCACTCATGTTTTAGATAATTATTATCACATCCTTTCCATACCTAGAGAAAGATTTCCACTCCACTTTCCATGAGAAAAAGGTCCTTTTCTTCAACTAGTCTTATTAACAATTGAATGAGTAGACTTAATGATTGTCTCACTCATGCCATTGTGTAAGCACTAAACAAGAATCCCTTGTTTAGTCTTTATAGTCCTTTCTTCTTTTTTTTTTTCAGAACTACATTCCTGATATTTTCTCTCCCTTGAGCATTCCCTTGCTCCTTGGGAATGGATAGTGGGCCAGTGAGTGTGGATGGTACAGGAGGCAGACCTTTTTCAGCTGCTTACTCTGTGACAGAATAGAAGTTCACATGGAGGGTCTGGGGAAACAGACATCAAATTTAACCTTAGTTTCTAGCTGTGATTCATTTCAAATATTACTTGATCTTTTCCTTATTCCAAGAACTACTTTCCCATTGCCTAAGAACACACACAGCCTACATAGAACATGGATATATAAAAGTCAGAAATCAGGAATATATTATCTCAATATTATAATGTCACAAAAATGATATTAATTTCCTCAGAATAAGAGTAGACTGGTAATTAAAAACATATTTAGAAGATTATTTTTCATCAAGTAAAACTGCAGAGCAGGTTTAAGATATAAAAACATTGAAGTGTTTTTTGTTTTGTTTTTTTGTTTTTGTTTTTCCTGGACGCCCCCTGGTGGCACAGCAGGTTAAAACACAGCACTAAGAAGCTAAAGCCACTTCAACGTGAGTTTGATCCCCATCCAGGAGGTGATCCACACAGTATAACAGACTTCTTCTGACCTGCCTACTGCTCCCCTCAGCAGTATACTTCCTCCGTAGGTCTATTCTGTTCCCCACTCTGACTCTGGTGAATCCCCTCACTGCCCCTGAGCCTCTGACCTGCATCTCAGTTCTGTATGAAAAATTAGTAAATCTTTTAAAATTTAATTTTCTTTCTTTAAACTAATTTTAACTCACATTCCATGTCATGGTGATCTTTACTTATCTAGGTTAAATATACCTCCCCGCAGTAAGTGAACTTTACATATGTAGAGAACACATAGCAGATGTGTTTTTTTTTGTTTTTTTTTTTTTAAGATTTATTTATTTGTGCATACAGAACTGGGGTACAGGCCAGAGGCTCAGGGGCGGTGAGAGGCTTCACCAGAGACAGAGTGGGGAGCAGAACAGGCAGATCGAGGAAGTACACTGCTGAGGGGAGCAGCGGGCGGGTCAGGAGAGGTCTGCCTCGCCATGTGGATCTCCTCCGGGGTAGGCGGGAATGGAACTCATGCGGAAGCGGCTTTAGATTCTCAGTGTTGTGCTTTAACCCGCTGCGCCACCAGGGAGGGCCAGCAGATGTGGTTTTTATATAGAAAGACCTGCGCCACCAGGGAGGGCCAGCAGATGTGGTTTTTATATAGAAAGACCAACAGACACAGGTGTGCAAATGGACACAGAAACTGTGCCACTTAACTAAACAAATGCAAACGATGACACATCTGTATATAGACACTGTTCTACTTACAGTAGAAACTAATGCGTAAATAGAATATACTGTAAACATGTACACACGTATATAAATTAAATAAGGTCTCCATATTTAAGTTTATCTGCCTAATGGTATCTTCTTCTACCATGTTGTTTTGTAGGTTTTTGATGTGTATGTATGTTCTTCTTTTATCTGCCTCTTTAGCAAAAAATTGAAACTATGCCATCATTGCATTGTGCACTGGGCATGGTAGGTATCATAGAATACTCTATTTTTTTTTGTTGCTGCTGTTGTTCAATCAGGGAACATATCTAGGCAAAGCCCTATGGAAATGCGCAGGTTAAGATCCAGAAACAGGGCTTCCCTGGTGGCACAGGGGTTGTCTCAGCACTATCAAGCTATCACCAGCAACTGTGGTATGAGTTTTATCCCCAGAAGAGCGTTGATCCACATGGCACAGCAGACCTCTCCTGTCTTCCTGCTGCTCCCCTCGCAATGTACTTCAGTAAGCCTCTTGTTCTGCTCCCCACTCTTTCTCTGGTGAATCCTCTTACCCCTGCACCTCTGGCCTATACCCCAGTTCTTGTATGCATAAGTGAATAAAAAAAATTGTTTAAGATTCAGAAACAGACACCACAAGAAACACAAACTCTTTTCAAAAGAATTGTGTGATGTGGTTAAAAGACTAGGTTTAAGAAGGTCTGAGCAATATTTGCTCGAAAGGGAACAGTATGAGAGATTAAACAGACTGTGTAATATAGTAGGCCCCAGCTTGGGGCATTACTTAATGTAGAATTAACACTGTCAATGATCTTAAAAGGCAAATATTCAATTTATTCAAATTAATCATAACCTAACTTATATAAACATTTGAATGTTTAAAAATCACATTGAATGTTTACCTTAGTTTAATTCTTTACATTCTAGCTTGCTTATTTTACCACCTAATGTCTAATAATTTAGTACAATACTTAAGTCATACATATTTTTTAAGTGTATTAAAATTTATTAGTAATTGTGTTATTTTTGATATAAGGAAAACTATGAAAAAAAAGAGAAATACAGGCATTGAATCAATCAAATTTAAGAACTAACATGAGATCTGTTTTAATGTAATTACTGACACATAAGTCAATCAGAATACAGCAAATTATCCCATTCTACTAACAAATCCTTCTTACTCATAGTAATATGTTTCAGCTCCTAGTAACACATAGCTATATTTATTTTGCTCTTTTATAAAATAAAATTCTCTCACATTATTACATATATATTTTATTTATTTAATTAATGGAAATGATTACAGTATGTATTGATTCATATAGTCCTGTAATAATTAAATAGTGTATACAGGATTGTATATTATAATTTATAAGAGGTGTTGTCCATTTTTCCACTTTTAGAATCGTAAGTCCTGGCCATCCCTGGTGGCACAGCGGTTAAAGCCCAGCACTGAAAACGAGCCACAACCTCTTCTCTGTGAGTTTGATCTCCAGACCAGGAGGTGATTCACATGGTGCCTCAGCCCTTTCCTGACACACCCACTGCTCCCCTCAGCAGTGTGCTTTGTGATCTTGCCTGTTCTGCTCCCAACTCTGTCTCTGGTGAATCCTCTCACCACCCCTGCACCTCTGGCCTGTACCCTAGTTCTGTAAAAATAAATATGTAAATTTAGGGGGAAAAAAAAGAATTAAAAGAAAGAAGTAAAATACATGGGCCTCCTTAGTGACACAGGGTTCAAAGTCTTACCCTATAAGATAGCACCGGCCTCTGAAGCATGAGTGTGATCCCCAGCTGGGAGCTAACAAATAAAATTTAATCTTTTATTTTTTTAAAGTATAGCATAATTTTAGTCCTATCTCAATTTTGATTTAAGATTAAAAAGGAAAATTTGATACTGTATTTTGCCCTACAAAGTAGGAATGAAGCATAACAAATGAACAAAATGGACATAATGATTCTTGCTTTAAGAGGAGAAAAAATGAAGCATTTTAGATTTAGCTGGAGTTCGTAATACTTTCCTCAGCAAACACTTTGATTGCAAATGGATATTTTTTCAGGTGACATAACATTTGCAACTCTAGAAGACAATCCACATTTCTATTCTGAAGAATTCTATGATGAGCAAGCCATTTTATCTGATATATAGTGACAGATGATTAAGACAGTGCATTATACTGTAATCAGAACTCTTTTTTTTCAGGACTATCAATCCAACCATAATGGTATGTTATAAAAACATGCACACTTGGACAATTCCTCTCATAACAATAGCATTCCAAATGTTTCTGCAGATGTTTGGTGAAGATTGCCTTTGTGACAAGAATGGATTCTTAGATGTTCATAAGCATAAAAATCTAACACAAATACAAGGAGAAACATTCTCCCATGAGATTAAGTTTGTTCTTCTCAAGTAGTTTTAGAACTAAAGTTTCAATGCAGATCATTGACTTTAATAAGCTTTTATACATAATATAGAATAACCTATATTACCTTGCTGTATTTAATAAAGCAGAGTGCCTCCCCCAAGAAATGAAATTTTATTTAAGGTTTTATAGGGTAAATATTAAGACTTTATTACATAACAATTAGATTCAGATTCCACTTGGTTATTTAGCAACAAGACATGAAAGGATGTGACTAAACAAAATTAACAGTATAAAGAGATTCCTGATATTTTACTAACATCTAGTTTACCTATGAGAACTACAATTGTTCCTAACAGATGCCACAACTATTAGTACACTTAACTTTTCCTTTCTAAGTTATTCTGTGGCAGGATGAAAAAAAATATATATATATATACATATATATATATACACATACACACATGTGTATATATATGTATATATATGTGTGAGTGTGTGTGTGTGTGTGTGTGTGTGTGTGTATATATATATATATATATATGTAATAGTTGAGGTTGTAGTACTGATGCCTCCAAAAGGATCCAATAAACTTTTCTTAAGACTTTTCCAGTATGTGTCACCTTAGAATGTGAAATTAAAGTCAGTCGAGTCTGTGGGCTTCAGTAAGTCTATTCCATTTTGAGTTAGAAAGCAAGAAAGTGGGCCCTCCCTGGTGGTGCAGCATGTTAAAGTGCAGCATTAAGAAGCTAAAGCCTCTTCAGCATGAGTTTGATCCCTGCCCCAGAGGTGACCACATGGCACTGTAGACCTCTCCTGGCCCACCTGCAGCTCCCCTCAGCAGTGTACTTTGTCTGCCGGCCAGCTCTGCTCCCCACTTCGTCTTTGGTGAATGGTGAATCCACTTACCACCCCCTGCACCTCTGGCCTTTACCCCAGTTTTGTATGCATAAATAAATAAATCTTTAAAAAAAAAAAATGAGTCTTGAGGCTCAAAAGAAGTTCTTGCCTGTCTCAGTCCTTTGCCTTTTCCTAACCAAAGAGGATATTGTTTCCTAAATGTTTGTCCTTTTCCAAGTGATAGCTTAGAAAAAGCTATCCCTGCTTCCTACTTTATGATCTTAGAATATGTATTTTCTTTTGGGAGGATATCATTCATTTCCTGTTCATCTGTAATCATTTTTTTTTCCTATCAAGTAATCTCATCTTTTTTAAAAAAAAAAAATTAAAAACAGTAATCTCCCTACCATATGAAACCTCATTCCTTGGGTATGTTGGATTTCTTAAGTTGGAAATTAAACCTTGACTTGTAAGGAAGTCTGCTTAATCATTGCATAATTGCTTTAGCTGCACTCTGACAAAATGATATTAGTTAGCTAGGGCATGAGCTGTATTTAAAGATCATTTATGGACAGTTATACCCAGGAATCCTAAAAAACTTTACAGGCAAATAATGTGATATCTTGGGTGCACATGGCCAGGAGTGACTTTCAGGTCAGCATGGTGACATGACCCCAAGCATAGACAGTTCTAACAACTGCCATAAAAGGGCTACAAAATCCCCATCCAGAGAGAAGAGTGGAGCTTGAACACATCATTTTTTTTTTCTTTTCCTCCAGAACTAGATGGAGCATTTTATAAAAGCCAGTAATCCCTCACCATTTACAACAGGTGTTCTTCATAACACCAGCCAGTATGTCTTCTTATTGAGTGTATATTTACTGAGTCTCTTTTTTTTTTTTTTTTAAGATTTTTATTTCTTTATGCACACAGAACTGGGTTATGGGTGAGAATTGCAGAGGTGGTAAGAGGATTCACCAGAGATAGAGTAGGCAGCAGAACTGGCAGATCAACCAAGTACACTGCTGAGGGGAGCAGTAGGTGGGTCAGGAGAGGTCTGCCACACCATATGGTCACCTCTGGGCTGGAATCGAACTCATGCTGAAGTGGCTTTTGCTTCTTAGTACTGTGCTTTAACACACTGTGCTATCAGAGAGGGCCAAATCTCTCTTTTTTTTTATACTGAAACATAATGATTCTGCGACATATATTTATTGACTAGATATTAAAATGTGCATACACATATGTACATATTAAATATAGATGTATATGGTATGTGTGTATGTGTATGACACACTAATGACTTTGATATACAAAATTACAGATCTCATGGCCTTTTGGTGGTTTAGGATAAAGTCTCAGCACTTTCACCTCAGTGACCCAAAGTGGAGGCATGAGTTTGATCACTGGTGGTGAAGCTGATCCCCATGGCAGAGCAGACCTCTTTTGTCTCACCTGTTGCTTCCCTTAGCAGTGTATTTCAGTAAATCTGCCTGTTCTGCTTTCTACTCTCTCTGGTAAATCCTCTCACCCCTTGCGCCTCTGTATTTCTATGAAAAAATAAAATCTTAAAAAAATAAAATTACAGAGCTCTTAAATGGCAATGGCAATCTTCCATTATTCAATGCATTAATTTTAAGGGGATTTGCATATTTAAGTTCTATCTATTTACATTTTTATTGTCTGGGTTATTTGTTTGAGAGCACCGAATTTGATTCAGAGGTGTGGAGGCATTCCTCTTAAGATGTATACTATAGCCTCTGTTGTCAACCTAGTTCACTGGGCTTCCTAACACCTTGATCTCCACCCTCTACCACCCACTCAGGTAGCCACAATTGTACCAACAGATTTATGTTTTATTAACATTTGGTTTTGATGAACCTTTTGCTTTTTTTCCTTATAGTCCACATATAAATGAAATCAGGGCCCCTCCTGATGGCAGGTTGGAGCCCTGCACTGCAAAGCCAAGCAAGGCTGTGACTGCTTCAGCATGAGTTCAATCCCCTCCCAGGAGGTGACCCACATGGTGCCACAGACCTCTTTTGTCTCACCTGCTGTCCCCTCATCAGTGCACTCTCCTATCTGCCTGTTCTGTTCCCTACCTTGTTTCCACTGTATTCTCTCACTGTCCCTGCACCTCTGTGCTGTACCCTAGTTCTGTATGCATAAGTAAATAAAAATCTTAAAAATAAATAAATAAATGAAATTGTGCAATATGCATCTTTCCATTTTGGCTTTTTTTTTTTTAAAGATTTATTTATTTATTCATACAGAACTGGGATACAGGCCAGAAATGCGGAGGGTGAGAGAGGCTTCACCAGAGACAGAGTGGGGAGCAGAACAGGCATATGGACTAAGTACACTGCTGAGGGGAGCAGCGGGCGGGTCAGGAGAGGTCTGCTGCGCCATGTGGATCTCCTCCGGGGCAGGCAGGGATCGAACTCATGAGGAAGTGGCTTAAGCTTCTTAATGCAGCGCTTTAACCCGCTGCGCCACCAGGGAGGGCCATCATTTTGGCTTATTTGACTTAGCACCACCCCCTCCAGTTTTATTTGTGTTGCTACAAATGGCAAGTGTTCATCAAATGTTATCACTGAGTACAACTCCAGTATTTGTGTATATGTATGTATGTGTATGTGAGTTGAAGCAGTTTATTTTGTTTATATCCCTTTTAGTTTCTTTAGTCATGAGGTCTTAATCCATTTCTTGGTCAAAGAAATGAGTTTATAAAGATATCAGTGAAGTCAATAGTATGGAGTACTTTGTTCATGCCCTTCTATATACTTCATTATTTTAGGTTTTATTTCCAAGGTGTGTTCAATTCTCAATTTTTGTGTGAGACTTGAGATGGTGGTCGAGTTTTACTGTTTTATTCTTATATCCATCTTGTTCTTAAATAACTTATTTATAGCTATATATATATTTTCCTTGAAATAGACTTATGTTAATTATATATTCTCTAAAGCCATATAAAATCTATTTTTATTAACTGAAAAGTGTTTACAAATTACTATTATAGCTTATAATTATAGCAGAAGATATGTAATCTTTCAATAATACTAGATAATGATGGTGATGATATTATCAATTTAAGTAATGTTTTTCTTATCAAAAGAAAAGTATGTTTTGGTTGCAAAAACAATTTTGTCAAAAAGTTATAATTATATTATTTTAAAAGCAGGAATACTGAATCAGAAAATAGTATTAATTATAAATTTAGTTATTTTAAATGATCTCTCCAAGTGGTTTCAGAACAATTAAATTCACAAACCAATATAAGACATTGTCAGAAATTAACAATACTTCAATAAGTTAATAAGAATCTGATGCCTTACTATCATTCATTTTGATTGGCCTCAGCTTGTTGAAACTTTTTTTTTTTTTAAGATTTATTTATTTGTGCATACAGAACTGGGGTACAGGCCAGAGGCTCAGGGGTGGCGAGAGGCTTCACCAGAGACAGAGTGGGATGCAGAACAGACAGATCAATGAAGTACACGGATGAGGGGAGCAGCGGGCGGGTCAGGAGAGGTCTGCCTCGCCATGTGGTCACCTCCGGGGCAGGCGGGAATGGAACTCATGCAGAAGTGGTTTTAGCTTCTCAGTGCGGGGCCCCAACCCACTGCGCCACCAGGGAGAGCCAGCTTGTTGAAACTATTAAAATATTTCCAAATATGTGCTAAATTGATAGAGGAAAACAATGTTATACTGGAAATCTATTGCAAAGAGTTTCTAATAATGATAATGCCTGAGATGTTTGATATCTACAAGGATTTGTGGTTTATTTACCATAGTATTTAGTAGTGAACAAATATCCTGTGACAGATGTTAAATGCAGTGTGTTATAAAAACACAGTGTCTCTGTGCTAACAGAGCTTATAGTATAGAGAGTTTGGTGTGATTTAATTAATCACACTTTTTAAAATATAAAAATAAGCATCCAAATTAAAAAATCAAGCTTATTAAAACTCCACTTCCATTTATTATAAGAATTTATAAGGATTTGTTTACAAAGAGGAGAAGGGATGATGTTCAAAGAAACTACTAGAAGCACTGAAATCTAAAATCAAAATTCCTTTTAACTAGATAAGGGGAAAAGGGTAAGTGCTATTGTCCTGCAACAGTAGGAGAAAAAGAAGCATCTTAAAGAACAAGCCTGCAGAGCAGAAAGCCAGGAGAAATATGAACAAAATGAGGTTGAAAAAATAGGGAAGGGGCAGGTCATGAAAGCTCATAAAATATATTAAGAGTTTTGTAAGTATGAAAGGGTGTCAAGAATTACAATTTGATTCTTTTATTCAAAAAATTAAAGAAACAAAAAAATCTAAAATGCCCATGTTGTAATGCAACATTGAGAAAGTTAAAGTATATAGAGCTATAGAATAAATAGAAATATTTTAAAAGTAATTCAATTTCTTTGGATGTACTTGCCCTTAATGTACAACAGGGCACTTGGGCTGGATGGCTTCAAAGATTCTTTCCCTTTCTGGAAATGTATGAATCAGGGTTCAAGTGAAATATGTACTTTAATGACAGGAAACTGATTATAGAGTGTAAAACTGTTGATAACTGAGGCAGACACTTTCCCCCAGCAAATGGTGTCTGTGATCTTATTGCAACAGGGTTCTTTGAAATTGAAAAAAAAAAAAAATGTAAAGAATTTTAATGAATTATAATTTACTTTTCCAAAAGAATAAGTTATACTTTTCAGCCAACAGCATGTGAATATACAAATGGGAAGAAAAATTAGCCTCCTTTATATTCAGTTAAGTATTTATTACAATATAGGGAAATAACAAAATAATCTTACACAAATTAAAAATATATAAAGAAAATTTTCAAAGACCATTTTTTAAAAATATTTCATGTATTTACTTTTGCATAGAAAAACTGGAATGTAGGGCAGAGTTGGAGGTAGGGGGGAGTGAGAGAATTCACCAGAGACAGAGTGGGGAGCAGAAAAGGCAGATCTACTGAAATGCACTGGTGAAGGGAGAAGCAGGTGAGGCAGGAGAGGTCTGCCAGGCCATGTGGCTTACTACCTCTGGCCAGGATGGAACTCAAGTCTTTATGGTGCTAGCACTGATTCTTAACCCTTAGGTCACCAAGGAGACACACCCCCACAAACCAAAAGTATTTTAAAGGCATACTTTGTCTCTTTTCTCACTCCACATTTGCCACCAGATACAGAATAGCTACTTCATGACTATGTGATAATTCTGAATACTACTATGGATAATTTCAAAAACATATTTTAAACTATTTTCTAATATACAATAACCTAAAAAAATTATAAATGACCAGAAAAAGTTAAATGGATCCTAAACATAGTCCTGTAAATTATAATTTTCTTATTCCTGGATGATAATGAAAATATTTATTATTAAAGCAGATTATGCAATAAAAATAGTAGAGGGGATCATTTAAGTTTACAGTATTATATTTGACATAAAGCAAAGGTAAAAAATTAATGAGGCAAAGTAAATCTGAGGATAGGCAAAAACAGAAGAATGACCCCCCCTCCAAAAAAAAGTGGAGAGAAAAAAAATTTCTTAATGGTATAAATTAGTAAAAAAGGAAAAACAAAGAAGGGATAATAGGCTAAAACATCCAATGATATGAAAAAACCTCTGGGAATAAGAATTAAAGTGAAAAAATATATTAAAAGGTGACACAATGATAAATATAACAAGGATAAAAAAAGAATACTATCAATAATTTTATGTGTAAAAGCTTTTACATTTAGGTAAAATTTAAAAAAAATCTAGTTAAAAACAAGTTCAAGAAGCAAATTAAGATATATTTGGTTTTACAATACATATTTTTTTTAAAATGAGTACAAAATTCTAGAAAACCACTTGTGTCCCATAATTTTGCATCTCTAACTGAATGTGAGGTGAGTTCTGTTAGATAATAAATACATATGCTTCTTCAGATGTGGTAAAAATAAAACATTCCTTCCTTCCTTCCTTCATTTCTTCAATGGAGACTAATAAAATCTCTCTTGTAACTGACCAGAAAAGACAATTACAACTCGTGTGCCACTATCACTTAACAAATATCAAATCAAACCAAAATCCAAATGAAAAACTTAGCAAATAAGTCCAGTAATATAGTAAAATAAAATTTCTGATAACTTCTTTTCATTCCAAGAATACAGGTTGTATCAAACTTAGAAAATCTATTAATATAACTTAGTATATTAAATATTAAAGAGAAATACAAAAAATAGTGAATACAATAAATATCAAACACAGTGGTGACATTTATAAAAAATATTTTAGGCATGAGCAGAATGTGTATGTACTGTTTCGATCCAATACTATATTGTTAACTGACACAATTTATGCAAACTCTGTCGGGTACAGATGGAGGGGAAATGCTCTGAAAAGTCAGATTTTCCATGTTAACTTATGTTATGACCTCCCTTTTTTGTATAGTCATAATATCTAAATATTCTGAGCAACCTTCAACTTACAATTGGATTGGCTCAGCCTCATTAAGGCTCTACCTGGCCCTGAAAGCAAGTACTGCATCAGGGTGAGAAATTCCTCTTGAAGTCAAAAGTGATTTGACAACTGGCTGATTAATAAAAACAAATGGCTATATTGCAGTCTCTCACTGACAGACTGAGGAAAACCCAAAACTTATCCTCTACTATCTCACATAGCCTTCTATTAAATTTCTAAAGAAACACTCAAACTTCCTACTATCTAGTCTTTAGATATGGAAATTCACCCAAGTCACCTACTCAGAGATAATCAGTTTTTCTGCTCTCTAGACTTCAAGGAAACTCACTTGAACTTTCTAACAAGTTTTTCAAAGAACTTTACTGCAATTTGATTTACAAGAAATTTCCTCTTCCTGCCCTCACTTTACTCTACCTCCTAGGATGTCTCTATGAGAATGAAAGCCATTAAAGTGATACTTAATCTTTAAGGGACTTTATTTTGGTTAATCTTCACTGTGGTAAATATAGTAATATTAGTCTTAAACTTTGTGAATCTATGTACCTGTTTTAACCTTGGTAGATTGATTTTAAAAATGTTATAATCTCAACTAAAGGTCAAACTGACCCCAGACTATTCTTTAAAAAAAAAGGTGATTGTGATCTCAGCCCATTTCATATGCTAATGTCATCCCTCTGACTGCCTGAAATGTATAAAATAAACCTCTGCTGAAGGCAGAGCAGGAAGATTTGCACACATCTCTCATTCCTGTGTCTTTCTCACGCCTTTCCCCTTTTTTTCCCTTTTTCCCCTTTTTCTAGATCTCCACTTGCAGACTCCGTTCTTACCTTGAGACCCTGCCTGTTCTGCCACCCAATAATCTGTGATCGGGGGAAAAAGAGTCTGTGACAGTTAACTTTAGCACAATTGTGTTAGGTTAAAAAAAAAGGTTACCAAGATATGAGAATAAAATTCTCACTATCTGAAGATTTGATTTACCTTTGTAATTAATAACTGGCTTTGCAAAGTAAATATTTATAAAATATGTCCACTTATCCTATAACCTGTGAATTTTCACATATTAATATTAAATATCTTAACAATTTTAATTACACTTCTCTCTCTAGGAGGTAAATTAGAGCTGTATAAATTATAAAGTCATAGTTATGCCCTTCTAAATTCAGAAAAAAAGTACATTCTTTGCTAATAAAAAATTAAATGAGGCAAAATGTCCAGTGGCCAAAATGTTCATTTTTATTTTAAAGTGTCCATTCACCAAACACATAAATATGTTTCAATAATTTTTTTTTCATTTTAACTAGAATATTTTAAAAGAATTACTGTATAGGGCCCTCCCTGGTGAGGAGCAGGTTAAAGCACAGCACAAAGAAGCTTAAGCCACTTCTGCATGATTTCCAATCCCTGCCTGTCCCAGAGGAGATGCCTTCCCAGAGGAGATCCACATAGGCAGACCTCTCCTGTCCCGCCCACTGCTCCCCTCAGCAATGTACTTTGTTGATCTGCCTGTTCTGTACCCCACTCTGTCTCTGGTGAATCCTCTCACCCTCCGCATCTCTGGCCTGTACCCCAGTTCTGTATGAATAAATAAATAAATCTTAAAAAAAATAGTGTATAAATTGATTAAATTTTATCAATGAAGTCATGTTTCAACTTCTCAGAAAAATACTATAGTAAGGTATAAATATTGTGTTTTACAAGACTGAATTGTCTTGGAACATGTATATTGATACTGGCAGTGAAATAGTGTAAAAGGAAGATGACTGAATTAGTTCATAAATGAATCATATGTCAGACAGATAAGCAAGTTTGGGAAGCTCTGTGTACTACTAGAAGCAAAAATAGATGAAATAGGAGACTTTATGTGGAGCAAAAATTTCCCACCTATGCTGTTTTGACAAAATGTTGAGTAACAGAGGAATTTTGTAAAATCCTGAAATTTTTGAAAAGAAAAATTAGGATGCCTGTAAAAACAGTCTAATGTGTGATTATCTTGGCTTTATGAGTTTCATTCTTGGGCCTCTCTGGTGTCCTAGGAGTTAACTTTCAACATTTTCATGACTAAGGCCTGAGTTAGATCCCAGACCAGGGAGCTAACCCATATGGCACAGCAGATCTCTCCTGTCTTGCCAGCTTATCCCCTTAGCAGTATATTTAAGCAAATCTGCTTGTTCTGCTCCCTACTCTGTCTCTGGTGAATTCTCTCACCTCCACACCGTAGGCTTACACCCCATTTCTGCTATGTAAAAATATTTAAAAATATATTTTTTTATATTAATCAATCCACTGGTTTTCAATTTTCCAGAACCTTGACTTTTCAGACTCAACATATTTGTGTTTGACTCTTTTCTTTTGATCTCCATCTTGAGAACTTACTTTTCAATATCAACTCATGTACCTAGTTTTATTTGTGTTATGTTATGTGCTATAATTTTTTTAGTTTGACTTTAAATCAGACTATTTTTTGAGGAGGGGAAGGAGGTAGATTCATCACTGCTTCAAATTCTCATGTGTTATTAAAGATTTTCAGAAAAAGGTGAAGGATTTTCTGCCCTGAGGTACTATTCTGTTCTGTTCCATGGAAAAGGAAGTAAGGTTACTGGTTCTTGCAATTTCCCTCTAATTTTTCACTTTTTTTTTTTGAGGATTGAGAAAAATGGTGCCACCTCTAAACAATCTTCTCCTTTGCTACTTGTAACAAGAAAAACTTTAACAAGCACTAAGCTAAAAGCTACTGCTAAGAAGATTGTGGAAAGCAAAACCACACCTTAGAGAACATAGGTTTTAACTTTAGCTTTAAAGCTTAAATGCATTGATGTGTTCTGAGTTGTTCATTTTGTAGTTTCTTACACTTCCCTACTTTGGACTTTCCACTAAATTATTAAAACTTTTATTTACTTTATTAAGTCACTATGGAACAGAACATTTGTAAATTTCTTACAGGATCCGTGAAAATATTAGAAAACTCTGAATCTAAATTTCTTAGTAATATAAAAGTAAGATTCAATTTCCATTTCTGATGAAAACTGAAAAAAAAAAAAAAAACAACTGTGAATGGATGGAATATACCTCAAAATAAAGACAACCTATGATAATCTAAGCGCTAATGTCATGATAATGGTGAAAAATTAAAGTTCTCCTCTAACAGATGGTCAGAGACAAAAAAGCCCATTTTCATTATTGCTATCCAACAGAGTATTTAAAATTCTTGCTAAAGCAATTAAACAAGTGACCAATATATAAACAATCCAAATTTGGGAAGAAGAAGAAAAACAATCACAATTTTTAGATGATATAATAATGGTAATAACCCACCCTCTCCCCCCCCCAAAAAAAAGCAGTAAAAGTTAATTGGAACAATAAATTGATACAGAAAAGTGGCAAGTAACAATATATATTTGCAAAATCAATCGTGATCCTATGTGCAAATGAAAGCTCAAAGAATAAAATCAAGAAAACAATCCCACCTATGTTCACATTTGAAAAATATAAACACTTAAGGTTAAACCTTACAGAAGGGGGAGGTATGGAATAATGAGTACTATAATACATTGTTAAAGAAATATAAGACTTGGGTTAAAGCACAGCACTAAGAAATTCAAGCCACTTCCTCATGAGTTCGATTCCCCGCCTGCCCTGGAGGTGACCACATGGCGAGGCAGACCTCTCCTGACCCACCCAATGCTCCTCTCAGCAGTGTACTTCGTAGATCTGCCTGTTCTGTACCCCACTCTGTCTCTGGTGAATCCTCTCACCCTCCGCATCTCTGGCCTGTACCCCAGTTCTGTACAAATAAATAAATAAATCTTAAAAAAAAAAAGCTATTTTATTAAAGTAAAAACGAAAATCAACAAACTATAAACCAGAGACATTTACTGGGGCAGAGAGGGGAACAGGATCAAAAGAGGGGTGGGAAGAGCACACGGAACTATAGTGACAACACATGTGTGAATTGGTAGTGGGAAGTCCACTGGTATTACAACAGAGATTAAAAAGCATACACTGTACAAAAATTAAGGATGATATAAAATAAAATTTATCTGTGAGCTTTCAAAAACACTGTCTTGAATGGGAGAAAATATTCACATAGTATATAACTGAGCAGAGGTTAATGTCTAAGATTATGTTTAAAAAATCATGCTTTCAGCAATAAAATAAAAAACAACTCAAATTAAAAAAAGCAACCCAATTAACAAATGCACAACATATATAGAAGATGTTAACAAGGAGGTTATCCAGAAGGCCAAAAGATTAAAAAAAAAAAAAAAAGTCCATTGTTCTTCCCAGAAAGAGAGATGCATGTTAAAATCACAATGAGATACCATCTCACACCTGTTACATTAAAAAAAAAAAAAAAAAAAAAGATATCCAAGAACAACAGTTGGAGAGGATGCAGGGAAAAGAGGAGCCCTATCACACTGTTTGTAAGGATATAAATCAGTGCAACTTATAGAAAGCAATCTGGATTTGCTTTAAAAAAAAAAAAAGAAGAAGAAGAAGAAGAAGGAATGACCTACCAATTCCACTCTCAGGCAAAGAATATGAAATCAACACAAAATTCCATACATTCTACAATATTCATGGCATCATAATTTACATTAGTTAAGACATGGAAACAGACCAAATGTTGTTGACAGAGTATTGGATCAAAAGGATATGTAGAATACCCATAGACAGAGCATTATGCAGCAATAAGAAAGGAAGAATTGCAGCCATTTTCAAAAAAAATAGAGGTAGGCTGAGAGAACAATACACAGTAAAGTCAGATATACATATACATACACTTAATATCTACATTGTAGATGTAGATTCAATAATGTAAAGCAGGTTTAAAAAAACAGTGAACATCAATACACACCAAGTATCTGAGGCTGAGTGAGGGGGGCTGGGAAAGGGGAGAACAAAGATGATGGAGCAAAATGGAAATGAAGTATATTTCATATAAAAAAAATCAAAACAAAAATTGAATTGTGTTTATGCAATTATTAGTCTTATTATGGCTTTCTTCTAGCAAGTTGTCAAAGCAGTACTGTGAAGGCATACTAGGCAGGATTTTATCTGATAGTCACCAAATAAGGTGATATGTTTGTCACCTCCATCTATGGGCCATAAAAATGGGCAATGTGCCACAGCCCATTGTACCCTACAAATGAGTAATTGAAGGTACCATTGAAATTAAATCATTAGGTCAATTCAATTATATGATGGGAGTTTACTCAGTGTACCATATGTACCATACTTAAAAAAAATTTTAAATGTTAAGCTGTATTATTTTATGTGTGAAAAATGTTCATTTACTAAGTCAGCGGACAAATATAAGACTATAATTGCTAAAATAAACAATGTTGTTGAAATAATTACTAATTTATTTTTGATTCCTTATTGCTAGGAATCAAATCATATGAACCAATGAGTATAGTGTGTTATGTCACCTAGAAACAAACTAGAGAACATATTCTAGAAATCATGAAGTTATTTCTATGTCTTCTAATCTAAAATGATAATGTTATCACTCAGGTATTTATAATTGCTTACAATTTAGAAGTTAGGAAGCTGAGGTTTTATGAGTTAAGAGTTCTAATTAATGTGTAAAAATAACACTAGTGAAAATAAGGAAATAATTAAACCTGGAAAGAAAGCTTGAAATAATATGAGAAAATGGGAAGATATAAAGTATGTGAAGATTTGTTAAGGAGAAAATCATAGAAAAATTTCCATCTGCTGAAAGGGATAAAGGCATTCTTAAACTGTGATTAAACTTTTAAAAATAGATTGTAAACACTTTAAGTAAAGTGATACTGATGCTTTTTTACCCTCAAGTTTGATTAACTGAGAAAAAATCTAGTCCTGCCAGCACTGTATCGAGCTGCTCTTAAAACTCTTTAATTTTCAGTCTGAGTAACTAAGTGTCATTTTACACAAATATATGTGCATATTTTTTAAGCTTTTTAATACCTATTACAAAATATCCCTGACATCAAATTTGGAAAGAAATAATATATAGTCTTGTCTCAGCATTGCTCCTGAGACACCCTATAGAATTGATCTCTTGTAACAAAGAAATCACCATAAAAAAAGTCCCAGGTTTCCCACCCCCACTCCATGTGGACTGGAGCTGAGTGGCCACGCGATGATAGAGAAAATGTGGAGAGACACAAAAGAGACATACACAGAAGGAGAGATATATGGAGAAGGACCCACTTGTCTTCTCAACTTTGAACTTATACCAGGGGCTTGGAGATGACATGTGAAATCAAGACATAGAAAATTGGAAGAGACATGGGTGTGAGGAACATGGGAAGGCTGGCAATGGCAGTCTTTACCTTGGTTTTTTACATCAATTTTGTTCCTTTCATCCCTCAGTGGTTTGCTTCCTCTCATTCATCTCATCATTTTCTGGCATCCTTTCTGACCTCGTAACTCCACTTCAGTCTGGCCCTGTTTGGCTGGACACTTGCTAATATGGAAATGGGTAACTTTAGGTGCTTTCCTGGGGAACTGTTACCCTTTCTTATTCACAATCATTCTAACAATGACCTTTCATTTTAGACCTGCTTTGTCTTTACGTGGTGAATGGCAGAATCCTTTAATAGCTTGCTGGTTTGGGCTTCTCAGAGTGCTCCTCAGTCTGCTGGCTAAAATTCTACAGAAAAAACAATATTAAGGAACTGAACCTATTTGTCAAATTGAAACTTTTGAGGAAGAACTGTGACATGGAAATAATATTTAACATTCTTAGAATCTAAATATTAATACTAGTATTCTGAAAAGTATGTGATCTTGATAAAAATAATTTTATTGATCAACTAAGCAGTAGTCTCTGTGTTAGAGCATAGCGTAAGTAAAATGTGGATATTAAGAAAAGTCTTCTGTCCTTCATTTAGAGTAAAATCTGTATTTGTTTTGTTTTTGTAAAGATTTACTTATTTTTATGCATACAAAAAATGGGGTACAAGCCAGAGGTGCAAGATGATGAGAGGCTTCGCCAGAGACAGAGTGAGGAGCAGAACAAGCAGATAGATTAAGCACACTGCTGAGGGGATCAGCAGATGGGACAGGAGAGGTCTGCTGAGCCATGTGGATCACCTTTGGGGCGGGGATCAAACTCGCACTGAGGCAACTTGCAATGCTGCCTCCTTATCCATTGCGCCACCAGGGAGGGCGGAGTCAAATCTATATTAGGGTCAGATTTGGAAATAGTCATTTTATTAATGTATTCCTCACAAAATCTTATCTCTTCATTTTCAAATCATATTAACTTACAACAAGTAGTTGAGTACCAACTATAGAGGAGATACAGGTTGAGATCTACAGAGACTCAGATGTATAAAATTGATTTTATTCTTGAATAAGATTAAATTTAAAAAGAAGTAATTAAATTGGAACATTCATGTTAAACTAGAGGCAAGTCAGTAAAGTAAGATATACCTGAAGAATATCATATTATTTATAAGAAAAATAAATATCACTATAGAGTTGTATCCCTGCTAAATGTAAAATAATTTTGGGAAAACAATTTATTTGTCATGAATTGCAACATTTTGAATGATTCATTCATTTATCCAATATTCATCCAGTGTTGATTTTGTGTATTCATTGATTTATGCCATAAAGCTAAGAATAAAATAGTGAGTAGTAATTCATGTTTCCAGTTCTTAGAGAAATTACATTTTGGGGAAGTAGATTGACAATTATCAAATAATAATAACAAAGTGTACTTGCAAAATGAAATATTTCCAATGAAAATATATGATAAAAAGGAGTAAAATGGGAATTGACCTGCCAGGGTGTTCTTGGAAGGCTTTTTTGAGGAAATGATAAATATGTTGCAAATTGAAGATCAAGAGATAAAGAAGTGGAGGAGTGTTCTGTTTAAAGATTCTGTCAATTCTGGGAAGGAAAATAGTACATCTAAAAATTAAGTAAAAGATTCCACTTAAAATCAATTACAGAAGGAGAAACTAAAAAGAAGCTAAATGGATCTATTCCCTAATTCTTCAAAAGTGGATATTTAGAAGGAATAAAGAATTTATTATACTT
This sequence comes from Condylura cristata, assembly GCF_000260355.1. Taxonomy (NCBI): domain Eukaryota; kingdom Metazoa; phylum Chordata; class Mammalia; order Eulipotyphla; family Talpidae; genus Condylura; species Condylura cristata. The sequence goes on from NW_004567113.1 coordinate 6,489,590, forward strand.
ATGAGCAATAAAGATATTTATGAGCAATAAAGAAAACAAGTTAAACTGATTGGTTTAAAATAATACCACTACAGATAATAAAGCAGAATAGCTGACTGAGTACACTTTTTAAGAAAGCCCTCATTGCTTCGGTCACCTTGCAATCAGTACCTTTTTTTGTAATTTCCACAAAAGGTACAGACATTGAACCTACAAAAGAGTTTCTTTCATCAATTGCAAGGCATAGGATAAAATATAACCACTCAAGCTATAATGGCAAATGATTTCACATTATAGACCTTCTCTCTTTCATGATTAGTACTCTCAGTGATATAATGCACCAAAACAGAAATTGAAATAAAATTACTAAGAAAGAGTATTAGCTATTATTGTCATAACCATCCTACTTAGACCTACAGTGAAAAATGCTGTTTAGAGAGAAAATATTTTTGGAACAGGAATCTGCTGTATAAACTGCTACTAAGTGGTTCAATGTCCAAGATCAAATTAATTAAATCAAATAGATTAAATTCTCTATAAAGCAACAAAAAAGTGTTTAGAACTGAAACTACTTTTGAAATAAAAATGTATCACAAACCAAATACTGTTTGAATTTTCATATTGACTATCACTGCTTTGTTTTTGGTTTATCAAATTCCTAAAAATCATGGCTAGACAACAACTTGAATTTTCACTTTCCTGAGTTTAAAAAAAATGATTTTCATTTTGGTACAGTTTGTCTATAATCTTTCAAGAAAACAAATATGCAATATTAAGTAATAGAAATCAATTGTGCTAGAGAGGCTGGTTAGAGATAGGAATGGAGGAGTGCTTTATTTTATTAAAACAAATAATTCATTTGTAAATGTGAACATTTCTCCCTTTATATATATCATTACTTGTCAGCAATACAAAAAGTGGTCAGCTGCAATTTATTGAAGCAAATGTGGCCCTCTAGAGAGCCAGAAGAGAAGAGGTTTCTTAATCTGTCCAAAAAATAAGATACTTAAGGAAATAGTTTATCCTCTTTGCCTAGCAATAATGCTTTCTCAGTTTTGACCATTTTAAGTTATTTAACTAAGTATGGGATATTTCTAATAATTGTATATAGAAACATAGTTTTGTAATTGTTTCCCAAAAGGTTGAATCCATACATCAAAAAAAAAAAAAACACAGAAAAATCATAACTGATAACTAATCATAGTTTAAACTCTGTGTGTATTGTTTTAAAAAAAAAAAGAATCAAGGAAATTCTTTAAAAAAATCATTCCAGGGTTCTTGCATCTGAACCTCAGGCCACTGAAGATAAGGATGGTAGAGGCTAGGAAGAGAGGTAGGATTCCTTGCCTGGTATAGGAATCTGCGCATAACTCACAGCACAGGCTGAGCACACAGACATCATATGATTAATGTTTTATTATTTAACGGAAATCTGTGTTTTGAACTGAGATTCCTGCGCAATGATGCCTGGTTAAGCGTGATGGCATCAGACATTGATGCCATCATAATGTCCCCAGGCATTGATGCCATCAGATATGAATCAAGCCCAGTATATATCAGATCAAGATGACCAAGAAGGCAACAAAGGGGACGAAATATGACAGACACCAGGGACACCAACCATGATGGGCTGTTGTGTCAAGCTGTTTGCTTAAGGTTAACTGTCTTTGTTTCATTAAATAGAAAAATGCCTTTTTAAGATAGGAAGTCAGAACATGTTGAGAGGAAATGTACCATCCATTCTCTCTCTCTTTTTTTAAGATTTATTTATTTATGCATACAGAACTGGGGTACAGGCCAGAGTGCAGGGGTGGTGAGAGGATTCACCAGAGACAGAGTGGGGAGCAGAATAGGATCCCTGAGTACTTCTCAGTCACAAGCTAACAACCTCCTTCTAACTATAAAGTCTTTGTATTTAGTATAATTTGCAGAGAATTTCTACTTGCTAGAAGCGATACTATCCAATTCATCAATCATTTAATAATGCTGATTCATTTAATAATTCCAATTAGTTTTTTAAATTTGTTCAGATAAATTTTGCTTTTTAACCGGAGTGCACTGAAGCTTAGCTATGACTAAAAATAACAATAGCAATATTTATTGAGAGTAACTGTGTGCCATTCAGTCTTCTGAAGCTGAGGAGACAGAGAGAATAAAACAGAAAAATCACTGCCTGAATAACCTGTAATCTCAGAAGAAACAAATAAAAATACAAGTTAAAAAATTAAAATGTATGTTTTAGCTAATTTCTGTAAAGATGATATTTGTATTTAATAGTGACAAATGAAGGTGAAATTAATTATCAGAGGGAAATAATGGCTTTTAACAGTATCATTCTAGTAATATCTTCTAAACATTAATCTCCAGGTCAGACCTTTATACTGAATTACAAATCACGTACACACACACACACACACGAACTTTTCAATTGCCTATTTGATAAGGATCACTAATAACATATAACCAATTCATACTTTATATTCAAACTTAAATGTATCTACTCTCTGAAAGCAGCTTTACCTTTCACCTATTAATAGCACCTTTATCCTTCCATTTGCTCAGGCCAATACCTTTGAGGTTATTCTCGACTCCTTCATTTCTCTAACGTCCTATCTGTTAGGAAAGCCCTCAGTTCTATCTTCATTGCTACTCCCTAGGGAGGAGCTGCCATAAATCAGGAAAATATTTTTTTGCCCTTGTCCTCCTACAGTCTTTTCTCAACAGTATGGCTAAAATGGTTCTTTTAAAATATAATTCATGTCATGTCACTCTTCTGCTCAAATATTTCAGTCTTCTCATTCCCCTCAGTGGAAAAAGTAAAAGACTCCATTTGACCAGTGTAGAGCATTCTGAACTATCTTCCTATTATAGCAACTCTATAAGACTTTTGTTGGACAGCACACACTTGCCTTCAATCCCCTGCATATAGCCTCAGAACTAGCTTCCTACCTCTCATTAACCTTTGCTTAAATTATCTTTCTTAATACAGTAACTGCATTATTTAAAATTGCAAACCACACCCCCCAACTCTCCCCTACTTTCACCTATTATTTAAAATATTTGTTGTTATTCCCTACTATTTGTCCAGTCAGTGTCAACTATAGGAGAGAAGAACTCCCTTTTGTTAACAAACATTTTAATGTTTGCTTCAAAAAGTCCATCCAGTGTGTGTTCCAAACTCAATAAACATTTGCAAATACAATAATTGTGTGTTTGTGTGTGTATATGAATTCCTGATAGAAGCTCATAAGAAAAGTAAATCTTGTAATAGAAAGAAAAGCATGAGAGATTTTGGAGGAAAATGTAGATGTTGGTAGAGAGCAACTATTTGAAGGAACCCCCAGAATTGCCAGTAGGAGCATTTTCTGCAGAGAAATTTCATGAAAGGACCAGGAGCTATGGCAGCATATTTTGAGACAGATTTGAGAGGAATTTTTCAAGCAGACAAGTAAAGCAACTGGGGGTTCACAAGGACAGGGTGAGAGCTGTTGATGAGATCTTTGTGTTCCGTCTTGGTCTTGTTATTTATTTGGCCCAGAGACCCGTCAAAAGAACAGAACCATTGACTTTGGTTATAATTCTTCAGTAGGAAAGGGTTTTGACCCCATAAGGATTTTAGAGGTCATTGATTACTGGTTACTTTTATATTTTAACTGAAAAGTGAAAGCAAGAATATGTGTTATAAAACCCACTGTTTTTTGATTTTTTCTTTTCATTAAACTTATTCAAAACACCATTGTAACTTAATTACTTTATCTAAGGTAATAAGATATTGGGGAACCTTGAGTTTTGAGGTAAATTTTAGTTATAAATTATGACTGCCAGTTACCAATGATATAACAAGGGCAGAAAAAAATATTTCATAGATGTAGTTTTCTCATGAGTAAAATGTGGTTAAATTACAAGAAGATTGCTGTGAGCACAAAATGAGAACTTACATAAGGAATCCAGTGTCTCATCGGAACTTAACAATTATTGTTTCCTAGATTAATATATGTCACTAAGAGAAGAAACAAATGTATGAGAGGATATTTACTGTGCCATTGGCATAATTTTTGAAATGTTTTCTGGCCAGTTGTTCAAACATATCAGTGATTTTGTCATATCACTAATAAATTCTTAATTTTTTACTATTTTTCTGGCTCTACCATACATTTCTGATTGTATATATTACATTTGGGCTACTTTATTTGAAAAAAAAATTGCAAATAAAAAGATGAGATCACGTCATACATCATCTTTGTCAGAGGGGAAATGGTTGGCCAGTAACATGATTTTAAGTGATTTTCTGACTATAAGAAAGGCACATTTAAGTTACCCCCAAATGTAGCATTTTCAATCATCACTTGAATAGTTTTTATTTTTTTTAAATAAAATATTACAATAGAAGATATTAGTTTCTGATAAATTTTCTACAGTGGAAAAAGAAGATTTTTAACTGAAGAATGCCATATAGAATGCCAAATTGGAGGTAGAATCTCAAAAACAAGTAAAACTAACTTTATCAATCTCAGGTTAGAATGATATGACCACCCTCCCAAAATGTGCCTATCACCCATCACCAGAAGGAGTTCTAGCAGCTGAAGCTAAATTAATCAACAAAACCTATTAGAATCCACATGAGATATTGTTCCCAAACAAACAAAAAAAAAATGGTGTCTATTTTTATGAGGTTCTTGTCCAGCCTATATAATTAATCATGCTTGATATGCCCTTATGGAATGTTTTTGTTTTAATTGATTTAAAACACTATATTAAACTTACCTGTTCATGCTTCTTTAGATGCATGTCACCACATCATGGTCACCAGCAAAACACTAGTAATTCTTTATCATAGTATATTAGGCTTCCTCCCCAACTTTCTCCCACTTCTTTAAATTCTGCAGTTAGTTTTCTAGGGTTTGTTTTGTCTGTCCCTTTATCCAGTTTCCTTCTTTTGTAGAAAAGTGATAAATTCTCTCATATTTATCGTTTTTCATTCTGACTTATGTTCCTTAACCTAAATCCCTCTAGCTGCAAGCTTTCTTCTTTATTGCTGAGTAGTATTCCAGTGTGTGTTTGTGTGTATTATATTATGCTGTAATGAATATAGGAGTAACTATATCATGAAAAAATGTAGATAATAAATTGGCTAAAAATATAGAATGTTTTGTTCTATAATGTAAAAATGAAGAGATATAAAAGTAAACTACTACTAGGAAGCATTGACCTATAAAACCCAATTTTTGGTTCCTTCTCTCCCAATTAACTTTGTGGATTTCATATTAACTCCTCAGGTTTCTCTAGCATGGTGAGACAGAAGCACATTTTTTGTCCACCTGTCAACTACTTTCCTATGTTACAGCTTCCCACTCTGCCTTGCAATATTGGAATACAGGGAAGTATATAATCCAGACTGTGAGTGGGCATAATGATAGCAGACACATATGTTATAGATAAAGGTCATTTTCCACTGCATTTGGTGTGTGTCAACTTATATGAAACTAAAAAACAATTGTCTGTTTTCTTCTTTATTAAGAATAGCTTGTGCTGTTGGTTCCCAAACTTGGCAGTAGACACTAAGAGGACAAGTCAAAATTTTCTTTCAAAAACACTATATATGCTACATCATAACCAATAGTAGTCTATCATAAATAATCATAGTAAAATTATCAAATTAATTTTAAAGATAAAACTTAAATCTCAATTGTGTTTTATGTGTGTGGTTATAGACACAAGTTTGTTACCCTGGAATGTTGGAAAATAAGTTCATTCTCTTCTAAGAACACTGACAGCAATAGCACTTACTGAGAGCTTCAATGAACCAGGCATTGTTTGATGTTCTTTGGATGTGTTACTTGATCTGGCCCTCACATCCATGATTTAAAGCTATTATAATGTTTCTTTCACAGAACTGATGTGAGAAAACTCCCCAAGGTTACATAATTGAAAAGTAGTTTAACTGGCAACTGAACAGAGACTTCCAGACTGATCTTCCTCTCTTAATTGCTCTGCTGCAATTTGGCTGTAAATCATTTAAAATGCCTAGGTTTATGTTAGTGCTCCTTGAAATGTAAATTGATCAGTATCCTGAAAACTAACTAACTAACTGTTACTGATCAAGCTGATTGGTTCACTGATGTACTTTATTTTCCACATATTTAGAATATCATATGTCTGAGACAAGCTTTCTACATGTGTCAGATTGAATTCAACGATTCTGAAATTTTATAAATTCCAGAGAAGTACTATCAATAATAAGTTAATGGTTATAGTAAAGTAATAGTTTAATCAATCAGAAATAGTCACACATGAGCAAATCTGTTTTAAATGTTAGCTTTCAATATAGTAATGGATTCACATGGTATTTCAGAATAATATAATCATCTTGTTTCAACAACCAGCCACAGGAAAAAATGAGCTATCAGTCCACTGACTCAAAAGAACTTGTCCATTTAGTTTCTTAAACTCCATGTTGGTAGAAAAAAAAATCAACACTCTCAAACTCTAATGTGAAAAGTGATGCTTACAATTCAGGAAAAGGTAAGTTAGCCAAGAGCTAGATAGGAGACTTTGAATGCCAAATCCTTTAGATGTTCTCCATGTTCACAGAGGAGAAAACCCTGCAGGAAGGGAAGAAAGAAAGCACTGCATGGCAGGTCAGCACTGTGGAATAGACAATGACAATTCCTGGCAGCAGACATGGCCAACACTATCATTAAAAGGTCAGATTGGATGAGCAGAATGCAGAACAGGCTGAACACATATGAAAACACTGAAATTGACATTATCTACTATTCTACACTTCTATTTATCCTTACCCTAATTTATTTATAATTTTGATAATTGTTGTTAATATAATGCACACTTCAAAATAAAAATGTGTGATTATAGGTATTTAAAAAAACTTAGCAACCAAATATGGAAGCAAGCATACCATTCCTTTATTACCCAAAGGCTATTATTACTTATACCTTAAGTGTATATGTCTAGTTATGTCTGCATATAAATTACATATATTATTTTAAAAAAGTGAATCATCGGCCTTCCCTGGTGGCCCAGCGGGTTAAAGCACAGCACTAAGAAGCTAAATCCACTTCAAGATGAGTTTGATTCCTGCCTGAACCGGAGGTGACCACATGGCGTGGCAGACCTCTCCTGACCCGCGCACTGCTCCCCTCAGCAGTGTACTTCGTTGACCTGCCTGTTCTGCTCCCCACTCTGTCTCTGGTGAAGCCTCTCGCCGCCCCTGAGCCTCTGGCCTGTACCCTAGTTCTATATGCACAAAATAAATATTTAAAAAAAAAAGTGAATCATATTGTACATTATTTATGATTTTTCTTAATTACCATCTAACTTTCCATTCTCAATAAATTTTATCTTATCTACTACTTAATTTACATTTAAAATTTCCTTGTCACAGATATATTCCTTATTGTTGTTCAAACTGAGTATAACTTCAGATTATTAAGTTATATTGAAAATTATATCACTTATGTCCTTTATGTAGCAATGTGTACCTTTTTCTTATGTGATTTTTCAAAAAATGAGTCATTAACTCCTTAGAATACTATACCTTTTGAAATTTATTGGATTGCACCATCATAATTTAGTTTTTTTTTGAATTTCTTAATTCCTCATATTTATACTTATTAATACTTCTAAACACTTGATAGGTTGTAATTTATTTTTTATAACCAAATCTGTATGATTTGTTATATGTTATATTGTATATGTTATATTGTATCATGAGGAGACATATAATTTCTGGTTAACCTATTAGTGGTAAGGATAGCCTTTGAATTAGGGCATTCCATTATACATTCCATAAGACAGTCATTCCTTATAACAAAAAAGGAATCTATGATTATTTGGTAATATGAATGTCTGGTTATTCACCAAATATATATCTAGTTCTCTTAACAATGTTTGTAATCTCTGCTTCAGTCAAAAATGTCATTAGGTCTCCAGACATTTTTTGCACTCTGTACCTCTTCTGATGCAAAAAATGCCTTCTTTGTGTGGACATTATCAAGAAACATGCTTTCCTTTTAGATATTTAACAGAAGTTAGAGACTTTGTTTTTGTACTTCAACTTTCAGTTTTGTGGATTTTTTTAAAGGAAAAGAATTAAAAAAAAAATTGTTTTATATTTGAAATGTGAACAACTAAGAAAATGAAAAAAGGGACGTTACTGAAAGTCAACATCTGGGTTAAGTGCCAAAGCTGAATAGCTGTTATGGGGTGAGTTGTGTCTCCCGCCAAATTCATATGTTGCAGTCTCAACTCTCAGTAGTTTAGAACATGACCTTGTAGGGAAATAGGATTGAGACAAATGTTATATTCAATTTCGAAGACTTTGAATATTTTTGGAACAATTTTCAAAATTTTGATATAAGTAGGGTATTAGAGATGATAAAATTATGTTAATAAGGAGAAATGATAAGGCTGTAATCAAAAAAAGTTGAGGTCATTCTGAAATCGGTAAGGCAAAACTCACAAATCCAATGACTGTTGTCTTTAAAAAAGGGGGGAATTTGAAATATGAGCACACAGGGACAACACTGTATAAGGGCAAGAGTGGGCTGCAACAAATTATGGAAGTCTCAGAAGTTAGGGGGAACTTTTGGAGGGAAAACGGCTCTGCCCATACCTTGATCTCAAACTGGTGAGATAGTCAATGTGTGTTAGTCAAACAACCCACTCCAAAGTACTTCATGAAGTCCTAACACATTCATCGCTTCCTGTTACAAATCCAAATTCACACCAAGACATTTAAGTGCTCTAGCTCATATATTAAACACACACACACACACACACACACACACATTCCCATCTAAATTCAAGACAAAATAGACACTAAAAGAGGGTTAGCTTTGGTTTTACATTCCACTGCTAGCTAAAAGCTGCTTTATTCCTTGTAGAGTACAGGTCTGCACGCCTTTTTTTTATAGGATCGCTCTATTACATGTAACAGTATTTTAAGCAAACATTCATTTGAGCAAATCAATATCACAAATGAAATATTGTCCAAGGAGAAAGGAAAATCAATATCCACCTTTAGGGTCATTAAATTTTGATAAGGATTTTCTGTAAACATCAATACAATACCAAACAGATATGTATTGCATGTTTTTTTTTTTTTTCCTCTCTATTTAATGAAAACTGTCTAGGAAAACAAACACCCTACCCCCATCAACACCAAAACAGAAACACACAGAGAAGTTTACAAAATCACCTTCCTTGAAATATTGTTATTGTTTCCTTGAAGATTGTTATTGTTCATTTGTTTGAAATATATGCATTAATATATGGCAGTCTTGCCATTAGGAGAAAAGAAGTACCAAGTCAACCAGACACCCACACACACTCCAATATCTGCACAGGCACTGTTGAATTCCAGTAGAGCATTCAGCTAAAAAGGTCGATGCATTCTAATTTTTTCCCTTGCCATATTTAGAAACCCATTGCTATTTAAAAAATAGAGAAAGAAATAAAGAATGGGAAAAGAAAGAGCAGGACATATTTTAAAGTAATGTCCAAATAGAACTCCAGCTGAAAATGATCACTAAATTAATTGTCCTAAAAAAACTGGGTGGTTCACTTTCACACAGAGGTTAAACCAATAGCCAGAAAAATGATCATTTTCCTATGTTCAAAGGATATAAAATTGTTTCCAATGAATGTTTTCCATTTTATAAAAATGTATGCTTCAAATAAACCATTTATCAAAAAATAAGCTCAAAATAAACATTAGGAAAAATGTCTTGCTAAATTGTTTCCAATTAATGTTTTACCATTTTATAAAAAAAAATGTTTTAAATAAACCATTATTCAACAAGTAAGCCTGAAATAAACATAAAGAAAATCATCTTGCTAAATTGTTTTATACATATATTTACTTGTTTATAGATTAAAGAAAAAAGAACAATATCTTCAAAATGATATATCTTACATTTTTAATGTCATGACATTAGCTGTATCATACTGTTGGCTAACCATTGTATATTCTACTCAATGTTTGATTAATATCCCTGCAAAAAATAGGTTAATGAATTTGAATGCCCTAGGTGGGCAATTTTCAAACTCTTTGTTCATGCTTGCTTGTAAATATGTGTCTGCTTGTGCAAGGAGAAGTTGCAGTTTTGGAACTTGGAATGACGAAACAAATTAGTTGTTAAAAGCACAGTCATTTGGGAATTGTGTGGCATAACAATATTACTTTAGTACTTCAGCACTGTCCTGTTTTCAGCTAATCTCTGAGGTTTTAGTAGGTCCTGAAAGCATTACTGGCATGTAACATCTACAGAAATGTTTGCATCTCTCTCCAATCTAGGATTGTGTTTTTGACACATTCACTGACCTCTGATTGTTTATGAATCTTTACTTTCTATTTTCTGGAACATTCCCTTCAAAGGACTTTCAGATATTCTAACACTTTTAATATCAGCATGATATTAGGATCCTATGACTTTAGGATATAGGGTGAGCTCTGTCACTTGTCAATCATTATGAGATGATACAGTTCATCAAAATATAAACAGACCTTTCATTACCTAATAATAAATAAATTGTACAAGAAAATTTTTTTATACTGTTCTCAATATTTTTTGTGATCATAGCCAATTTCAAACAAGTGCACACCTACCCAAAGGTGATACAATTTTGGAAATCATAATGCACTGAACTCATTCTATAAGTCCATTCTATAAGTCCATGACCTTAACAGTGAATTAATATCTCTGACCAGAAGCACCACATTTTATGTACTGAAAGCACTTTATAGCCCCAGATGGTGAAGAAATCTAAGACTACAGTATACTCTAAAGGGTTTTTAAAAGCCAGAGCACTATAGCATGCCAGTGATGTACCGACCCTCTTAAAAGGAGTGTAAAAGACCAATATTTTTGGTAGTACTCTTGAGACCTAATATTTTATAATAGTACTAAAGAAGTCAACAATTAATAAAATGCAAATGTTGTTATATCAAAGCTAGTTTTGTGACTGTGACTTAAATACAAGCATGCACATGTTCTCTCAGCTGCTTTTTGACAAGTTTTTTTTATTTATTTATTTATTTGTGCATACAGAAATGGGGGACAGGCCAGAGGTGCAGGGGTAGTGAGAGGAATCACTAGAGACGGAGTGGGGAACAGAACAGACAAGTAGATGCTGTACACTACTGAGGAGCAACAGGTGAGAAAGAAAAGGTCTGCTGTGCTATGTGGATCACCTCAGGGGTGGGCTCGAACTGGCACTGAACTGGCTATGGCTAGCTTTAACCCACTGCACCACCAGGCAGGCCCAAAAAATTTTTTCTACTCTAAAGACTAAGACCTTTCACAGTCTAGAGACACATTAATATTGTCCTCTTACTCATGATACTTTTGGCCATGTTTTCAACACATCCTGGAGACCACTCATTAAAATGCTGGAGCTAAGAAGGTTTCAGTCTAAATATGTAAGCAATCGTACCATAATTAAGCTGAGAATAAAAATTTTAAATGAAATCAAAAAATTGAAACATGATGGATAACAGTAATCATTTGTAAACAACTAAACTTCTAATATAGTCATGTGAAAAAAATAAGATTGTTCTTTTAAAATGAAGTTTCTGTTCATTTTTTAAGAAGATCTACTTTGTCTATGCAAAATGAAATGATCTGATTATATATTTTTCACCTTCTGACTTATTTTACTAAGCATAGAGACTGTGGTGAAGGTTCAGAGGTGACTTGGTGGTGGGATTTTATCGGGAGTACAACTGAGAAAGGACCTCCAACATTATCCAAAAATAAACAGTGACCTATGAATAAGTCTAAATAAATCTATTTTTTAAAAAGAGAAAGTTCACTAATTATTTTCTTGGGCTTTTAAATGTCAGTTACAGTAAATTAAAATAAGCATTTTAAAGTAAACCATATGTGGTAGGTAAACCAAATCCCCTAGTTTAGGGCTCTTCCTGGTGGTGCAGAGGGTTAAAGCCCAGCATTGCAAGCAGCCACAGCAGCTTCAGTGCAAGTTCTATCCTTGCTTGGAGGTGACCCACCTGGTGAAGCAGACCTCTCCTGCCTCGCCCGCTGCTCCCCTCCCAGTGTAGATCCTCAGTTGGCCTGTTCTGCTCCCCTCTGTCTCTGGTGAATCCTTTCACCACCCCTGTACCTCTGGCCTGTAGTCCAGTTCTGAATGAATAAATGAATAAATCTTAAATAAAAAACCTACTCTCGGAAAAAATAAAAAAAAAATGGACAAAAATTGAAAGCACTTTAACTCTTCAAATATAATACAAGCAGTTAAAATAAAATTAATGACAATATTGTTTTATTTCTTCATCTTTTCCTACATACTCTGGAAATGAACTAATATATTTCAATAATGTCTCTGTCATAAAAGGAAAAAGAAAGAAAGAAAAGAAAAGGAACCATTGGAGTCTATGTCAAAAATGTTAGCAGTGAAGCTCCTATAAAAGATTTGTGGTTTAGGATGCATTTTTGGTTATTGTGTTTTCCACCATTCAGTGCTAAAGGAAAAAAAAAAAAAAAACAGAAAATTGCCAATTAAATTGTACCCCTTTGGAATAAATTATAAGCATTGTGCCCAAAAATATACAAATTTTTATTTAATATTTGGATACATTTTTATACAATGCACTAAGTACTGATTACATAGTTTTTGACTTTCATATGTGACATCATTTTCAAATTTCTTTATATTTATTTTTATCAACAATTCCTAGTTGAAACATGAAAAAATACATATGAAAGAAATTTCTGCACCTTACAACTGCATGTGTTGTTTTTGAAACTTTTTTTATAAATATGCTGTAACTCAAATGCATTTCATTTTCTGTTATATTCTTTCCATTCTTGTTATATAAAAAGTTAGTGGTTCCAATTGTAAGGGTTTCTTTGCTTTTACTAAAATAACTGAATAACAAAAGAGTCTACATGTATAAACACACCTTTGAATGATTCTACAATCTAATATGTTAAAGAAAAATCTTGAGACAAGACCTTCAATGAGATAGGTAATTATATGAACATTTGAAGTGAACCAATTCTGTCTTCTAATTTCTTCTAATTTGTTTTTAGAAAGAAGGTTCGGTGACACAAATTATCCCTCTCTGCATGTGGGCCTTCAGATATTTAATATAGCATAAAGAATAAGTCATGCAAGACACATTATTGAAACTAAAATAAATAAATTTGTTTGAAAAGAAGAGAGTGTCAACATTTTGCCTTGCTTTCTGTAGTTGAGATATAAATTTTGAGACACGTCTATTCCACCACATTATTATATTTTCAACTTTAGTATTAGTGATAGAAGACGTTTAAGTAACATTCTTTTTATATAGTCCTAATAACTAATAAGGAAGAGGTACTTTTATAAATGAATATGGTAAGTAATAAATGATTATGCTTCCAGTAACACTTTAGACATTTGTGTGATTTGTTCATAGTGTTAATAGTGTATCTAGTAAACATCTGAAACAATATATGCTACTAATTAAAAGGCCATATATCCTGTGGTGTGAACTCAGTGATCTAATTAAATTCTGGCTGCCCTCCATTACAGAAAAGGGAAATCTGTGATGTGTGAAAATGTGCGAATTAAACTAGATGAGTAAGTCCTTGAGCCATTATTGGGTTGCTAAGGTAAAGTATTTTTGCTGATCTGAGTTATATGAAATGTTGCATTAAGAGATAATAGCCCATATAATGTAGATATGCATTTTATGTCAAATAGTTTAAATTATAGTTAAACTAACCCCCCCAAAAAAGTTAAATTTAGCAGAAGCATCAAAATTATTCACCATACAAGGAAATTTAAGACAGTGCCTTACATGACTACTCAACAAAAAGTTAACCAAATTAAACATTTTCCCTTTAAATATAAGTAAACAGTGCTAAAATTATAGTTGTATAGTTACTTTAGCCATGAAACCTTCTCTATTGTATCAACTAGCTTGAAATCCCAAAACAAGAAAAGAGGAATGAAGTTAACATATCCTTTCAAGGAATATCTGTCATAGAAATTTCTTCCACATAAAAGAATTATAAGAAAATGTATTCTACCCTAAATGTAAACGGCATACATATATATAAATATTTTCTTATTTCACTCTTAGCTTACATAATAGACAAGTGTTAGGGAGGCTTAAAGGTAATTTTAGCATAAGAATTCACGCGGGCTTGATTTTCACTAAAGAAAATTATATTTCACAAGTATTGCTATAAATGTCTAGCATTTTTTTTTTAATTTTTGGATTTCAAATTAAATTTTCAGATAGTTGCTATGTTTAAATTTATGTGTTAATTTGCTATACAGGTGGATGCTTGGATATTTAGTTAAATATTATTTTGTGGGTATTTTTGAGTATATTTTCCGATTAGGTTAAGATTTGAAATTTTTAATTCAAATAAATAAATTAGTCTTCCTTAGTGTTTGGGCCTCATCCAATTTGTTAATGTCTAAAAAAAAGGATGAATATAAGGGGAAATTCTTCTTTTTATTTGACATTTTCACATCAAATTTTCACTGGAACCCTGATACTTCTTTTGCTGGGATTATATCTTAAAGATATTAGATCATGGGACTTCCCAGTCCCTATACCTGCAGGAGCCAATACCTTAGAACACAGTTCTACAAGGTGAGTAGGAAATAGATGACCAACCAACTATTTGGAGAAAAAAATGATCTTGGCTCAGATTAAGGTGATCATAATAGAAATAAAAATAAGCAGAAGCATTTAGAATGTCTTTTTGGGTCTAGCTAATGGGATTTACTGTTGAAATTAATATTGGGGTCAGAGAAAAAGAGGAATTGCAGAGGCTTCCTAGATTTTCATGGCTTAAGAACTGGTTGCCCCTATTGACATAATAGTATGATTTTGTTTTTTCCTTTTGTTGATGTTATGAATTACATGGATTGATTTTGGACATTGAACCATTCTTTTGTCCCTGAAATAAAACCTGTGTAGTGATTATATGTAATCCTTTTGATGTATTCCTGGATTCAGTTTAATAATATTTGTTGAGCATTTTTGCAGCTTTGTTCAGAAGAGAATCGGTCTGTAATTCTCCTTTTGTGGGATGTCTTTGTCAGGTTTTGGTTTAAGAATAATGTTGGCCTCATAAAATGTAGTTGGAATATTTCCTTGTTTCTCTAAACTGATCCATCCCCTATAGAAAATAGTACGGCACTTTCTCAAAACATACCAAGTGGTTCAACCTTATGCCCCAGCATTTCCACTAGTATCTACTCAGAGCACAAAAACACTAAAAAGCATGTGAATATTCCTTTTTTCATTGTAGCCCTACCTAAAATACCTAAGTTATGAAATATCCTAAGTAACCCAGAAGAGGGGATCAGAAAAATGTGGTATTAAATAAACTACTACTACTACTCAATATATATAAAACAAAGGGGAACTCTTGCCATTTGCAATGACATCGATGGACTGGAGAGGATAATGCTAAGCAAAATATTTTAAAAAAAGAAAGACACATATTAAATAGCCTCACTAATATTTATAATATAGAGAAAATTACAAATAGTCGATCTAAACCAAATGAGTAATAATCTCTTGCATTTTGACTATGAAACTGAAGCAAGCAGGACCCTCCTTAGAGGTCCTAGTGGGTTAAAGCAAAGCACTATGAAGTTATTGCAGCCACTGCAGCACAGTTCCATCCTCATCTGGGGAGGTGACCCACAAAGCACAGCAGACTCTCCTCCCTCGCCCAGTTCTCCCCTCAGCAGTGTACTTATTTGATCTGTCTGTTCTGTTCCCCAGTCTTTCTTTGGTGAATCCTCTCACCATCCCTGCACCTCTGGCTTGTACGCCAGATCTGTATGAATAAATAAATAAATCTAAAAAAAAAAATACTGAAGTAACCAGTGCAAGAAGGTAGATGGGGATGAGAGAGAGAGAGATGCAGTGGTACACAGTGGAGGACTTGGGAGGCAGTGGTGATAGAAAGGGTCTGAAAATATAGATTCTTAGAGGTTTGAACCTATGACTCCAAGAGCAGATACACATATGTAAACACACCTTACTTCACAAAACATAATTGGGGAAGGGGAAATACCATTTACTAAAGAGAAATAAAGAGGAACAATACATGCAAAGGTGAATGTCAATGTTCCATTGACCCCACAAAGTTTAAAAGATTGCATCTAAATCCAAATAAGGTATCAGTCTGGAAGCACAATATATGCCCATACTTGGGAAGGTTCAGGCTTGGTGATTCTTTTTTTGGGTATTACAGGGACATCATCCTTTGTGGAAATCCTGTTAATGTTTAATTGCAAGATACCATGCAATAACAGAGAAACGGAAAGAGGGAAGAGTAAAGAAAGAGAGTACAGGAAAGAGGAGAGAAATTTTAGAGTAATTGAGTAAGTAAATCTAACCCCAGAACACAAGAAAGAAGAAAAATTAAATAGGAGAAAATTGGTCCATTTTCGCCTCATTTATTTTCACTTTTCACAGTGCTTTCTTTCATCATTGTATTTTGCCTCATTTACTTCCTATTCCTTTGTTGTTGTGGGTGTGCCATAGTCAAAGCCCTGACACTTTGCTCTGAATTGATTCTTAGCCCTCAGTGACTTGATACTTTTTCTAAATGTGCTATACCAGCCTCACAGAGTTACAGCAACTGCCAATAAAGATCAGCCTTGCACAGAGAAAAACACATTGTGGTTTTTATTCCTAAGGCAACACAAAAGTTCTGCTTAATATGACCTTCAGTTGCATTTAGTAAAAATATTTTAAGTAAATAAAGGTAGATAAGAGACAACTCCATATAAAACCCCTTTTTGACATTTCTTCTTATAAGCTCAGCATCAAAGTGCTTACTAGGTAAACACATGAATTTCAGCATGAACATATTATGTTAAATTTATCTAGCATGTATAACAGTTACAATAAATAGATGTTGTATCAATTAATTTTTAAATAGTTCAGTTTTTGAAAAGCATGTTTTTGAATTTGTAAATTCAAAAAAGTATATTTTATTATTTAAGTAAACAAAGTAATAATAAAAAACAAATACGCTACCTATATTAAACAATTTATAACGAAAGCATCTATCTGTTAGATACCTTGATCTTTTCCACTAATCTTTACATGACTTCATTCTCAAATAAATGCATGTAAATTGTAAGCATATTTATAGATTACAAATACAGAAACCATGCACATCAATCTTGATGTATCGAAGTGCTGAACATCATATGGAAATATTTGCCCTGAGATATACATGATCTTTTTTCCTAAAGGTGAATAAAATAACTGTGTGCTTTTAAATTTCCTTTAAAAACCGACTCATGGGCTCTCCCTCGTGAAGCAACGGATTAAAATATCACATTATGAAGCTATTCCAAGCCACCACAGGAAGAGTTTGATCCACCACCAGGGACCTGACCCACATGAACCTCTCCTAACCTGTCCACTGCTCCCCTCAGCAGTGTACTTCATCAGTCAGCCTGTTTTGCTCTCCACTCTCTCTCGTGAATCCTCTTACCCACCACACCTCTGACCTGTACCCCAGTTCTGTAAGTATAAATAAATAAATCTTGAAAGAAAAAAACCTGATTCAAAAAAATTTACCTATGTGAGCAAAGATAAAAATTTGGACTGTCTCCTAAAATACTGGCTGAGGCGTGAGCCTGAGAGACCTCCTGCTAGCTGAACCTTAATTCAGAAAAAGTATTTATCTTTGTTGATATATAACTTTAAAAACATTCTTTGTTGATAAGCATATCTTATGATAATAATTTCCTAACACTTGTAACTTTTATTTCTCTTCTTTTTTAGTTGTCATTAACACTTAGCTAAATCATTGAGAAATGCCTTGTAAATGTCACCATTTTCAGTGATAAATAAACACAAATGTTTTTAAAAAAAATACTCCTCCAAAAATGGGCTAGGAGACATAATCATTATAAAACTACTTGAGTTATTTATTTTTCTTGTTTGAATAATTAACTATATTTTAAGCAACAGCATTAAACTAGTAGCTACTGAAGATACAGATGCCTTAGCCCCTGAAAGCAATTAACACTTTTATATATTATTTTCCTAACACAACTGATGGTGGCTTCATTTTAATTGCCATGCAACATACATTACTTTATTTTATTGGCACACGTGAAAAAAATGGTGCCTTCTAATCTTTTTTCAGACCTATAATTTATCTAAAATAATAAGTAGTTACAAAATTAGGCATTTTAATAAACCATTTTTATTAAAGTGCTACTATCACTGAGCTGTTCACACAGAAAAATAAAGCTAAAGTACAGCTTAGATATGTGACCATATATTGTTTGTAATAATTTTATAGCAGTTCCTACTGATAGCACTGAAATTCATTACATGGCCAGTCTCATTATCTTTTTCAAAAGATTATTGACTTCCTGAGTCTTAAAGCTTTATTCCAAAGGCAAGAAAACAAAATGACCCATTACTTCAAGAGAAGGTGAAATTTAGACTAAGAAAATAATTAGTGTGCATCTAGCTCTTAACTTGACATGGTTTATTTGTCTCAGTTGTATTATTTTTTACTTGTATTATTATGTCTTCTTTAGAGGTTAGCTACTATAATAGCAATAGATTCATGTAAAGCAAGTATTTTATATAGTATGATTTTAAAGCTAATCTTAATTTAGCAACACATTCAGTTATATTCATATCTATATATTTTCTATACTTTAGGAAGAAAAATATTATATTTTTTAAAAATTTCTTTGGTTTTTATACATTCAAGAAGTGGGTTGTGGGCCAGAGGTGTGGGGGTAGACAGAATTCACCAGAGAAAGAGTAAAGAGAAGAATAGGCAGATCTACTGAAATACAAGGCTGAGGGGAGCAGCAGGTAAAACAGAAGAGGTCTTCTGTGCCTTATGGATGAGCTACCTGGTGAGGGGATTGAACTCATGCTTCAGTGGCTGGTTAATGCTTGATTGAGCTGAAACATTAACCCCTGCAACACCAGGGATGCTCAGCAAGATATTCATACTAAGTGCTATGTTAGTGTTAATTGTGGCTGTTTGAATATCCAAAAAGTATATATCCAGTTTGTTCTTAATTAAAATTGCATAAATGTTACATTTATACAAACTTAAAAAATGTACTATATTAAAAAAAAAAGCAAACATTATTTCAAAGGACGCTCATCAAATAAGGTGTATACTTCAATGTTAAAAGCCAAACAAATGCGAGCATTTATGATAAGTCTAAATCCTCAGTTTTTTTATCGCGAACAGCGGTTCCCAAACTAGCATATTTCAACATCACACAGAAGGCTTGTCAAAGCACACAATACTGGAACTCCACCTCTAAAATCTCTGATTTAGTAGGTCTGGGTTAGAACGTGAGAAACTGCTTTTCTCACCAGTTCCCAGGAACTGTTTCTGTCACTATTCTAAGCACCATTCTTGGAGGACCTTTGCTCTGCAGCACACAACTGACTTTCTTACTTTTGGATTTGGGGAATGGCAGAGTCAGTGCTACAGGCTCAAAGTGGCACTCTTGCAAGCACTCACCCATGGTGTGATTGAGGAAGGTAATACTGGATCTCTTGGCATGTCACTGGTCACACCTTTTACTTAGGTCTTTATTTGGGGACTACCAGCTATCTGGTCAACAACAACAGCAATCTTGCCAACATTTAACTTAAGACAGTGAATCTGGGTTGTTCTGAGAATTTTTGCTTTTCATTTCATAAATGTCTTATAATTGTCTGTCAACCTCTATTCCTAAATCTTTTATAAGCTTTCGATAGCTAAGGGACCCAAATCCTGGAAACTGTTTTGTCTTCCTTTCCATGGCACCTGAGTCCTAGGTGTGTTTTAGGCACTGCCAAAGAGAGACATGCATGTAAAACTTAGAAGGCATCAGAGAGGTTAAGGCATCTTACCTCTGGCAGGGATGGCGGTTGACATAGAGGTTCCAACAGATAACCCCCTGTTCTCCCATGTGGTGATCTGGAGCTCTGTGGAGTTGGAATTTTATTAGTGTTTTTCTGCAATTCCAGACCTCCAAATCTCAGCTTTTGTGGCATGACGGGTGTCACTGACTTCCTATCAGTAGTCTTTGGACCAATGTTATGTTTGAAGCAGTTTCGATATCTGCACTGAAACCTAACTGAGACAACCCTCTAATATTCCTTTCTATCACCTGCCTCTTCTCTGCATCTTGTAAACACAGTAATACTAGACATTCTTAGCTGCAATTCCTAACATTTGCATTCAAGTTCATTGATTTCTTGCTGTTCTTCTCTAAGTTGGATTTCTATCTTCATAACAATATCAGTTAGACCTGAAATCTTTTCATTTTCTAAATATGTTTGTAGAGTCTTATCTACTTTATTCAAATCAATGAAACTCATTCATACATTTCTTAGAATCAGGCTCTTTTTTCTAAAATTTATTTATTCTAAACTGCTCTTTTGACCAATTTTTTTTTTCAAACACCCCATTCTCCTCTAAGTTGTCTGCAAATTTTGTTCCTTTAACTATTTATTGCTCAGTTATCTGTTCAAAACGTGTTTATAATGAGGGCCTCATAAATGGTCAAACATTTTCAATCCCTTCACAATAATTTCTTTCACCCCAGGTAATTTTACCTACAACTCACCATTCTATTTTCTATTTTTATTTGAATTTTTCCCTTCAATGCTATTTGATCCTACTTCTAACAGTTTGCAGTCTCAGGTATACAGCCTGGATATTGGTGTTGTCTGGGTTACTTATTCTCCAAGATGTTAAACCCAGAACTAAAAGTTCTTATTTTATATTCAACTGTCTCTCTACCTCATACAAACACATTGGAAGATTTGTTCTTCCTCCTCATCCAAGCCTGAAAAGCCTCATTCCTGTTTCAACCACATTGATACTCTCCCTAGTGTGTTGACTACCAAGGATTCTCCTAATGCAAGCAGATATTTTCACTTAGGAAAAAAATTAAATTCAGTAGCTGGTATCTGTTTCTGATGTCTTTGCATTCAATTTCCAAAATATACTTGTATTCATTGCAAACATATTGAAAGAGAAAATAAGGAAAACAAAATAATTAAGAAATTTTTCAGGGGATAAACACTATATTGTAAAGTTTCACAACTTAAACTATACTTACCTTCTGGACTTCATCTGCCCTGAATATTTCAGTTACATCCCTTCATTAACTTCTCTAAGGTTAACTTGTCTTATTCCCACATTTAGAGTAATAAACTCTCCTGGTGTGTGCTCATTGGAAATGTTTAGAACATTTCCTGAACCATGTTGTAACAATATTTTGATGAGATATCTCTTAACATTCATTCTCACTTTAATAATAAAAAATTAGATAAAATATTCTTCTTTAGAAACTACTAAACTACTTCAAATTTAAACACTTCTGTACAACAAAGGAAATCATCAATAAAACTAAGATATGACCCCCTAACTGGTTCCGAATAATTACAACTCACAACTGCCAAGGCATTAGCATCCAGAATATACAAAGAAATCGCACAACTCAAAGGTCAAGCAAACAAGCAAAAAGACAACGAAAATTCTAATTTATATGTGGGCAGTGTACCTAAGTAGACATTTTTTTCCAAGAGAAAAAAGAGAAGGCATACAAATGACCAAAAGGTACATAGGAACATGCCTAACATCAACAGTCATCTTCAAAATACAACTTGAAATCTTTAAAAAAAAAAAAAAAGACCTATCATCTCACAACTATTAAAATGGCTATTATCAAAAAGACAAGAAGTAACAAATGTTGGAGTATGGAGAAAAACAAGTCCATGTACACTGTTGGAGGGTATGTAAATTAATGGGGGCACTGAAAAACAGTACAGCGATTCCTAAAAACTTAAAAAGATAAAACTACCTTATCAGACAGAACTTCTTGGTATTTACTCAAAGAAAATGAAAACACTTAGCTAAAGAGATATAGCCACTTCCTATGCTGATCTTGGCATTAATTGCAACAGCCAAGATATGGGAACAACCTGAGTGTACATTTACGGATGAAGGGATAAAGAAAATGTGAATTATAATATGACTATACACACAAACACATATAAACATAATACAATATTATCAAGCTATAAAATGAATGGAAACTTGCCAATCTTGTGAAAACAGGGATGGACTTCAAGGACATTATGTTCTAAGTGAAGTAATTCAGAATAAGACAAATTCATTATGATCTCACTTATATGTGGAGTTTTCTCAAAAATGCTCGAAGATACATACAGGGAACAGATTAATGGTTGTTGAGGAGACTGGGGCTAGGTGAATGAAATCGGTGAAGGTGATCAAAAGGTACAAACCTCCAGTTATAAAATAAATAACTCCTGGGAATATAATTATGGTATGGTGATTATGGTTAATAATACTGCATTGCAATATAAATTTTCTCTGCTGCTAAAATGCCTGAACTTTAACATAACATTAAAAACATAATTTGGGCAAATATTGTATAATCATATAATTTTTGAAACATAAAACAATATGTAGAATGAGTAGTCATTATTCATATGTGTATTACTCAAGGTTGCCCTGTTAAACACTTCAACTTATCTAGTTAAGATAGAAAATTAATTTTTATTGGCTTATCATGACTTACTTTCTGAGTTACACATCAAAAAGTGTTGACTAGATAAATCAAAGGTAAGATTGCAAACAGAAATCTGCACTCTTTTATAAGAAGGGTTCTAAAAAATATATTATAAAGGATAAGTTATTTCATTCATTAAGTACATCAGTTATCATGTCCTTTTAAAAGAAACTCAAAACACCCTTAACATAGACCCTCAATTTTATTTCAGTCTATTTATGTTTCTATTTTGTATCTTACTGTGCAGGACATGTACTGCCTCCATTATTACACCAGGTAATATCCCAAGTGCAGAGCCAATATCTCATAAATGAGCAAAGGAAATAATGAGACTATGTTTGATCAATACTGATTCTAATTGTAAAATTCTAATTGTAAAAGGAAAATGTTTAATAAGAAGGAAATAGCCATTACTATATCAACATCAAATCAAAAGTTTCAAAAAATTAAATATTTGCAATTTTTCATTATTTAATCTATATATTTTATGACTTTATTAGCCACTTGGCTAAACTGATCTACTTTTAGTCAACCAAGGAAGGAAAACCTCGGAAAATGCCCAAAAATTTACAAAAAGTTTTTGATTGGATGCATTTTTTTTTTCAAATATATACTTAAAACTCATTATGCCTTATAGAGGGAGAAAATATAAATGGCAAGCATATAAAAGAAAGGAAAAGGAAATGTGGAAGAAAAATGAAAAGCAGAATCGTTTTTCTTTGGAGTGGTAAATATAAGAATGAAGTTCAATATTTTATGGCTAAGCTTCTATATATGTTTTCTTTCTTATTGTCCAGACTTAATTTGCTAGTCATACTCCCATTCCTACTTCCTCAAAATCCATATGGAGTTTGTCACCTTCAATCACTGAAATTTACTAGAAATTTACACATCAAATCTGCCACTAAATTAAGTTTTTTTTTTTTTGAGGGAATATCACTTTTAAAAGAAATATCATCCTCCAAATACTTTAAGAACATGCTGAACTTATAGACATAAACCTTCATTTTATTATTAGAGTCACTAGGATAAAGGGTGGCTTTTTTTTTAATTTAGATTTTTTTAACAAAATAGCCCATTATATAACGTACTCAGATGGCTTTTAAAGAAAGCTATTCTTGTCTAATTATTGTGATACATTTTACATATTCAGAGAGGCTGACTCTTGCTTTGATATTCATCACAAGGAACTGGTAAGATAACCCTGATGTTCTGTGACTTATGAGCTACTATCCTCTAAAATAATTATTTTAAAAAGCAAGAAAAAAATAGTTGGATACTTATCATTGAATGTAATATTTATGAACACAATATATTTATATAGCTATTTGTTTTCTATTTTTAATAAAATACCTTGATGATCATTATAAAATAAAATAATATTTCAAAATATTTAATTTCCAAATTTTTGGTTGTTATGTACTAACATTTCCTTTTCTTCATAAACGTATAACCTTTTAAATCTTAAAATAACATTTTTCTAATAGATTTTAGTGCTCAAAATATTTATAGTAGTTTGCTGTTCATTTAAGATTATTTAATATTTCATTCCTATAAAACAAAATTTCCTTTAAAATAACCTTGTGCACATTTTGGCATACTACATTTGTTTTACTTCTTAATGCAATCAGAAGCCTAAAAGTGCTAATTAATT
This sequence comes from Condylura cristata, assembly GCF_000260355.1. Classification (NCBI taxonomy): domain Eukaryota; kingdom Metazoa; phylum Chordata; class Mammalia; order Eulipotyphla; family Talpidae; genus Condylura; species Condylura cristata. Next base: position 6,513,816 of record NW_004567113.1, read on the forward strand.
CCCATGATAAGTAATATCCTCTATCTACTAACTTTCCTCATTTTGATCATTTCTAAGTAAATAATATGGTATATGTGCTTAACCAAAAGGCAATGCATGATTATATATTTCACTAGGCAACTTATATTTTCTCTAAAACAATAGTAAAATATGCTTTTAAATAAAGAGCTAACCATATACCATTAATATGTAAACACTTCAAAGGCAGAGACTTTGGTTTAATCCTCTTATTTCATTTTTTCTTTTAAAGGTTTACTTATTTATGCATACAAGAACTGGGATAGATACAAGCTCAACATGTGGGAGGTGAGAGAATTCACAAGCAATAGAGTGGGGAGTAGAATAGGCAGTTCTACTGAAATTCACTGCTGAGGAGAGCAGTGGGCGGGTCAGGAGTGGTCTGTGATGCCATATGGGTCACCTACCTGGTTTGGGATCGAACTTGTGCTGCAGTGGCTGTGATAGCTTCATGATGCTGTGCTTTAACCCAGGGAGGACTCTGGTTTAGTCATTTTATTTAGGGCAATAATCATATGTCTATTTGTCTTGGGCTGTATATTTTGTTAGTGAATTGATATAAAACAATGGGAGATATTTGTACTACAGAGTGAGAAAAAAATAGAACCTAAATTCTGACTCTGCTCTTGAATATTGCAGCAGGCTGAATAGTCACTCCCAAATGATATTTTCAAGTGCTAATTTTCAGTACATTATGCGACCTGATTTGCAAATAAGGTCTTTACACATGTAACTAAGTTAATGATCTTCAGGTGAGATGACATCATCTAAGATTTAGGATGGTACCTAACTCTAATGTCCTTCTAAAAAACAGTGAAGGAAAAGACAGAAGGACATCCAGAGGAAAGCTATGTGAAATGTGGCAGAGATTGGAGAAAAGACTTCACAGCCAAGAAATAACAAGTATCACTAAGAGTAAGACTTATTGGCAAAGAGACTGTTATTGCATGAATTCGTTCAGACTCCAGAAGGAAACAACCCTGCTGATATCTTGATTTTAGGTTTCTAACCACCAGGAGTGCGAGAGGATACATTTCTGTTGTATAAAGCCACCAATTTTGTTTTTATTTGCTATGACAGCCCTAAGGAAACTAAGAGCCTTTTATCATAAACTCACTAAATCATTAAAAAATAAAGTTAATGCCCACTTTGTAGCTATGCGGACATTTAAATGAGTTAACTCAGTAAACAATTGACATATGGTCTGATACCCTTCTGAGCTCAAATGCATTGCTTGTCTTATAGGCAACTACTTAGGAGCAGTATCTTCTAGGGTTTCCCACAAGAATATTTCTGAAATACACCTCTCTTAGGCAGGGATTTAAGTAAAAAAATATATATGTTAATAAGATCTACAATCCATTGCAAGTCTATTTCCAACATATTTTCAGTATTGTTGTTAATCTATAAAACAGAATCGTTAAACACAGCAAATATTAGTTATTATGAAATTGTTTAGCACTTTTAAATATCTTCTAATAAAAGGAAGTCAAGTAGACAGTGTTCATCTTGATCCTTCAGAGCTTCACACATTGACATTGTGAAGAACTGAGGGAAGCAATGAAAAGGCAGTGGGAAGGATTCTATGCTCTTAAATCTAAAAGCTAGAGGCAACTTTTCATAGCTCATAATGTATATTTAGGCTCACTCCTAGGTCACATTCAACCCTTACCAAAAACTCATGAGAATTTAATAGAATTTGTAAGGCCACAAATGTCTCATAAATCTGGCCTTTTTTGCATGCACCTGTCTTTATTTTCATCTCAAGGTCATTAGTTGCCCTGTGAGTCTGGAATTCTCATAGTTCAAGAAGCTGTGATTTTACATTTTCTGCATATTTTTTAATTTAATAGTACAGATGGGAACAATGTTTCCAGTACTCTATATCTCAAGCTGAAAACAAAACATCCACATATTTATTTTATACAGATTATGAATTATCTAATAAATTAGTTAGCCTTAAATATTTATTACTCTAAACAAAGCAGATGCCTTTTTATCTTTTCATTGTATCTGGGAATAGCATTTACTTTGTAGCCACTAAAAATTATTAAGATCAATGAAATGTATAAACATTACAATCTTTTGAGAACACATTGGTCTCAAAAGAAAAATATTTACCATTTTTTTCAGTGTTAAATGTAAATTATACATTTTTTCTTTTGTACTTTTCCCACTCTCTAGTAGTCTATATTATTGTTTTTTTATTCTATTAGAGGGCTATTGCTATAACATTATGCCTTTTCAACCTTTTCCTTACTATTTGAAAACCTCTCTTCTCTAGAATGGAGCTCCCTCAATCCCAGAGATATTGTGATATATGTGCCGTTCACTGTGAACTTACAAATACAATACACTTGCTTTTGATTCCTAACTATGCAGAACCAGAACAGCATCTTTTTTTTACTTAGGTAAGTTTTGAATTATACATGCCAGTCATGTATTATAAAGATATATTTCAAAAACAGAAGTAAGAAAAGTCCTATTACTCTTCACCAGTGTTGAAGGGTCATTGTTATTTCTAAGCACTGAAGAATGAAGAAAATAAGCAAATTCAATATCACATATTTTTAAAAATGATAAACAAAAGCATAATGTAATGTGTGGGATAACAGAGACAAATAAGAATAGGAAATAGCAACAAATAAACCAAAAAAATAAAAGGTTGTTAATAACTGAGAAGGTACAGTAAAAAAAGAAAGAAAAATAAATAAAAAAACTAGTTTGAAAAATCAAAGGTGTCTCGTCATCTTAGTATCACTCCATATGACTTTGAGATCAATAATATTTTTGAGATCAATAATATTGTAAATCAATATTATCCTGCTTTACTTCTTGAACTTGTTTTTCACCACTTGCTGAGAAAATGAATTTGGAATCTAAAATCTAACACTTGGTCATGTGACAGCCAAAATGTTCTCTTTGTGTATGTGTTTCTAACTCTAAGGAAAATGATAGCAAAAAAAAAATGAATAAATATGACTAAATTAAACCAAAATATTTCTTCATAGCCAAAGGAACAACCATCAAAACAAAAAGGCAACTTACTGAATGTGTGAAAATCTCCACAAATGATGTCTGATAAAGGTTAATGTCCAAAATATATAGTGAATTAATATAGCCTACGAAAAGAAACCCAACTTTAAAAAAAGCACAGAACCTTTAACTAAATACTCTCCAATGAAGGCATACACACGGTCTGATATCATTTGGAAAGATGCTTATCATCACTTACTGTTAAGGAAATATAAGTTAAAATTCCATAGCAAGATGTCACCTCACACTACATAGAATAGCTTTTATTAAAAAGATAAGAAACAAGTTGTTGGAGAAGATGAGGGAAAAGGGAACCCTCACATACTGTTGATGAGGTTGCAAATTGATGTAGCTATTATGGAACACTATTTGGAGATCCCTCAGAAAGGTAAGAATACAAATGTAGTACAATCCAATTATACTATTTCTGGTTATTTGTCAAAATATGCAAACACACTAATTCAACAAGTATGCACCTCTCTGTTATATTCACCTACAGATAGAAAAAAAAATGAGATGTTACTGTTTATAACAACACATCCTTGAGGGAATTACACGAAGTGAAATATGGTCAGATGGAGAAAGAAGAATTTCATATGGTTTCAGTAGTATGTGGAAGATAAATATATAAAGTAATTGAATAAGCAAAGCAAAACAAAAACAAAGTCTTAGATTGTTAAAAAAAAAAAAAATCTGGTTGCCAAAGGGAAAAGGGAATGGTTAAAATGATAAAGGGGAGAGATCGTATGGTGGTGGATGGAAATTAGACCTTTGGTGGTGATCAAAATCTATCTATATTGCTGTCAAATTATAATACTGTACACCTGAAGACTATATAATGTTATAATTTAATCCAATATCAATAATAAAAAAATATGAAACCTAGGAGTCACATTTTTATGATTTACTTGGGGTAAGGTTTTCTTAGTGCTAGTAAAAGTAACTTTAATAACAAGTATATTATTATGCAACTCAGAAATCAAGTCAAAATTTGAAAATTAGAGAAGCCAAGTAAAACCAAATAAGTGATATAGTTCAGAAAATTGAAAGAACAAACTTTTTGATGAATAGAATTTAAAATGGTACTTTAAATAATGTACACTTTCAAAGGTAGATTTATAATGCGCAAAATCTTGTGCGAATGTTCCTTCTTTAACCATATATAGCAAAAATAATATTTGATTATATTTAAGATAATTCTCCAAATGTGTAGATATCAAACAATAAAAAATACATGTTTTTATATGCATGTTCTCTCTTTTAAGTATGAAATTTGCTCTATTTGTGTTCTAAAGTAACTTCTGACTGTGAATAGACATTAACATGTGTAGATATTTAAGTTAGGTTGACATTCTACAGTCCAGAGAAACTGCTAAATTATGTAACTAACCATTGAATAGACTACTTATAAATTATTTTTGCTTCTTTATTTGATAAATGGGAATAATGAAATCATGTTACAAAAAATGAAAGGAAGAGTAACTTATTTAACAAATCAGGTTTGAAGTACTGCACCCATTATAAAAATTCCTGTTCACTTTCTTTTAGAGAATATATTTATGACTTATTAAATTTTAGATTAAATTTACACAGAGGTGAGGTTTTCTTAGTGCTAATAAAAGTAACCTTAATTACAAATACATTGTTATGCAACTCGGAAATCAAGTAAAAATTTGAAAATTAGAGAAGATAATGTTCAAATCATTGAGCATTTTGTGAAGAAGACAATAAGACATATGGCTGTTAGCTATACTTTTTTATGATAGGAAGTTTTACAGTAAAAATTATAGTAATAAAATAAAATATCACAACAAATGTGAAATCAGTTCTTGCATTCTGAATTGTTGAATAGCAACTTAAGGGTCCAATCTTTTGCAAATTCACATATTATACAAGTCAATTCATACAAACCTTAAATTGGTGTTACAATGGTAAAATTCACTTACTGAAATTGATTATAATTTTTAAATAAAAAAAACAAGTAGGAAATGAACTGACATCACTTAAATGGATATATTTTAAGATTAAAATTTAAAATGTAATATAGAAGTCAACTTTTAAAAACTCATCCTTCTGCTAATTAGTCATTCTACAAAAAATTATCTGGAAATGAAACATATTATCCAAGACTATATACTATCTACAAACTAATTGTGATCAATTATTAGTATCAAATAAAGGCAAATTTGAGTGGGCAAAAATTAAGTTTCCCTCTCAGAGAGAGCAACATGACTTCTCTAACTGCAGATCCATATCCTTTTTATTAATAATCTAAAACTCCTGCTTTGTTCCTAGAGTCTGCTTCAGGTTATAAACAAAATATATATTGAATTGTGTATATATTTTTTTGAAATAGTTAAATGGCAAACACAAAACAAGGAATCCTCCAATGATTATGTGTAAAATAAAACACTGTCTTTCAAAACAGCATCTGTGGTAAGGACCACAAAAACATATTTTTAAAGAAGCTGTATCACAATGTGACTCAGAAAACTTGATTGGTGACACTGAACTATAATAATTAGCATTCTATATCCATGTCTCCTAAGCTTACAATTTCCATGTTTAGGAGGGAAATATCCCACTATAAAGTGGTAGATATTGAGACACAAGATACATTTCAATTTTAGATCTCAGACATGAAGAAACTATATAGCATTTTTTTTCATTTTTTTCTTTCTGATTTTAGTAGAATAAACTCATGATTTTAACCAGAATCAATAATTTGAAACTTTAAAAACTTAGCATTATTTTCATACTATGTGCTTTGATTGTATGAAAGTGAATTTAATCCAAACCGATGGTTATGCTTCCAAATTCTTATTTTCACACATTGTTCATGGCATATATCATGAATTCAAATTCACAAAGGTTTCTAGTAATAACTTCCTTTTATCTCCATAATATATATTCCGATTTAACCCACTATGTAGTATTTGGACAGCACTGACTTTTTACTTTGAAAAGATTCTCATCAAAAGTTCAAGTAGTTATCTATTAATGTACTTGTTATTTTTAATTTTCATCAATTAATCTGCACAAGTATCTATCACAAACATAACTTAAATACACTTTAGGAAATTAGATTATAAAGAGACAGATGGAGAAGTGATAACAACAAAGGATAATTTGATACCTTTAGTGATTAGTTAACTTTAGTTGATACAAAGTATATATATATATATATATATATATATATAAACCATCTTTTATATTCACTTTAACAATTTTTTCTTGCCATAACTATATTCAGAAGAGCTCAAACCTTCAAAATTATTATAAAGGAAATTACAATTCACGTGCTACTCTTTGTTATTTAGGCAGTTTAAAGTTGCAAAATGCTGCATTTTTGAAAATCAATTCACAGACCCTTGTCAATGAATGTCACCAAATCCTATGTTTCCTCTGCCAATAGTGAAGAAAGCATTATGCAAATAGGACTGTACCTTTGAATCACCTTTAACATCATGTTAAGATGGCTCTATTTGGCATTTATTGCTAAGGTATGACAATTAGAATCAAGCCATGTGTATTGCCATAGCAGCCTATAATGGATGTAAACAACCATAATTTTCTGATGGATGCTGATAGGGGAAAAGAGAAAAGACATGGATGAAAATGGGCAATGAGAATAGCTCTTTCTCAAAGTCTGATGGCACTTTGGAGAGTCTACATATTAAATTTACATATACATCTCTCATTGACAAAAACTTCGTGTTAAAGCTGACAGTCTGTCATAGAAATTTCCTGAGCTGAAATGCAAGTATCTGACTCTCTGCCAAGGTGGATATATTTATAATACAGCTGAGCAAGGTTGTAAAAGCCAAGATTTCAATCTAAAAATGCACACAATATTTTCAAATTTTCTAAATATGATGACTCAGAAATAAACGTAGGTGTTTAGGAAGTCAATTTTGCTTTAAATTTACTAGAAGAAGGATTTCTTTAATGAATTTCTTTTCAAGGAATGGAGTCTCATTAGCTGTGACAAAAACACAGCTGTGGAGGATATAAGAGCTCTTTGCATAAGCAGGTAAAAGAAGCCAGGATTTAAGAATGTTTACAGATTTAGTGAACAGAGAAAGCACTACCATTGTTCCTAACTGAAAAGGGGGAAAAAAAAAAAAAAAAGAGCCACTTCTATCTTTGCCCCAGACTTTGAGCCATTACTGAAGCCTCACACACTTGACCACATCGCAAAGCAGTTTTCTTAAATGGGCTGAGTAATGATAAACAGATAAGGAAGAGGCAAAGGGAACCATTTGCTACAAACACATTATAGGTAATATACAACATTGAGGATTGCATATTGACCTTAGGGCATTTGGTCTCAATCAGCATGCCATGCTACAGCACAGGAACACATAGTCAGGTTTACAACATAGAGCTGAATTTGAGAGACTCACATAATTGCCTGCGGGAAGGTACAGGAGCACTTCCATAAGCTGTGCCCTGTAAATAAAACACATTTTTTTTTTTTTTTTTGGAGCAACTAATCATTAGTAACAGTAGAAATGGTGGAGAAAAGAATGAAGAAAGTGAAAAGAAATACAGATTGAAAATGGTTTACCAGGCTGGTTTTATTAAATAAGGCTTTTGAGTTATTGTATGTGGTAGACTAGTTGATATTAAGTAATACTTGTAAGAAATTAATAAAAATATGCAACACATCAGTATAATAAAGTCAAATAAAATATACAGCAAAAATGGGAACATTTAAGTTTGACAGCAAAGAAGATTTTCAAAAAAGTAGAACACACATGGTATTTATGAAGTGGCCTCCTTAAAAAGTAGGTTCCCTTACACCAATTCCTTAGCTTATGCAAACATCTCCATTTTAAAATAAGTACCATACTAGATGTCTATCTTTTCTTTTTCTACCTCACTTTAAAATAAGACTAATGACTCAATAAAACAGTTAATCTTTTCATGAATAAAGATTATAATCTCTGAATGACAGCATAATCAGAGAAAAATTTATTAAATAAAAATACTAATTGTACATGGCAGGCACCAGAACTTTAGAGCAAACCTGTCCTGAATACGTGCTATATTCTTCTAGTTAACAAGTTTCTGTACAGACTCTATTGCATTTCAAATTGTGTATCTTTATTCCTGGCACTGGCCTCTTTCACAAAATTGCCTATAATACACTCAAGGAGAAATCATAAAATATTAGGTAAATATAGGTCTCTATGCAATGCAATAGTTCATTATAAAGATAATAACTTAATAGTGACAAGAATATATGAAAAATATTAATAGTTATTGAATATTACTCTGTGAAGTTCAATGATTAAGGGTTAAAAAATATCTGATATAACTCCTCAAAACACTGCTGAGGTAGTCACACTTTTTGTTTTCATTTATTATTCTCATTTTTTTCTGATGAGAAAGCTATTTATAGACCTGATTAATTTTAAATTCAGCTTAAAATTAAAGAAATATCCACATTTTTGAAATTGGTTAATTAATTAAAATGAGGCATCCAAAAATAAGGTCTGCTGTTGACATTTAATGAACTTTCCTTCTAATGAAAGAAGCAAATGTTAGTGTCTCTGCCCTAATTCCTGTAAAATTATACCGAAGAGGAAAGTTGTTATATATCTGCATGCTTGCACAGAAGGATGATAAATAAGACATGCAAATTTTCTACTTATATTTTGTCTGAGAATATATTTGTATTTCTAAATCTATCTAGGAAGAGGCCTATTCTTTAGTCTGTTCAATTAGAATTATCCTAGGATAGGTTTAAATAAATCTTGCTCTGGGCACAGATTGGTAAATAAATATGATCAGAGGATTACAAACTGCATTTAGACAAAACCACCAAACTCCTGAAATTTGTAATACTGTTAGAGGGTAGCCCAGAGTGGACTGGGAGTTGTAGTTTCCAATCACTGGAGTAGGAGATAGAGTCCAGAAAGTTGGAGTAGGGGGTGGGGTCCACAAGACTGCAGAGTTCCTTTAGTACATCCTTCCCCTTAACAATTCAAGCTCAAAGGTATACATCTAGCACCAAGTCCCTCATTCACCTCCAAAGACAGGTCAAGTTAGACTCCTGAATGTACTGCTTTTTACTACCTTGACGCCAAGGACAGAAATCAGGACATTTAGGTACTGTTCTAGTTTTGAATTTCAGATGGAATAAAGTCAGGTCTGGGTTTTTCAGATGAAAAAGAATTTGAGAAGGCTCTAGAGATCAGGAAAAGATTTCCCTAAATTTGGCATAAGCTAAACTAGGATACACACATATACACACAGATGCACTTACTACATAAGTTTGATTCCAGAGCATAAAATTATTATTCACTATGTAAAGTGTATTAGAAAAATCATTATTTGTAGCAAATATTTATCATTATTTGTGAGAAATTAATTGGAATTTTTATATTTAAATTTTTTTAGTAATAAGATTTTTTTTTGTTTCTTTTAAGCTGTGATAGTGACTCAATATCAAACTAAAATCATTAATTTTCCTTTTTTTTAAGATTTATTTATTTGTGCATACAGAACTGGGGTACAGGCCAGAGACTCTGCAGAGTGGGGAGCAGAACAGGCAGATTGATGAAGTACACTGCTGAGGGGGGCAGCGGGCGGGTCAGGAGAGGTCTGCCGCATGTGGTCACCTCCGGGGCAGGCGGGAATCGAACTCATGCGGAAGTGGTTTCAGCTTCTTAGTGCAGTGCTCTAACCCGATGCGCCACAAGGGAGGGCCCTAATTTTCCTTTTTATTAAGAAAGAAAAATCTAAAAACTTGTAGTATTTTAGGGTTCAACTTACTAGGGTATACTTTTTAAAAAATATATTCATTGCTAAAAAAAATCAAGAGCAAAGTTAATTGGAAAAATTCTAAAGTATTTGAAACTTTTTTTATAATATTTTGATTGGATAAGCTAGATTCTTGATGTTTAAAATTGCCAGTTATTATAATGAACAAATCCAAGATAGTTCAATATAACTCTAGGAGGAAACATCTTGACTATCAGATTTAATTTAACTAACTCCAAGCAACATATTACATAATATTTCTTTCACTTCAATGAAGAAATCGATATGTGATATATATATATATGGGTTGTCTCCCTAAATCACTATGCTCCACTCATAATACTATTTCTTCCTCAATTAAATTTATTTGACTGCATTTTGTGAAGGTGCCATTTTTTTTTTATTCACAATTCTCTTTCTAAAAAAAAAAAAATACTTTATATTTACATACAAGAACTGGGATATATACCAGAGATACGGGAGGTAAGAGGATTCGCCATAGCAGTGGGGAACAGAGCAGGCAGATCAACAAAGTACACTGCTAGGGGAACAGCAGATAAAACAGGAGGTCTGCTGTGCCATGTAGGTCACCTCCCTGGCTGGGGATTGAACTCATGCTGCAATGGCTGCCAATAGCTACAGAGTACTGAGGCTTAACCTCTGGTACCACCAGGGAGGCCCAATGCTCTTTACTTTCATTTGCACACTAAAAATAGTATAGCAGGTCTTATACTGTGACATAAAGTTAAAATATTTACAACCATGGTTTTTCATATATCATTGTGTAAGTCACAACACATTTAAGATGAAATTTTACTTAATTTAATTTTATTGAAATAACATGACATTATAAATTATGTAAGTATCAGGTATTCATGTTGAAAATCAACACATATCGATACTAGTTTAACTTCAGCGTTCTAAATCCAAATTTATCCTTTACCATACCATATCCCCTTTTTCCCAATTAAACTCCTCCTTCCCCCTTCCCTTCTGGTAATGATTAATTGTATCTTATAATTAAATTTTAAGTTTATTTCATCTACTTTCTGTATATGTCATGTATGAATGAAACCATACAGTGTCTTATAATATATGACATTTCATTAAACATTTTTCTGAGGATTATGCATGCTGTTTGACAATAGCAGGATTTCATCCACATTTTTATGTACCATGTCTCCTTTATTCATTAATCAATTAGTAGATTCTTACAATAAATAGTATTGTAATAAATGTGGGGGG